>NC_048222.1:102368721-102572137 GCF_002007445.2 Ailuropoda melanoleuca | reverse complement strand
CGCCGCGGCCGTGAACCTCCTGCTGGGCGTCTTCCAGGTCCTCCTGCCCTGCTGTCGCCCGGGAGGGGCTCAGGGACAAGGTCAGCCTTGCGCCGCTGTGCTCGCTCTCCCTCTCCACCCCGCCCCCCCTTCTCTTTCTTTTAGGGAACTGCTGAAATCTATAAGAGGGCTAGGGGAGGAAGGGGAAAGGGGCAGGAGGAGGAAGGAAAGCGGTTGCAATTCTCGGCTGATAGCATTTTCTAACCGCAGCGTCCCTTCCCGCGCCCCCCGCCCCCAGACAAACAGAAAGCTGGGCAGTCGCGGAGCTTGGGGACCGCGGCGCGGACCGCTAGCCGCACGCGCCCCGGAGCCTTTGTGCGCGGGCCCCGGGCGCCCCGGGCGCAGCCCCCGCTTTGTGTGGCGCGCGCTGGGGCCCCGCCGCGGCCCGGCTTCCTGCAGCTTTGTTCCTCGAGCCTGGCCGCCCGGGACCCGTCCCGCAGACTCCCGTCCCAGATGCTGCGGGATGCGGAGCGCCGAGTGGCCGGCGGGGTGGCTTCCCCGTCTCCGTCCCCCCAGCACGGGAACCCCCGACCTTGCACGCTCCCTGCTCTCTGTCAGAGGGGCCCACCGACTTGCACCCCGTCCATTGTGTTCTTGTCCCCGGCCGGCTCCTCCGGTGGCCGCCGCTTTAAGAAGGAAAGGGTGACTTGTTTTGGTGGGGCGGGTGCATGGGGGCACCGTAGGGAAACAGGAAGCGTTTCTTTTCCGTGCATTAAAACGCGGTGTATTTTTTGGTGTCCGAGCAGCGATCGAGCCCTTGCCCAACGTGGTGGAGCTGTGGCAGGCAGAAGAAGGGGAACTCCTGCTGCCCACTCAGGTGAGGACGACCAGGTGACAGGGCGGGTGTGGGTGTGCGAGAGAGGAGCGGCCCGGAGGCCGTCGGCCCCCCAGCGGCACCGGCGCTCGGGCCACTTTGCAAGGCAAATAAACGGTCGGGCCGAGCCTGAACACCTGGCAACGGTGGCCTTCCCAGCCTCCTCCCGCGCCATGTGACAGGGCGTGAGTCACGCCCGCCCCAAGTTCAGGAGGTGGGAACCGAGGCCACCTCAGCAGGGCCGCGGCCAGCGGCAGCCTTGTGCAGGGGAAGGGCGGGCCGCTCGGCGGGCTGTGGTCCTGGGTGCGCGACGGCCGGGACGTGTGCCCTGTTCCCTGAGTGAGCTGGAGCCCTGTGGCCGAGGACAACAGGAATATTGATTTCAGAAGTGTTAGTGAGTGGCACTTGCCATTAGCGTTAAGTAGCTTTGCAGTGAAGATGTGACTTTAAAAGGTTGTAGTCTTGGATTTTTTCCAAGTGCCTTTAATTCGTGTTAGATACACCCTCTTAATAACTTGAATTTCAGGTTTTGGGGGTTCTCCCCCCATATGATACAATGATTGCATGGGGAAAAATAATTACTAGCATTTCATTGAGAATCTGTGGCCTCATACAGGGTTTAGGGCTGTGGTAGCTACAGTACTGCGAAGCTGTTAAGGTTTAACTTTTAACATTTGACTGCAGATGTACACATTTAAATATAATATTGCTGACTGCTTTTCAGCAGCAACAGTAGTGACCCCCCAAATACTTTTTTTGGAGAGGGAAGAGTTGAATTAATTATAAGGGAGTATTCAGCTTGTGTGTGGTAATTTTTAAGATGTTCATTACTTCCCACATTGGTGACAGCACTTAATTCTATGTTGTCTCTTGTGGTTCTTTGGAAAAACAGGATGTCTAGCTCTAAGTTCACGGCTGTGCAGCTTTACATTTGAGTTTCTCCCTCCTATGTGAAGCATTAGGAGTGCTGGTTTTGAGATATTCAGAATATTCACTTTAACCAGGACTAATGAATAACAGCTTCAAGGCGGAGAGGTGATTTTTAGAGGAAAATTTTCCTGGACCTTCCCTGAAGGCCAGCGTGCTGAATGAGACCAGTCCTTTGAGAAAAAGCTTCATCGGGATGGAGAGCAGATAGTCTGTCCTTCTCTTACAAGTTTATTCCCAAATGGATTTTTTTTTCCTGATTATAAATAACAGATGTGTATTGTGGAAGGTTTGGAAAATACAGAAAGATAAAAAGAACCAAACAGAAATTGTTCATGACTCTACTGAGAGATCCACATTTAAAATTTGACATTTTTACTTTTTAAAAATATAGTTATACTTGTGTGTAGCAGAGTTGTTCAAAAGCAGCATTAATGACATTCTGGGCTGGAGACGTCTGTGTTGTGCAGGCTGTCCTGGCTGGAATCCTGTGTCCTGGGGGCTACGAGATGCCCAGCATTTGGAGCATCTCTGTCTCTACCCACTGGATGCCAGGGGCACTTTCTCCTCCCTCTTCCCCCCAGTTGTGACAGCTAAAAATGTCCCCAGACATTGCCAAATGTCCCTGGGGAGGAAAACTGCCCGGGTTGAGAAGCACTGGTGTATATCTATATGTATTTGCATTTTTTACTCAACTGTAGCCTGTACTCCTTACTGGTTAGTGTTGGAAGCCAACCCCGACAGAAAGGAAAGTAAATTATAGACTCTCAATTGTTGCAGCATTAGTTGAAGATTTAGTCACTGTGCTCAGAGATGGAAATGTCAAAGCCTATGATATGATTAATGATTTTATTTATAGGCTGAAGAGTTATTTTATAAAATTCTTAATTTGTGGCTTTGTTTTGTTTATATGTAGGATATAGTTTGTTTTGGTAAAAAAAAATGCACACAATTTAGAAGCTGTCTTTCTGGAATACTCACTATAGAAGCATTTATAACTAAGCTATTTTAATCAAAGCTATAATGAAAGTGAAACTGATAATTCAGAACAATTTTCTAAATACTTCGTCTCTATCTCTGTGTGTATCTTTCAGAGACTGTTTTACCCTGCACGTACCCGGGCGGGGGTGGGGATGTACATGGGTCTATCTGTGTAAACAGCGGGCTATATGCATATGTATCTGTCTGAACTGCATGTATACACAACACACACGTATGTATATAAACTGCAGACAGTTCTGATGAAAGTTATTTTTAGAGAATTCTCTTCAAAGTATTTTGACTTTTTTTCCCATAAAAAGCTCGTGTGTCATGGAGTTAGCTGAAAAGAGAGTATTTATAGGTGTTTTTTTAAGTTTGAGGGTTTCTGCTTAATTAATTTGTAGGCTGGGTTCCTTTCAGGAAGACTCCGAGGCAGCTGCAGAAGCTAGGATGTGTCAGTGAAGGTGAAATGGGAGCCCCAGGAGGTGTGGCAGTAAAAAATCGAGTATTAACATTTGTCACCACAAATGATTTATACAGTTTTTTGGAAATGTTTTCTGGTGACTGGGCCTTTCTTCCTTTTCCTTTTTCTAATGGATCTTTAAGTGATCAAGGACTAGAAAAATGCATCATTAGTAAAACCAAATACAGTAATTGAATTGTTATAATCTTCCAGACCTTCTGGATAGGCTTCCAGGATTTGACGCCCTGTTCCCTCCCTTTTCTCAGTTTCT
The DNA here is from genome assembly GCF_002007445.2 of Ailuropoda melanoleuca. Lineage (NCBI taxonomy): Eukaryota > Metazoa > Chordata > Mammalia > Carnivora > Ursidae > Ailuropoda > Ailuropoda melanoleuca. The sequence continues at coordinate 102,568,642 of NC_048222.1, read as the reverse complement.
TCATCTGCAAAATGGGGATAATCATGGTGCTGATCTCAGAGGATTTTGTGAGGATTCAGAGTATCTTGAACTTAGTAAGCACTTCATGTATGTTACCTATCATTTTGATATATTTCTCAGCTGACTCCCACATTTGGTCACTGGAGGGCATGGGGCAGCTTTCCTCCTTCCAAGGGGTTGAACCAGTGCAGAGAACTCAGGACTATTATATGCTCTACAGTTGTATAGATATGTTATTTATATTTTTCTGTTAGTGCTTTTTTACGTGGTAAGATATTTGGTGTAGGAACATAAAACATTTTACCTATGATGATAATGAGAAGGAAGAAAAAAATATGATTTTATTCTTAAGTTTACATAATTTTTCAACAAACAAATTTTTCATTAGCTTATTATCAAGAAGTAATTGCGTGTGTGCAAGATACTGCGTTGTGTACCTTCTCACTTTGCCTTCAAGGTAAAACCTTTCTGTGATCCCCGGTGATCCCCTTGACCTGCTCTGGCCCTCAGGGCATTCCGCAGTCTGACCTTGTATGTCCCTCCAGTCAGTCCTCTGGGGTGCTCACTCCAGCAGGCCCCACACGTATCTGTCGAATGAAAGAACAAATGCTAAGGCCCTGCTGTTCCCATAGAGCCAGTCCTTCCAGACATCTAACTTGGCAGTGACCCTGTTGTCATTTCTCTCTTTTTGAGTTTCTTGAGTGTCTGGATTTTTTTCTTTGCTTTGCCTGTGCCTTCTTACCCTAACTGGATTCCCTGTAAGAGTGTTTGGGGCACCTGGGTGGCTCAGTCGTTAAGCGTCTGCCTTTGGCTGGGGGCGTGATCCCAGGGTGCTGGGATGAGCCCCACATTGGGCTCCTCCACTGGGAGCCTGCTTCTTCCTCTCCCACTCCCCCTGCTTGTGTTCCCTCTCTTGCTGGCTGTCTCTCTCTCTGTCAAATAAATAAATAAAATCTTTAAAAAAAAACAAAGAGAGGGAGTTTGGGTTTCTAAGTTTGGTGGTCCCATTGTGGCCACACTGTTCTGCATACAGTAGGCATTGAGTCGTTAGCCCACTGAGTTCTTCCTAGGGGAGGAGAAGCAGTTATCAGTGTCTTGTCCTGTTTATGAGGTTAGTTTCAAAGATGGCTGGCGGAATGCCTTAAGTGTTGGTTTCCTATTATTGTTTTTTTTTTTTTTTTTGGCATCAGTTCTAGCTTCAAGAAGGGCAGTCTAGAATTTGTTCTTCTAATCCATTCAGACTTTGCTGAGGTGAGAAGCCTCCCTCCTAACACCCCGGTTAGATTGGGGCACTGACATTGGTGTGTGAGCAGGAGCAGCTGTTACCTGATCCAGAATCGTGTGGGTCTGGTTTGGGGTGGCCAGGCTTAGGGCTTTTCTGGCCTTGTTTGTTCATCTAGCAGACACTTAGCACAGGCCTGACCCAGTTAGGCCTCTGGGATACAGTGATTATAAATAAGAAAGTCTCTGCCTTTAAAAATCTGTCTTACCCCCTGAAGTCTGAGGGTATAGGTAACGGAAACTGGTAGAAAGTGAAACAGGAAATAGTACCTTGAATATCTGAATTCTTTACTATCTCAGTAATGTATAGTAATGTAATAGCATCTTGCTCCAGTCAGTGAATCATTGACTGGTATTTGGAAATCTTTTTGTCATAGAGATTTATTTTTGGTTTAATCTACCTCCACTATCAAGGTAAAAATATAATACCTAACATGAGTTGAATATTACTGGCATTGTTTAAGCATTTTATGAGTTATTAATACTCATGTTAATACACTTAAAACTGTGAAGTGTTATGACCTGACTTTACAGATGAGGAAACTGAGGCACAGAGTCATGAAACAATTTGCCAAAGGCTGCAGGAATGCGGCGGTGGTATGATTTGAACCCAGGAGGCGTTGATTCAAAGCCCATGCTCTTGGCCACTACGTCACCGTATGAGTTTTAGCAGTCTCACCAGGAAAGTATTGTAGTGGTGAAGTTCCTGAGCCTGAGGGAGAGACCTTCATGTTCTGTTTTGAGTTAGAAAAATTTACTTAATGAAGTTTTTTATTTATTTTTATTTATTTATTTATTTTTTTAAAAAAGATTTTATTTATTTATTTGACAGAGATAGAGACAGCCAGTGAGAGAGGGAACACAAGCAGGGGGAGTGGGAGAGGAAGAAGCAGGCTCACAGCAGAGGAGCCTGATGTGGGGCTCGATCCCATAACGCCGGAATTACGCCCTGAGCCGAAGGCAGACGCTTAACCACTGTGCCACCCAGGCGCCCCTTAATGAAGTTTTTTAAAATGGTCATATCCAGTAGTACTTTTGAAATTTTCGCTTAAAATTTTTTTTATTGAGGCATAATTGACGCATAACATTATATTACTTTCAGGTGTACAACATAACAGTAAGTCTAGTTACCATCTATCACGATACATAGTTACAAAAAAATTTTTTTTTGTCTTATGATAAGAACTTTTAAGATTTATTCTCAGTAACTTTCAGATTTGCAGTACAGTATTATTCACTGGTTGCATGCTGTACATTACATCCCCAGGACTTCTGTACTTATTTTATAGCTGGAAGTTCCTACCTTTTGACCAACTTCACCCATTTTGCCTCCCCACACCCCCCACCCCCTTTGGCTCCCCAGCAATCACCAGTCTGTTCTCTGTATCTGTGAACTTGGTATTTGTTTTTGGTTTTCATTTTTAAAATATTTATTTATTTGTTTATTTATTTATTACTTTGTTTATAGTGCAAGTGGGGGAGGGGGAGGGGCAGTGGGAGAGAGAGAGAATCTTAAGCAGAGTCCATGCTAGTGTGGTGCTCGATCCCACGACCTGAGCTGAAACCAAGAGTCAGAAGCTCAACTGACTGAGCCACCCAGGTGCCCCTGTTTTTGTTTTTGTTTTTCTTAATTCTGTATTTGAGAGTGACCATAGGTAATTGCCTTTCTCTGTTTGACTTATTTCACCTAGCATAATGCCCTAAGGGTCCATCCATGTTGTTGCAAATGGTGAGATTTCATTTTTTATGGCTGAATTGTATTTTGTTTTATATATATATATATNTATATATATATATATATATATATATATATATATATATATATATTATACACACGCACACACATACATACATACATACCACATCCTTATCCAAATTCATCTTTCAGTGGACACATAGGTTGTTTACGTATCTTGGCTATTGTAAATAATGCTGCTATGAACATGGGGGTGCAGATATTGTTTTTGAATTAGTGTTTTCGGTTTCTTCAGATAAATACCCAGAAGTGGAATTGTTAGATCAATTTTTAGTTTTTGAGGAACCTCCATGCTGTTTTCCAAGGTAGCCACACCAATGTGCATTCCCACCAACCGTGCACAAGGGTTCCCTTTTCTCCACCTCCTCACCAACGCTTGTTGTTTCTTGTCTTTTTGATAATAGTCATTCTAACAGGTGTGAGGTGCATATCCACCAGTATTTAAGAAACAGCTAGAGCGTACTTAGCTCTGCAGACATTTATTGAGCATGTACTGAGGGCCAGACGCTGGTCTAGGTGCTGTGGGTGTCACGTTGAACACAAAGCAAAACCACTGCCCGAGTGGAGCTTCCAGGCTGATGGAGGCACATAGATGGTAAATAAGAAGTAAAATACATTGTAAGTTCTTTAGTCTGTTAGAAAGTCATCGGTGCTATATGGTGGCAGACCAGAGGAAGAGTCAGGTGATGGGAGCTGGAGTTTTAGTGTGCAGGTTGAAGTAGGTCCCTTTGAGAAGGCCTGTATTTGACATTTGAGCCAACCCTCGAAAGCAGTGAGAGATTTAGAGTAGCTAGTGCAAGGGCCCTGAGGCACTGCCAAGGGCGTGGGTAGGGAAATGATAGGATTTGGCTCCCGCCCTTTGAGAGCCTGGCGGTGTTGGGGAGATAAGGCTGGTAATACCCTGAGATAACATTCAAGTGCTGAAATATAGGACTTGAGAGGAGAGAGGAGGAACAGTGTATATTGGAGGAGTCTGTCAAGGCTTAGGGGTGGGAGGGCCGCTTAGAGACCTGCATTGGCAAAGGTGTGAATGGGACCACCTCTAAATCCTTGGTTGAGTGACAGTGTTTTTAAGGTGATGCCTTAAATGGGAATCCAGAGCTTCTAATGAAGTGTGGCTGTAGAGATTGGGATGAGTATGTCAGGGTCATCTGACAGTTGCCCGGTTCCAGGTTAAGGAGCTTAGAGTACATCTGACTAGCAGTTGGGGAGTGGTGGTAGGCTCTTGTGCGGAGATGAACATGATGACATTAGATGCTGGGTCCATACCAAGTGGGTGGTAAGTCGTTACTGATGTTGCAGAAAATTGGTCTTACAGAAACACAAGGGGTGAATTGGAGGCAGCAGTCTTAAACAGAGCGAAAAGCCCTGTCTGTGCCGAGAGCAAGGGTTAGAAGCCAGAGGACCAGGAAGGTTCGGGATTCCTGAACCCAACAGTGGCAAGCTTCAGGAACGAATGGTCGAGATTGTGTCTGTCAGGCAAATACATGTAGTATTTAATCGGAGCTGACCTTTTGTTTCTATTTCAAGTAACTTTTCTTTTACCCTCCTGGTACATGACATGTGGTCAGATTTTGGCCTGGTAAGTCTGGGAGAGGATTTTGGAAGTGCTTTTGAGTGTGATGTTTATGCCATTTATAAAACTGATCAGCCTTTTTATGTTGATGTCAAGATATATCAGGTATCCATGTAGGGGATTCTGAGCTAACCAGTCCATTTTCTATATTATCAGTAAAGTTTATTTCGTGTGATTAAACTTAAATGTTAAAAAAAGGCTCTTGGAGTGAAGAGATGTCAAACTAGTTTTGAGATCATGTTTAGGTCATGACTTTAAGCAGGGAGAATATTTATTTACACTATCTAAGGGGTCACTTGGCAATTTATGGCTTTTAGGAGTGTCATTCTTTCAATAAATATTCATTGAATGCCTGCTGTGTATCAGGCACTATTTATTTATATTTTTTTATTTTTTAAAGATTTTATTTACCAAGAGAGAGTGCGAAGGGGCGGGGGAGGAGCAAGGGGAGAGGGATAAAAAGAATCTCAAGCAGACTCCGTGCCGAGCCTGGACACCGACGTGGGGCTCGATCTCACCACCACGAGATCGTGACCTGAGCCAAAATCCAGAGCCCGATGCTTAACCAACTGAGGCGCCCAGGTACCCCTAGGCACTATTTTTAGACATTCGTTCCAAGTTCATCATCCATGTGAAATTTAAGAACTCTTTTCTTTTGGGGATTTTTGTGTTCTTTTGAAGCAACTGCTAAAACATTTTTTTTTTTTTTTGGTTTTGTTTTGTTTTGATCAATAGGGTGATTCTGAAGAGAATATGGAGGAGCATTCTGAAGAACAGAGGTAAGAAAAACCACAGGAGCAAATACCTGCATGCTGAACATTGCTGCCCACTTTGGAAGCTATCTGAAGTCTTGGTATATGTACGTTTATGTTTATGTGTTTAATATATCAGTGATATACCTTGCTCTTTGGCATTTGTGGTATCTGTACTTTCTAATAATTAATATGTGTTTGTTTTAAAAATAAGGCTGTACAGAGAGCTGTTAGAAGTACCCGCCCCCTATCCTCAACTTTGCATTTTCCATGGCACACTTAATGCTGTTCCTCTTGTTAACAAATTCCTGGTGACAATCAGGCACAGTGCCGGGTACTGGGTATAAAATATTGAACCAAACCTGTGTTGCATGTAGTGGTGGAGTCAGGCATTACCGTAGACAAAACAAAATGGTTGTGATTGTAATAACTATCAATAATTAGATTGCTGTGGTATAGAATAATGAGGAAGGTGGGGTGGTCAGGTGGGGCCCTTCTTAGCAGGTGACATTTGAGCTGAAGTCTGGAGGATGTGGAAGAAGAGTCATGCAGCAAACAGAGGGAGAGTGCTCTGGGCACAGGGAGTGGCAGGTGCAAAGGCCCTGAGGTGGGACGCACTGGCAGCATTCCAGGAACTTGGAGAAGACCAGTGTGGTTTGTGGGATAGTGAGGTGTAAGGTAGGACCTTAGAAACCCCAGTAAGGAGGTTGTGTTTTATTTTTTCAAGGGCAGTATGATTTATTAAAGGATTTAAAGCAAGGGCTAGCAAATCAAAAGGTGTAAACTACATTTTTAAGAGAATGCTTTGGTCATGGAGCAGTCTTGGTCACTTGTCAAACTGGGATGCCTGATCCCTTGGAGAGGTACTTGGAGATGCTAAGTGGTACCTGGGCACAGGGATAACTTTCAGGGAATCAGCTTTTAGATCCCACCACCTGTATAGTCTCCTGAAATTGATCTGTCTGAGGTTGTTGCAAGCTATCCTTTCCCACCTCCTCTTTTGTAATCTCTCTTTTCCACTTTACAAAAGAAGGGCATACTTCTTATCCAGCCCCCATCTTACTATGTGCTCCATCTTGGGCCAATAGAGGTATGATTTGAAATACTGGCATTGGTTAGAAGAAGCGATTAACTCTGATTGGAGAGCAAATTCTTTTGTAACTCTGGTGGTTTTCAAATCTTTCCACGAGATTGAAGGGCACAATCAAATTGGCAGTTGACAGATCATCAAAAGTTATTTTTAATGATAGATCACTTTGCTTTTTGGATAAACAGTGAGGGAGTTTAGAGAATATAGGGACAGTGCTGTAACAAGGCTCCTTCCATTCACATCTGCTTATGTGAACAGCTTTTTCAGTGCTTATAGTTAAAAAAAAGTGGACAAGAAAAATAATAGTCGCATGAATCAATGATGAAACTTTCATTCATTTCATTAAAGAATGCATTTTCCGTAAATTTGTCTCCTTATGTTTAATTACCTATCACAATTTATAAAATTTGTTGGTTTGATCAGTTATATACTAATGAAAATTATAATGATAATTCAGAAGAAAAAAATATTTAACACTTGAACCCTGTACTCCTAGGAAATTTTTTAAAAAGCCTAACATTTCAGTTGAAACCCCTAGTTTTGTTGCAAAAGGCTTTGAACATATGACATACGTATTAGGTTAAAATCCTTGGAGAGAATATCCAGCAATACAAGAACGCCTATTGGTGTGGTCAAAAAATGGATGATGCTGGGCACCTAGTTGGCTGAATTGGTACAGCTTGCGACTCTTGATCTTGGAGTCATGAGTTTGAGCCCCATATTGGGTGTAGAGATTACTTAAAAAAATGAATGATGGTAGATTTCATTGCAGTAGTATTTAGATTCCATTGAATATGTTTTAAAAAGTGATCGTGGGGGTTCCTGGGTGGCGCAGTCATTAAGCGTCTGCCTTCGGCTCAGGGCGTGATCCCGGCGTTATGGGATCGAGCCCCACGTCAGGCTCCTCTGCCATGAGCCTGCTTCTTCCTCTCCCACTCCCCCTGCTTGTGTTCCCTCTCTCGCTGGCTGTCTGTATCTCTGTCGAATAAATAAAATAAAATCTTAAAAAAAAAATAAAAAAAAATAAGTGATCGTGAGTTTTATTTAAAAAGCCATCATTTATAATATGCCAGAAATTACATTCTTTGCAGCTATTTAAATTCATAGTATAAAATTTTAAATGTGGGATAAATGTAAATGTTGCTTATCTCATAGGAATGTCAAACTTGGTATGACACGTCCCTGTGGTGATAGCATGTGAGCCCCAAGCTAGGTAGCCTTAGGCGGCCTCCAGGGGTGGGTGTGTCCAGCCTGTGGAGAGCCTTGGTGCATGCCTTAGCCTTTGTTCTCTGCTGTAGATTGCTGCCTTCTTTCCTTTCCCATCAGTCAGAACTAGTTTCTTTTCCTCCATTTTCTTTCAGACTTTAAGGTATTAGTAGCTTTTATCCTTATGGGTCTTTTGACCTAGTGTCAGGTTGTTAGTGAAGGTGTGTGGGGAGGGAAAGCGGCAGCAGTGGTTTAGAACAGTGGCTTTCAAACTTTCTGACAGTGACTTACAGTAAGGGATACATTTTACATCATGCTTATCTACCTGCCCATAGGCATATATGTGGATGTAGGAATACGTGTGTGCACCCTTTATTTATTTATAAAATAGTGCTTACCTTTACTACTTGTGACATACTGTTTTCTATTTCATTTTTTTATTGTGGTAAAATATACATAATAATTATCATTTAAACCTTATTTATTTATTTATTTATTTATTTTTTAAAGACTTATTATTTATTTATTTGACAGAGAGACAGACAGCCAGCAAGAGAGGGAACACAAGCAGGGGGAGTGGGAGAGGAAGAAGCAGACTCCCAGCGGAGGAGCCTGATGTGGGGCTTGATCCCAGAACGCTGGGATCACGCCCTGAGCTGAAGGCAGACGCTTAACCGCTGTGCCACCCAGGCGCCCCTAAACCATTTGTAAATGTACAGTTCTATGGCATTGAGTACATCCACATTGCTGTGCAACCAGTCACTACCATCCACCCACAGAACTTTCCTAGTTCATCTTTTTTCATTAAGAAAAAAATGCTGGTTGCCACTACTGGATTGATTTTAAAATTTCTTAATCGTGATTCCTGGTTTGATCAGCCCTGATCTATATATTTTAATCTTTTCAATATTAAATATTTCAGTATTTTGCTGTTACATTATGCCTAGTTGTTTTCCTTTTAACTTGGCTTCCAAGCCTCTCCTTCTTTGTTTTTTCTGGCATTTTTTTTTTTCCCCTTTGGGATTTGTTCCTTATGTGTAAAGACTAGATCATGACATGGGTTGGATGGTGCTATTAGAGAATTTTCTTTGTGTCCATTTCCTGAAAATTTAGGTTCTGGAGCTCTTTCCAAGAGTTCTCTCCATAAGTTAATGTCCTGTGATAGGTAAATGAGCCACCTAAGTACTTAGTACTCATTTACCTTTACTGCACAGTTGGGAATTTTTCTAAATGAAAATTTAATACCTCCACAACTCCTATAACATCTTGCTACAGTTAAAATAGACCTTTTGTTTAAGAATACATTCAGATTTACAGGAAAGCTGTAAAAATGATACAGAGACCTCTCACAGACCCCTCACGTACTTTTCCCCATTGTTAACATCTTCTATTACGGTGGCACGTTTGTTGCAACTAAGAAACCAACATTGGTGTGTTACCGTGAACTATACGCCACACCGTTTGAACTTCACTTGTTTTTCCCTGATGTCATTTTTATGTCCAGGATCCCATCCAGGATACCACATTACTTTTAGTTGTCACGTCTCTCTAGGACGTGTTTGGTTGTGACAGTTTGTCAGACTTTCCTTGTTTGTGAAATCTTGACCGTTTTGAGGAGTGCTGCTCAGGTATTTTGTAAAATGTCCCCTCCGTTTGGGGTTGCCTGATGTTTTTCCTCCTGGTGAGATTGGAGTCACAGGTTCTGGGGAGGAAGACCACAGCGATAGATCTGTATTCTCTTCACATATCAAGGATATCTGCTATCAACATGGGTTATCACGTTGATGTTGACCTTAATCACCTGGCTGACTCTTTTTTTCACCTCTTCCCATGCTACACTCTTTGGAGGCAAGTCATTAAATGGAATTAAGCTCCACCTACACAAATTATTTAGAATTCTTCTGCATGAGAGATTTGTTTATTTTCCCTCATTTGTTTATTTAGTCATTTATTTATATCGGTATGGACATACAGATATTTATTTTATGCTTTGGATTATAATCTGATATTAGATTGGCCCTGCTAGTTTAATGTCCTTTATCCTAAATCTTATTTGTAAAGTTATTACTACCTCTTTACATATGTTTTTACACATTTTTGTGATTTTCATTTTAATTTCTACCCCACAATGCCAACTGTCAATGATAAATAGGATTTGAAGTCAGTAGAGCCAGTGCTTAGGAATTCTACACCACGGATGCCTCGTCTCTGAGAGCACCCATCTAGAGGGGCACCCTGGGACTCGAGATAGATTTGACTATAAAACAGAGTCTCAGGATGTCCTAAGAAAAGTGTCGGTGGCACTGACATCTATCCCCGGTGAGATCTAGATCTGAAGAGGGCTCTGTGTCTCAGTGTCCGGACTGCCCCGGGGCGGGGCCTGAAGCAGACCACCATTAATCCTGGGGTGGAGGGTTCTGGAGTCGCCAGCCGATGATCTCAAACACAGTTTGGGAAAGCTTTCAGGGAAATTGGCCTCGCTGAAGATTTTGTTTGTATTAACTTGACTTAATCTTCTATGAATGCTATGTAATTGTATTTGGTTGAAAGCCAGGAAAGCAATATTTGAAAGACTTTTTCCCCTCTTGCCTCTGCATCCCTGTTTTTCTCCCGGGTGTTCTCAAATATCAGCAGTAATCTGTTCCTTCTCTGAGAGCGAGGGATTGCATTTGGGACTGAACGATGAGAGCCAGTAAGAGCAGCTCTTGCTGGAATGAATGCTCTCTGGGAAGCTCGTCTGGCTCTCTGTACATAGCTCCCATAAGCCTTGTTGGCATACATTTGTTAGAATATGAAAAGTGTGAGCAATGGCGAAGTGAACAGTATAGTATATCAGCGTTTAAAAATGGTTGTATAAAAGTCTGTAAATACCGACTGGTCAGGTACAGTGTCTGTGGGAGTTGTCATTGCATTGAGCTTTTAATGTGCTTTTATATGATCAGTTAACAGCAGCAAACTCTGTTCTCCTGAATCAGTTTACATCAGTTAAAGGCCGATCCTGAGAGTCAGAACATGAAGAAAGTCTTGTTAACCTTTCAGCAACATACTGAAAGATATAATTGCAGACAAAAATGACTTAATCGCTAGGGAAACTTCCTTTTGGCAGTGAAGGGGATTTCAGAGCCCCCACAGGGAATGGAACTGCTTTTCCCTTTTCTTTGTTCTCCTTTAGAAGTTGAAAGCTGTTTTTTCAGTACAACCCCCCCCCCCTCCAGGTCCTCACCTGTTGACAGGATCTTAGCTTTTTAACCTGAGCGTGCCTCCCCAGGGTTCCACTGTGTGGACTTTCTTCTCTTCCCATCTGCCGTTTCCCGAGGTGATCTCACCTCATGGGGCTTTATCTATATAGAAAGAACTTGAATTTAGATTGTACCTTCTAGCCAGGGGTTCTCACCTGTGCAGTTGCCCCGAGGGAGCTCCTTTTAGCTTTCAGGTGCTGCTGACTTACTGAGCTCTCTGGCTCAGTTCTTCAGCCCTCCCCCAGCTGCTGCTCTGCACATTCATTTGTATAAGCCAGAAACCAGGATGCCCCCCCTTGATTGCTTCCTACGCCCCACCGTAGTAGATGACCAGGTGTGGCTGTGTCTTCAGATGGTCTGCTACCCCCCATTTTATAGCTACCCCAGGCTGTTCTCCACCTTCCTCCCTGAGTAATCTCAATTATACCTCCTTTCCTGCCATTCCTCCTACACACAACCTGGCCTTCGTGATGAAGGGCAGGCGTCTGAGAATGGCATAGAAGGCCTTTTGTGATCTAGGCCCTGCCCACTGCTTCAGCCTTCCTGCGCCTGCTTCTCCCTTCCCCTCTTTCACATGGACTCATGCTCTCTCTTCTCTTCTTTGGCTCAGCCCCTTACCTGACCAACTCCATATAGCACCATGGCACTTCTAATACAGGGCATATCCCTTTAAAATCACCTGTCTCAGGGTTGTTCTGAGTCTCATTCGACTGATTCCTTAGCACCTACCCTAGTACCTAACACCTAGGTGAGAGCTGCTGCATGAAGGGATGCAAGCTCCTAACATAAATTTAAGTCTTTACATTGATTACTTGTAATGTTTCACATGTTCTTCATAGCCAAGCCCACAAATTGTATTTGCCATTGAAATCAAAGGAATGGTATTAGTATTAGACGTTGTGGTTTTTAAATTAGGTCATTGCAGTTGGTGTGTTTCTAAAGAGAATGGGTTATTAGCTCTGTCAGTCGTGCCCCTTGGTACCTTCTACAGACTCGTGTGGGCCCTGGGAGGGTTGCAGAATGAATGCCTTCAGTCATGGCCTTCATGGCCTTAACAGTGTAAAGTAAATTTCCTTTGACTGTAATAGAGATCCTGATTTAGAAATTCTTAGAATACAAGCTTTTCAGCATATGTATAATATATGGTATATATTGTTTTCAAGTCACAAAAACCTTTTGGGGTTTTTTGTGTGTGGTTTTGTTTTTTTTTTTTAGGTTGTGAAATTTTTAGCAAAGCTTTTGAGACCTATTTATATAATTATTTAGCCCTCAATCAGAATTAATTAGAAAAATAGTATAATAGGATCAGTATCCTAATTCTGATTTTCATTGAAATTACTGCTTCCCCTAGATTTATTTTTTTACAGACTCTGGAGTGATTAGGCTTGTGCTCATTTATAGCTTTATATTGAAAAAGATATTTGAACCAGTTTTAATAATTCCAGGTATATTTTGAAGGGTTAGTCTACAGTAAAAATAAGCAAAACATTTCATTAATGTTCACAGTCCTGAAACAATAAAGTAGGATTGAAGTCTGGAGAGCCTGGCCCATAAACATGGCATACCCGGTTCCGGAGACTTGGTGCTCATTACCTCAGACTAGGGATTGCCTGTAGAAGTGTCTTAATTCAGGTCTCGAGGTCTGACTCTCAGCCGGCTTCACAAACATCTCAGCTACTCGTCACAAGTATTTCACAGTCAGGTATCTCTGTGGAGCCTGTCAAGTGTGCATCCTGAGGTAAGAGCGTGGCAGGTTCAACAGCCCAAGAAGACTTGCCCATGGAAAGGACAACATGGTTATTAAAAAGTACATAAAAGATTTGTAAGGAGCTGATTTCAGACCAGAATGAAGGTACCGCTGTGAGCAAGGGAGAGACTTGGGTGTTTTGCCATTGGGAACCTAATTTCTATCTTCAAGAAAGCTTGTAGCTATATGGTTAAGATGAGCTGACATTGTGGTTGTCTTGGGCTTCTTTTATGCAGGGAGAATTGTGCTTTGGTTAGTCTTTACTCATCATGATGGGTTGATGAGAAACAAAAGTACTTTTCAGATGGATCCCAATATATTGGCAGCAGTATCGGTCAATTCTGTGGAGGTATTCTGGATGTGTTGTGACACCAAACTTCTTATTGCATGAAAGGGTGACAGAGCTTGGGATTTTAAGTTTCAGAAGAGAACTGTAATTTCCCAAGGTAGTATTCTCTGTCTAGGAACATAAGTATTAAAATAATAGGGTCTCCCGGGAGCTTGTTACTCTAGTTTTAAATGAATTGTTATCAAATTATTCTTTTGTTGTCGCAGTCTTCCACATATGAAATATGACTCTAGAGTAATAGTGATTCCCACTCCCCCCCTCCAGTAGATGTAACAAAAGAATGTTGCCACTTCACGAATAATTAACTATGGTAGTCTAGACAGTATTTCACAGATGTCGTGCTCAGTAAAGATGTTTTTGGAACCATTGCTTCCAAATTGCCTTTGCAAACTCATTTATGAATGATATAGGGGAAAGTCTTGTTTGTTTATTGTGGCCTTTCCCGATTTTCCCCCAAGCAGTGAGGATGTAGTTTTAAAAAGTCTGCTATGAACATGAAAATTCCTTGAATTAAAAAATTTTTTTTGAAAACCTTAAGTCATTTTAAAATTTCTCATTGAGTCTTCCCTTTTTTCCTCCAAAAACCTTTTAGTAAAATATATGTTTTGGGAAGATTGCCCTATTTACCTCATGGCATTATTTTCTCTGCTACACACACACATATCCCAGTTTGAGAACATGGTTTTAGTGCTATACATGCTGTTTCCCTCATGGCCAATTCCTGTTGTTTTTACTTAGTTTTTCCAAATATTTCAATCAGAAGACATGGCTCTGGATGGTATGTGGCTCTTGGGCTAAAACTAAACGTTATCTATTAATAAACTGTTGGGACTACACCAAACTAAAAAGCTTCTGCACAGCAAAGGAAACCATGTCCAAAACAAAAAGGCAACCTATAGGATGGGAGGAGATATTTGCAAATGACATATCTGATAAAGGGTTAGTATCCAAATACATAAAGAACTAATACAACTCAATACCCCCAAAATGAATAATCCAATAAAAAAATGGGCAGCAGACACGAACAGACATTTCTCCAAAGAAGATACACAGGTGGCTAACAGGTGCATGAAAGATGCTCAACATCATTTATCATCAGGGAGTTGCAAATCAAATCCACAGTAAGACCCACCTCACACTTGTCAGAATGGCTAAAATCAAAATCACAAGAAACAACAAGTGTTGGTGAGGATATGGAGAAAAAGGAACACTCGTGCACTGTTGATGGGAATGCAAACTGGTACAGTCCCTGTGGAAAATAATATGAAGATTCCTCAAAAAATTAAAATTAGAAATACCATATGATCCAGTAATTCCAGTATTGGGTACTTACCCAAGGAAATGAAAACACAATTTGAAAAAAATATCTGCACCCCTATGTTTGTTGCTGTGTTATTTACAATAGCCAGGATATGGAAGCAACCCGTGTTCCATTGGTATATGAATGAATAAAGAATAGGTCATATATACATATACATATATATAAAATGGAATTATTCAGCCATAAACAAGAATGAAATCTTCCTGCATTTGATAACATGGAAGGACCTAGGTCTTATGCTTAGTGAAATAGTTCAGGTAGAGAAAGATGAATTACCATATGATTTCTCTTATATGTGGAATCTAAAACACAAAACAAATTAATAATGAGAACACCAGACTCTTAATTACAGAGAACAAACTGGTGGTTGCTAGAGGGGAGTGGGGTGGGGGATGGGTAAAATAGGTGAATGGGATTAAGAGGGACAAACTTCCAGTTATAAAATAAGTCATGGAGATGAAAAGTGTAGCATAAGGAATATAGTCAATAATATTGTAATATATGGTGACAGATGGGGACTATACTTACTGCAATGTGCACTAAGTAACGTATAGAATCGTGCAATCACTACGTTGTACACCTGACACTAATAGAGCATATGTCAACTATACTTCAGCAGTTTTTTTAAACTTCAGAAAAACTTCATGCCCCCCCCCAAACTAAACTTCTCCTATAAGAAAGTTTATTTTCCACCTGTGAAATGTCCAGAGAAACCCACTGGTGCATTTGCAGGTAATTCCCAGAGAAGAGCTTCTGTAAAAGCAAAGTCGTGTGTGGCCTCTCATATTGACCATTGTGCAGATGTACATAGTAAATAATTCATGTTGATGTTATGCCTTGTGCATCGTTAGCTTTTCAGGTTGTACTGCCTTGTGGCTGTTGGTTCCTTTAGCTGCCACTAAATGATTGATAAAAGGTGAAGTCCAGTTTGAATAACAATCCATGTCCCAGTTATTCATAGTTATGGCAGATGTAAGTACTGTGAAGCTTTGGTGAAGTCATTCCTCTGGGATTGTGACTGATCTGTATCTCTGAAAGCCAGGCCTTGCTAATCCAGTTAATTCATTAAAGATTGGATTTAAGTAATTGCTCTTGTATTATACTTTATAGTTCACAAAGTGCTTTTACATGAATTGCCCTCAGTTAACCAGGATTCCCATTTTATAGACGAGGAAACAGGTTCAAAACAGTGAACCACTGTAAGATTATAGAGCTACGAAGTCACAGAACAGGCACATAATCTGAGGTGGCCTCTCTAGATACACTTGTTTACTTTCATCTCAAGTGATATGGGGGGTGCCTGGCTGGCTCAGTCAGTGAAGCGTCTGCTGTTGGCTTCCTCTCCCTCTCCCCCAGCTTGGTAGGGAGCCTGCTTGTCCCTCTCCCTCTGCCCCTCCTCCACTCCCGCCCCCCTTGTGTGCTCTTTCTCTCAAATAACTAATAAATAAAATCTTAAAAAAAAATAAAGTGATATAGGTGGGAACATGACTTTCCCAGTTAGTCTGCTCTCTATAGAAGGAGACCAAATCTAAAACTGGTATGTGGAAGCAACTGAATTCTTCAGTGCGCCCTGGTATTATATGGTTCCTAGCAAACCCCTGAAAAAAATGAGTTTGCCTCTTGTAAGAGACACCCAGAGTTGGGACTTGAGTACAGTAACACTTGACTGTACGCCAGAGAGCTTCTTTCCTTCTCTGTTCTTTTTTTTTTCCCTAAGAATTATTTGAGAGAGAGAGAGAGAGCACGTGCACACGAGCATGCACACACAACCAGGGGGAGGGGCAGAGGGAGAATCTCAAGCAGACTCCCTGCTGAGCTTGGAGCCCCCCACGGGTCTCGATCCCATGACCCTGAGATCATGACCTCAGCCGAAATCAAGAGCCCGGACACTCAACCGATTGAGCCACCCAGGTGCCCCATCATTTTCCGTTCTGTTCTAAGTGCTGCTTATCCCTTGACGTTCAGTTGCATAGCTTTTGAAATAATTGGAAACTGTAAATCTGGCATTTTAGGATTCCTCTGTGGAACCCATACCACTGTAATGTGTGCTGAGAGGTTGTCTTTAGCTCTCGGATGGACATGTTAGTCTGTTTGCTTTGCTTTGTGATTAGACATTTTCAGCTTCAAGTAACAGAAAACCCTGACTCAACCCGCTCAAACAATGAAGAATGTATTTTGTCACCTAACAAGAAGCCCCAGAGGCTGGGTGGTTCTAGACTGGTTTACTCAGCAGGTGAGCGTCAGCACCAGGCAGCCAGGTTCTTCCAACTGTCTGTCTGTTCTGGCGGCTCAGCTCCCTTCAGGGTTGCAGGAGGTTCCCCAAGGCTGACGCCTCTCAGCCTCGTGTCCTCCCCCTGGAATAACCAAAGGCAGGTTAAAAGAACCTTCATCCCGTGGCTGTCTCTCAGGGGCACCCCTCAGCAGACCTCCCCTTCCATCTCACCGGTCGAAAATGGTCCACGCTCTCGTTGAACTACTCCTGGCCTAGGGAGTGGAGGGACTGCCCACCCTTGGCTGCAGGGTTTACACTGTCTCCAGGGAGTGGCGCTTACTGACCGCACGGAGGCTGTCCCTGCGTGGGAGAGGGGATGACGGTGCGAAGGCCCGCAGCAGTGCCTGCTGGGTCCAGCTCGGGGCTTGTTCTCCGTGAGGAGTGACAGGTCTAGGGCAGTGTTTCTCCAAGAGTAGTCCTGGGACCCGCAGAATCAGCCCCGCCTGGGAACCTGTTAGACCAGTTCCGCAGAGCCCACCCCAGGCCTACTGAATCAGAAGCTCCAGGGGAGGGGCCTGTGATCTGTTTTAACAGGCCCTCCAGGTGATTATGATGCATGCTCAAGTTTGAGATTTATTGGTCCAGGGTAAGGCATCCGAGGAAGAACATTTCAAAATTCACTTTGGTTGAAGATTAAATAATGAGCAGCAGAACGGTCTTGTTGGTAAAACAGTGGGGTGGAAGTTGGGAGACAGAGGTTGCCACCCCCCGCCCCCAGCATTGCTCACTGTCCCTGGCCCAGGATTTCAGCAAACCTAGAATACTTACATATTCTTTTCAGATGGTGTCAAGTTTCAGCCAGTTGATCCAATTTTTCTAAAAGAGCTCTGTCATGGTTGTGGGGCTTGGAGGTGGGGTTCCAGCTTGAGCTTTCACGCCCACCCATCGGGGTCTGTCTGCCATGCCCTGGCACTTCTGGTACACAGGTGGGTTAGGCCATTGCAGGTCAGCCTCCAGGAGAGAACGGAGGAGCTTTCTCAGGGATAATTCATTCATTATAAGGGAAGTGAGTCTGGCAGAAAACCTTGGCCCCGTAACAAAAAGTCTCAGTTACTGGATGGGAGTGGCCACTCACAGCACAGGGTGGTGTGTGTACTCAGATCTGCCTCCTGGCCCTGCTCCCTCTGGGCACGTGGCTGTGTGTGTGAGAGAGTGAGAGTGTGTGGGTCTGTAGGGGGGATGTTGGGCATGAGGAAGGATGTTACTGAAGTAAAAACTGAGAGAAGTGTGCTAAAAATTCTGTGAGAAAGTGGGGTGGGCGGAAGCAGAGCAGGCACCGCCCACAGGGAAGGGAACTTCCCCATCCTGTCTGACGCCCCCCGTCCCCACCTCGGTCACGGGCACTTGGACTGGAGCAGGGTGGGAGCTGGAGGGAAGGAATGAAGTCCGGACAAGGGCCTAGGATAGCCTGGCCTGTCGTGTGACACTTTAAGAGAGATTCCCCCACAAACCACAGACTGGGGATTCCCTGCAGCCCTTTCATGGTGCCGTGGGAGTATCTGCCAGCTGAGGGGGCAGGATGGAGGAAGGCAAGAGAAGGAAACCCAAGTTCAAGTGCAGTGTATTCCCTTTTCCTCGGGCTGCATCACCAAGTACCACAGACTGGGTGGCTCAAAACAACAGACATTGACTCTCTCCCAGCTCTGGAGGCTGGGGGTCTGAAAGCAAGGTTCCGTCTGAGACCTGTAGGGCAGTTTTCCTTGCCCCTGCTTCTGCTGGTTGGCTGGTAACCTGCGGTGTTCCTCGGCTTGCCGCTTCAATGCATCATTCTGGTTGTCTTTGTCATCACATGACATCCTCCCTGTGTCTCTCCATGTCCTCTCGTGGTCCTCTCCTTAGAGGGACAGCAGTCGTATTATAGGAGGGACCCACTCTATGCCATAATCGTCTGATCTTAACTAATTATGTCTGCAAGGCCCAATTTCCAAATAAGGCCACATTCTGAAGTAGGGGGTTTTCCACCTGTAACACACACTCATTTGTGGGTCCCTGTAAGGGTTTCCTCATCTCTTCTTCCTGCTCTCCCCCAAGTCTGGGGTTCCTAGGAAATAACTGTGGTATTGGGCTGGTGCTCTAATGAACTGGCAGTGACTTCTGGTTTCTTCCGGGCCCTCTGGGCCCACGGCGGTGTTAGATTGCCAGAGCTCCAGGGGCAGCTGCAAGCCCCACACCTTTTCTGACCAACTCATTGAACCTAGCCTTTGGCCCCATGGACTTTTATTTCCTAATCATTTTTTTTGCACATCTTTAAGAGCTTACCCAATTCTTTATGCTGTTTCCACAGTCAACACGTGTTGGGAACAAGTATCTTCTCTTCTGGATTTTTTTTTCTTGTGGGAAATAAGTGGGAAGATTGACGAGTGTTTCGGTATACACTGAAGCTTCCCAGGCAAAGCCTTGAAATCGAGCCGCACTCCTTTGATGAGAATACAGAAGAATGCAGTTACCGAGACGGCTGGCGAGCTGTACGTGCAGCGTTGCGCCTTCGACCTGTTTCCTTACCGGTTTCAGCATAGCACAGACGAGTGCCTGTGGGTTGCCTCACGAGCCAAAGCAGATCCCCTGAGCCCTTGATGGGTTTGGTGGGGGAATCCTTTTGCTGTTTCCTGGAAATGTTTGCATCAATATGAGTCCCTTCCTGCTTCCATGTATTTTAACTGCAGTCAGCCAGGTGTATAACAGCGCTAACCATGAGGAGTAGCTGTTATTGTAAACTCTCACACTTCACCTATCAGTCCGCTTTCAGGTGGATGAATGTCACATCCAAATTGCCTGTTAGTTTGGCTTTCATGTAACTTAATTAGCAGATTTGTGTTTTGGGAAAGTCTGATCTGTGATCTTGAAATTGGTTACGGTTGGTGTAATTCATGGGTAATTGGGCGCCTTCACAGTGACTCCTCCAGTCATTAGAGGGCTGGGGTGGTTTGCGGTTGAAATGGGAGAGAGGGAGAAAGCACTGGCTCCCCATGCCTTAATCTTTTAATCCAGTTAACCTGGGTCGTCAGTTCGGGCTTCGTTTTTATTTGAAAGCGTGCTTAGGTAGTTGGGAAGGGGTTTCATTAATTCACCACATTTAGACCATAATTAAGGAGGAAGGTTATCCCTAATTGCCTGAATTTCTTAAAGTTATCATGGGTACAGTAAGGGTCCATTAAAGTTACACTTCTCTTCGTTGGAAACCAAAATACTAGTTTTTTTGAAAAAAAATGAGGCTAAAACCAAACAAAACAAGCATCACAAAACCAAACCCCTGAATTCAGAGCTGTTTCGTGGGCATGGTCCTCAAGAGTTCTGAAATGTATCTGTGGCACATGGATTGAGGTTTATGGACACACAGATACCAGGTTTCCTGCTGAGTTCAAGGTCTGTCACTTGAATGCACATTATTTACAATTTCTTTGTATTTCTGCTTTTGAATTGGGGATAAAAGGGAAAACTGGAGAAGGACAGAGGTGCACCCGGAGCCCTGCGCACCTGTGATATTGACAATAAAAGAGAAGAGGGAGTAGGTAGGAAGTAAGTGGAACAGGAAACTGGCTAAAGAGAGGGAGAGTCTGGACTTCAGGGAATTTTTTGTTTAAACCCCTTGTTAGGGATTTTGATCAGGTAATTATAGTGCTAATCCTATGAAATTAAGTCACCAGTGTTTCGTATTATTTTCTCAGTGGTCCATGTCTGTTTTCTGTCCCTCTGTAATTATGCAGGTGGTTAGTAAAAATCACTTTTACTCCTCTAAGTCTGTTTAGGGACAACTTTAGATATTTTTTCCCGTTAGTCATCTTATTCCAATCTGTATGGTTTGTGCATTTATTTTTTAATACAGTACTTTTTAAAAAGTTTATTTAAGTAATCTCTACACCCAGTGTGGGGCTGAAACTCAAGAACCCTGAATCAGAAGTCATGTGCTCTACCAGTTGGGCCAGGCAGGTGCCCCAAAATTGTACTTTTTTTTTTTCTAACCTGATCAGTTTAGTATTTTTTTTTTTTAGGGTTTCTTTTGGTTTTCTGAATAAAGACTTTTGGTACCCAAAAGTTATTTAAAGCTATTACAATATTAATTTTCTATACCAATATAACTTTTAGAGTATTTTTCTTGTAATGGCTCGTTTTGGATATATTTGGCAGCACTCAGTACCTGTGATTTCTACCATAAAATAGAAACCTGAGTAAGAGACTCTAGCACACTTATTATAGCAAATAAATGAAATATCTAGCTTTTAATTTTTATGGAAATTGAAACCCTAAAATTTTCATAGAAATTGAAGCCCTGAAATGTTAAGTCTGTTCTAGAGAGGGGGGCTAAGAGGGACATGCTGACTTGAACATTTTACTCTATGCGCAGCACACGGGGTTGGCAGGCTGGCCTGCTGCCTGTGGACTGACATCCTCCCAGAGGGGGCGTCTTATTCACATTTGCACATATCACCATATGGGCAAGTCCTGCACTGAACTCTGCTTGCTACAGTTTTATTACACTAAGCATATATGCCTTTTGTAGTGTATACAGTTCATTTAGAAATGAAATTAAAATGTTAATTATTAAAACTAAGTATGCTTTCACGTACTGGGTTTTCTGTGCAGTTACTAACATACCACACTTTTTAATTTAAAGCACATGGCAGTGTGTTCTCAAATGCTCTGAATAAGCTTGTAGAACAGATCTCATCTGGAAAACAGGGGTAATGAAACCAAGATTCTGGGTGTAGAAACATTTATTAACCTTTAACATTTCTGGGTTTTTTTATTTTATTTTAATAAGTACTAGCTTATTTAATTCGTAAGAACCTCCCAAGAGACAATAGCTTTATTTCAGTTTTATCGTGACTGTTGAGACCCATTGCTTCTCAAGGTTTCAGTTCTTGCCACAACTGAGAGGTGTTGGGGCTGAGACCGGAGTCCAGGGATCAAGCCACCAGACTTTGAATTTCTCACCTTCACGGGTGTGATGTCAGTTGAAATGATTAGAAAATTCTGACTTGCTCTCATTTCTTCCTTTAGGTTCCCTCTATTCTGAGTAGAAAGAAAAACAAGATAGAGTAGTACCATCTAGTTACGTATATTGAAATGTTAATTCACGTAAGCGGAATGGACTTATGGAAACTTTCACCTAAAGATTATTAAAAAGAACATTTTTTTAAAAGATTTTTTTATGTGAGAGATAGTGCACGCACCTGCATGTACTTGTGCCAGCTGGGCGGGGTGAGGGGGGGAAGAGGGAGAGAGAGGGAATCCTCACGCAGACTCCCAGCAGAGCTCGGAGCCCAACATGCAGCTGGATCTCATGACCCGGAGCTGAAATCGAGTTGGACACTTAACCTACTCAGCCACCCAGGCACCCCTAAAAAAGAACAGGTTTTTTAAAAGAAAATACGTAATTTAGCTCAAGGGGGCTGATCAAAACATCCATGATGATAGTAACTTATAATTAACATGCTGGTTTGATTGTAGATAATTCTTAATAATAAATGCCTTGTACTAAAATATTTTTCTTTTGAGTTCACTCTGGATTAAAAATAGAGGGAGTTTGTTGAAAATCTGAATTTTCACTCGCCCTTGTCCAAATCGTTACATTTTCCAAATTAATGATGCATCAGTTGGTGAGATCTTCAATGACTATTTTGAATTTATATTACATAATAAATATGCGCAAAACTTTGCTTAAATCATTGTCTGAGTCTCAAGGTTATGCATAAAATATCTCAGTCTTGCCAGATCGGACCTGCGGAAAATGAATATTCTGCTGTAATTACTGAGTAAAAGGCAATGTGGTGGTAATAGGAAACTGACATTGCATAGTTACTAGAAAGCCCCCCGAAGCGTATTGGTTAACTAGGAGCTTATAAATACAGACTCTAGTCTCAAGGAATGTATAGTTTTTAAGAGAAAGAACACATGACTTTGGCGACACATGAAATAATGTGTTTAAGAGCCAAGTTGTTTTTTTTTTAATGATTTTTTATTATATTATGTTAGTCACCATACAGTACATCCCCGGATTCCGATGTAAAGTTCGATGCTTCATTAGTTGTGTATAACACCCAGGGCACCATGCAATACGTGCCCTCCTTACTACCCAACACCAGTCTGTCCCAATCGCCCACCCCCCTCCCCTCTGAGGCCCTCAGTTTGTTTCTCATAGTCCATAGTCTCTCATGTTTCATTCCCCCTTCTGATTACCCCCCCTTTCTTTATCCCTTTCTTCCCCTACCGATCATCCTAGTTCTTATGTTCCATAGATGAGAGAAATCATATGATAATTGTCTTTCTCTGCTTGACTTATTTCACTTAGCATTATCTCCTCCAGTGCCGTCCATGTTGCAGCAAATGTTGAGAGTTTGTTCTTTCTGATAGCTGAGTGATATTCCATCGTATGTATGGACCACAGCTTCTTAATCCAGTCATCTGTTGAAGGGCATCTCGGCTCCTTCCATGATTTAGCTATTGTGGACAATGCAGCTATGAACATTGGGGTGCATATGGCCCTTCTCTTTACTACGTCTGTATCTTTGGGGTAAACACCCAGTAGTGCAATGGCTGGGTCATAGGGTAGTTCAATTTTTAACTTTTTAAGGGACCTCCACACTGTTTTCCAGAGTGGCTGTACCAACTTGCATTCCCACCAACAATGTAGGAGGGATCCCCTTTTTTCACATCCTCTCCAGCAATTGTTGTTTCTTGCTTTGTCAATTTTGGCCATTCTAACTGGCATAAGGTGGTATCTTAGTTTGGTTTTGATTTGAATTTCCCTGATGGCTAATGATTTTGAACATTTTTTCATGTGTCTGTTAGCCATTTGTATGTCTTCATTGGAAAAGCGTCTGTTCATATCTTCTGCCCATTTCATGATTTGTTTATTTGTTTCTCGTGTATTGAGTTTGAGAAGTTGTTTGTAGATCTTGGATACCAGTCCTTTATCTGTAGTGTCCTTTGCAAATATATTCTCCCATTCCGTGGGCTGCCTCTTAGTTTTTTTGACTGTTTCCTTAAGAGCCAAGTTTTTAGTTTAGTTCTTCTTACTTGTGTCTTTTCTGGCTTCCTATAATGCTGGGTGAAGGCTGGGGGCAGGGTAGAAAAGAACAGATGAGAAAGTGGGACAAGGATGGGTGAGTGGAAGGGTAGTGGGTGGGAGGGAGAGCAGCAGGTGGAGGTAAGGAGGAGACGGCTGGACAGGAGGAGGGACAGGAAGTGAAAGAAATGAGCCAAGGTCAGGAACCTGAGGTGGTTCACGTGGGCAGGGCTGTGAAAGAAGATGGTGAGACACAGGCGGATATGGTAATATTTACCTGAGGTCGGGTATTTTTTCCAGCCTCAAGCTAGGAAGTCGCTCAGTGGCTAAATGATGTGCTTGGAGCCAGACCACCTTGGTTTGAATCGGATGTCCTACTTCTCAGCTGGCCACGTTTTGGCAAGTTGCCAATGCACACTGTGCCTTAGTTTCCCTTCCTTAAAATATGGGTGTTCTTAATCGTACCCACTACAGAGTTTGTTGTAAGAATTAAATACACGTAAGGCGTTCAGGACAGTGCTGTCACGAAGCTGCCCCCACCCGGCCTGCCGTGGGACCGAGGGGGCTCTCCTCAGGTGGACAGTGGCTGTGCCGTAACATGGGTGCTGCTCTGGCCTGTACCCTTCCCTGGCTCCCAGGGGACACGCTCCGCATTTGAGAAGCTGGAACTGGTGTGGGGAAGGCCCTGGGCTCGGGGTGTGAACCCTGTCTCTCTAGCTTACCAGCTGGGTAATCTTGAGCCTCTGTCCTCTCATCTCTAAGCCTGGGACAACATGAGCACCCACCTCACAGGATTGTGAGGACCCATTAAAGGGGTCACGTGTGCCGTGGGCAGCACTTACCGAAGTGTGTGTACGCTTTAAAGATACTACACTCTGAAGAGTTTCTTAAGGAAACACGATACGTTCACAGAGATGTCCATCTATTTATATTGGGAGAAAATTGTAATCAACCTAATTTATATTGGGAAAGAAGTAGAAACAACTTACATGTCCAGTGGGACATCCATGTAGATAACGTCATAGTTAAGTATTTGAGAAAGATGTTCATGATATTGAATTTTTGGCAGAAAAGAATGATGAGCAGTGTTAACTAATTGTGGTGATCATTTTGAATATGGACAAATATCGAATCATTGTTTTGTACACCGGGAACTAATATAGTAAAACACCTCAAAAAAAGAAAAAAAACCCTCTTGTAGCGAAAGGTACTAGTGTTGACCGAGTCTGTGCCGGGTTCTGGGATAGAGTTCCCCAAATGTTGCTTTGTTTTGTGCTTATAACAGCTCCCGGGGCTGCAGTTCAGAGCCCAGAAGCCCCCACCTGCCACGGGGCACACGAGCCATCCTTGAGAACGCCCCGGCCAATAGTCAGTGTTTTCATTTGGCAGTGAAATGTTATTTTTATTTTTGCTTATTATGCCATAAGGTACATCGTTAAAAAATAAGACATCTTGAGTTAGGGAAATACACACTAAAGAGAGGAAACTGATCAAGAAATGATGAATTGTAATCTGTGATCCACTCCGAGGGCTGGGAGCCAGGGAGAGCCCTTCTGCAAAGGTGGTGTTTATCCCCGTGAGGCCCTGGCCGCAGGCAGTCTCACCTGAGAGCGGGAAGTTGTCTTCTTGGACAGGAGGCGTGACTGGGGGCCTGGGAAAGGGAAGGGCTTTGTCCTTAGCAGCGCTTGGGAGAGTTGAGGCGGAGCTGTCGGAGAAGCTGTAACAGAGCTGATTCGGCGATATTCTAGACCCCGCTCCGAGACGGGGGTGCTGGGAGCGCAGTGTGGCAGGGAGTGCTCTGCCAGGTGTTCACCCGTTCATTGCTCAATCCCGGGGAGGTGTGGGGGGGTCCTAGGAGAGGAGAAGCAGCTCCTTAGCAAACAGGTAGGAAGGCGTCTCAGCATGTGAACGGAGGCGTCTGGAGCAGTGCTTAGGGAGTGGATGTCAGCCCCAGCTGGAAGAGAGTCTGAAGATGAATTCCTAGAGTGCCAAGCCAGCCTCACTGCAGGGGGTGTCCCTGCAAATCGGAAAGGTGGTTGGTTGAAGAGAATCCCATGCAGAGTCAGAGAATCAAAACAGATTAGGCTATAGATTTAATGGATAGAAGTTCTTTAAAAAGGATCAACCAGTACTTGCCCAGGCATTACTTCAGAAGTCTGGCCTAAACTACAGTTTCAAAAAAATGAAACGCAAGATTTTTAAATCACTGAACACTTTATTTCGGCTGCTCTCTTACAGTGGGGATGGGGAGACCCACTGAGCCAAAGGCATGGTTACCTTCCAAACCTCCCCCCCCCACCCAATCTTATTACTCAGCTGGGGAGGCCATGCATGGAAGGGAAAACTGACCCTAACCCCAACCCCAGAGACATATGTCCATCTAAGTCATCCCCCTTTTCATAGATGTGTATCTGACAGTGTCATGGTTGTCCCCTCAATTTTGCCAGCAAATAATTTCAGGTTAGATGTTTATGAACAATAGTTTTGAAGGCATTGTTGCTTGAGGACTTTAGGGAAAGTTTTCCTCATCTCAGCACCAGTGAGGGTGTGGTGCTGAGGGGTGGCAAGGTAGGAAGTTTCCACAGCTGGGCCCACCTGCCTTGAACTGTCTAGGACTTCACGTCATGGGAGTCATGGGAGAGAAATCCTCTAATTTACCTTGTTCTGAGTTAGGCCTCATGCTGCTTGAAGCTGAAAACCTCCTGTCGCACCTGTGGCCCTTGAGAGAAACCTGTGACTCTAACCCAGTTTAAAGCCTTTTGCTCCATGGAATCATCTACCAAGAGAGTTAATTTCAGTAAATTAGGTCTCCCATTTTGTTATTCATATTTTCAAAGACATGTTTTTAAAGCCTGCTTCTCAGGTAAAGCATTTTCCACGTTATCATTGAACCACCTGTCTGTCAGAGCAGCTTTGTGTGCCGGACGCACAGATTTGAAATTAGAACGTGATGACATGAATGCCACTCACATAACAACAACCAAACCAACCACGCAAACCTCACACACAACATATACATAGCAATCTAGCACACACACCCCACACTCACATCACACAGAAGACATTCACACACACACTGTGCCTGGACAGTAAACCTACTCGCCAAATAAACTGGCTCTTCTTGTCAAGGACCGTATTCTCTCTACACTTTTTTTTTTTTTAATTTTATTTGAGAGCGAGGGGGAGAGAGAGAGAGAGAAAGTGAGCACATGAACGGGGAAGGAAAAGAGAGAGAGGGAGAAGCAGAGTCCCCGCCAAGCAGGGAGCCCGATGCGGGGCTCGATCCCAGGACCCTGAGATCATGACCTGAGCCGAAGGCAGACATTTAACCAACTGAGCCACCCAGGTGCCCCTGTATTCTTTCTATTCTTTACTATTTTCTGTTTTCACAGATAACAGAAATACTTAAAATTGTTTTCTTTTTCTTATGAAACATTTCACGAATAAAGAGAACTTGAAAGGACTATGCCATGAACACCCAGGTACACAGCTCCAAGCTTCAGCTTCTGCTGACATCCATAGAGCTTTCAAAAGCCGGGGCCTGTGTTTGAGCATTTTGAAGTTTTTGGCTAAAGAAAGAAAAACGTTATGTTGCCATCTCTTTTCGTTTTGTAAGATTTAAGGCACAGCTCCCTTTCAGCCTGCCTGCCGCTCTCTGAGTCTTTGTAAGTTTGAGGAGGCGGGTGGGAGGAGATGCAGGAGGATGGAAAATGAGCATCTTGCTTTCTTCACTGACACTGCTCAGTGGGTCCTGGATGGAGCCAGGAGTTTTGAGGAGTCCTGTGCAGAGGGTCCTTCCCCTTCAGTCCTTTATATGCTTTTTGCTGCTCCCCACGAGGATGAAGAGACCGTGAGGGGCCCTCCCCTGCTGGGAACTCTTCCCAAAAGTCCACTTTGGGTAGAGAAGCAGATTGCAGCCGTAGAGCCAAGAAGGGCCGAGGCCAGCCTTCCCTGCTCTCCCACTCATTTCCGGCTCGCTGTTTAATTTGAAATCCTGGAACATGTGTTTTAGTGAATCGGTTCATAAAAATGTTTTCTGCAGGATTCTGGAATAGGGGCTGTGCATTCTTTAGTACGCCATACATGGATAATTGCAGTACGTGAGAGTGTGTGTGTGCGTGAGAGAGAGACAGAGTGTGTATATGTAGACTGTATTTTTGGAGGTGGGGAGGGACGTAGAGGGTGAAGGCAGTTCTTTTAAACTCTCTTCTCAAGATGCAAAATGTTTTTTCCCTTAGTGTTTATGTAGAGGGAGAACAATGAGGAGTTGAGATCCTGTGACCCTCTGGATCCCCAGGGTCTTCTCACTCGGCTCTTCTGGGCAAGGCTGGGCCGCCTCTTTTTCTGTTTCAGTCACTTTGGAAGCTAGTTAGAAGCTGGAAATTGAGAAGTTGCCATTTAGAAGTTTATTCAGCATATGCAAGACAAAGTCTGTTCCAGACTCTGCAGTTATATCCACTTTGAGCTTTTCCCAACCCTTCATGGAATAAAGGCCCCTGGAACTAAGCGGACGCTCACGGTACTGCAGAGCGTAGCTGGTTCTGCGTTTGTAGCATGTATGTACAGCGCAAGCCTGGACTGCGTTCTTTCTTGCTTTGAGTGGAGTCTTTCATGGAGAACTTGGGCTGCCATTCATTTTCTGAAACCTTTATCAGGCTTATCCTAGACACAATGCATTTTTTTTTCTCCTTCCTTAGTATTCAGATAGGGGGTTTAGACTTGAACTCCCTGTTTCGTGGTGCCAAGACCATACCTTCTATCTTACGAGCCCTGGTCCCGGACAGTCACGTTCCCACAGAGACTCATCTCAGACTCTATGGCTCAGCATGACCTGGGGACCTTTGGAAGTTGGCCAGCCTTCTTCTGCCCATGGCTCCTGGCCCACGGCATCACGCAGCACGGTTAGGCAAGGCTGCGGCACATCCCCCTCTCATTGGTCTGGACAGGAATCATCTAGCTCTGCCAGTGAAGAGATCAGTCCTTTGATGACGCTCTTCACGCTTGATTGATGATTCAGCTTCAGCTTGACTACCTCAGGTGATGGGGAGTTCACCACCTCTGAAACCGACTTTCCATTTTTGAGCCTCTCTCATTGTTAAGATGATGTTTGCCTGTGCGTTCACGTTTGCCGTCATAGGCCTTCCACCAGTTGATTCCAGCCTGCCCTCTGAAGCAACACAGAACCAGTCTGCTCTCTCTGCCATCAGACAGACGGCAGTTCTGCATAGATCTGGAGACCATTATCAAATCTCATCCCTAGGTTGATTATACCTAATTATTATTTTGTTACTTCTTCAGGCTAAATTATTCCCCACTTTTTTTTCAGTTCTAATGTTAATTTGATCTGAACTTTTTTTTTTTTTTAGTGTAAGTTTGGCGAGTACCAGATAAAGTGATTCAGTTGAGATGAGAATGGTGCCAGCCATGTGCAATGATGCTTATTTTAATGAGGACTAAGATTTCATTAGTACTTGTATCAGTCTCTTCCCACAGGGACCCCATGTTGATTTTATGGCCAGACAAAACCAAGAACAAAACCAAAAAACAAAACAAAACAACCCCTTAAGCCTTTCTTTTTCTCTTTTCCTTTTTCTTCTTTTTACCAGGAACTGTTAGGTTCTCTTTCTCAACATAGACTTAAGTAGTTAATTACCTTTTCAAAAAAAAAAAAAAAAAAGCTTTCAAGTATTTACATTTGGTCTTGTTAAGGTTCCATTTTGTTGATCCAGACCTACCTTAGCCTGTTGAGACCAAAGGAAAACACACACACACACGCACACACACGCACACACGCATGCTCTTTTATTCCTAATTGTGAAATCGATTCCAGA
This sequence comes from Ailuropoda melanoleuca, assembly GCF_002007445.2. Taxonomy (NCBI): domain Eukaryota; kingdom Metazoa; phylum Chordata; class Mammalia; order Carnivora; family Ursidae; genus Ailuropoda; species Ailuropoda melanoleuca. The sequence goes on along the minus strand of NC_048222.1, from coordinate 102,539,216 downwards.
GTAACCACATGACTTAGTCTCCTCTGTCCCCCAAGACCTCATTTGATATGACTGTACAGAAATTTAAAAGGTAGAAAAAGCCCATAATGAATAAATGTTTGGGAGAGGAGCTATCAGTTGTTGAGAAATGTCAAAAAAAATTCTGGAAGATTGAAAATGGGTGAAGATGGAAACTGACAGAGGAACCAGAGAAAAGCCTACAACATGAAAGTCTGGGGGGCCCACCGAGCATATTGTGAAATGTCAGCATGACAGGAGAAAGAGAAGATTCTCAGAGGTTTTTGGGAAGGATGGGCGGGGTTTGGCAGGGAAGAGTCACTACTGAAGACACCACAGTGGGAACGGGGAGCTTGACTGGGGACATGGGGCTTAGCACGTGCACCTCCCAAGGTTGTTGCAAGGATAAAGTAAACAGTGTACGGAAGGTATTTTCTGGCACACGGTAGGAACTCTCAGGATGTGTGCAAGTGTTACTCCTCTCCTGACCATCCCTGCTGCTACTGCGATGGCGAAGCAGTGTCTCAGGATTAGGATCAGCTTCAGGAGACAGAAAACCTAGTGGCATAAGCAAGATGGCAGTGGAGTGAATGGGATAGAAGTTTGCTTCTCGACCGCTCATTGGAGATAGCAGGGGGCAGGCCAGCACTCGGAGTAGCTCCATGGTCATCACGGTTTGGCTCCTTCTGTCTCCCAGTTCAAAATGACTGCTCAACCTGCAGGATCGTGTTCCTGTCGCTTCCAGGAAAGAGGGAGGAGCTGCCGTGGCATTTGGCCTTCGATTTCCCTTTAGGGTCACTTCCTGGAAGTAGCCCCAAAATTCTAATACGCATTTCATTTCAAGAACTTAGTCAACATGATTGCATCTCCATTGCAGGGTCGGCTGGGAAAAGGAGTCTCTCTGCAGCCATGTGCTTGGTCTAAGAATGACTTCAAAGGAGGAAGGGAGAGCAACTCTTGACGTTGGCAGCTAGCATTGCCTTTGTCACAATAAGCCTTTACTGCCCACTATGTTAGGTCCTCTACTTCTGGAATATGAGATTTGCTCCAACTCTTTGGGATTTAACACAAAGGTCTATTAACATATAAACTTATACTTTGGTTGACCTGTGAATTATTACGTGTTAAACTGGGCATTGAACCACAGAAGCTTTTAATATGGCTGACGTGCATTTAAATGTGCCCTGATGGAAATGCTCACCTTAACATTACTTTTGAAAAGATCTTCAGATAAGGGAAAAATTGGAAATTACTAAGACTATCTTGTGCGGCTGGTAATAGACATTACCTTCTGGTACGGAGACAGTACGTGCAGATTTGCTTTAACCATTAGACCCAGTTACAGCATTTGGTGTTTATAGCTTGTTATTTGATCTCTCTGCCCCGGGAGTGCTCACTCTGCTGTCACTCCTGGGAAATCTACATCATCTTAGATTTTTCACATTATTCCCTTCTGTTTGGAAGATAGCTCTGGGGTCCATGACCTTATTCCTAGATACGAAATGTCTAGAAAGCCGGTTATTGTGAAGTCTCATCTTACTGGGTGATTTTTTTTTCCTTAGTCTTTCTGACCATGTTTATTTCTATTGACCCAAATACTTGAGATTTATTTTTAGTTGGAACAGCTCGGAGATGCCTAAAGGTTCATCTTAAACTCTGTAAACTGTGCATTAAAACAAAGACATAATTTCAGTTTCTCACACTTGACTTGGTGAGTGCTTTCTCACTTAGGAAACTTTTCAAGAGCCTTAACACTTAGCAAATGTTCATGTGATGTTTTCCATTGCTATAACTTTCTTGTTTAATTCACTTTTTCCCTTAATCATTTTTAAAATGCAAGGGAATTTTCACATTTCAGAGTTCTGGCTATTATTCTTTCCTGCCCTTGGAGCATAGCTTTTAAACATGAACTAGGACAGAATTAACCATATTAAATAGGAAAGAATTAAGATTCAGTGGCACAAATAGGCAGCTATTTGAAATATAACAAAATGAGTAATTCTGTGAGTTACTATCATTTTTCAAATTCAGCCATTATACAACTGCTAGGATATAGCTTTGAAAAATCTGTTAGGATGTCCTGTTGGATACACTGAAATATTAAAAGGTAAGAGAAAAGCTTTGGGTATATACTATTTAATGCCTTAATTAGGTTTTGTGGCCAGAGTCAGGACCAGGAGTCAGAGAACCTGGGTCCTGCAGGTTGCTAGTGATTGGTTTGGGGGGCAAGTCATTTGACTTCTGAGTATTTCACTACAAGAAGCAAAATAAGGCTGATGTCTGTCCTGCCAGCCTCATTGCGAGAATGTAATGAGATACTGGTTGTAAAGTGCTTTGAAAATGATTAAAGGTCATGAAATGTGAGGTTATGAAAGAGTCATAGCTGAGACTAGAAACAAATCTTTAATAAAAAACAGAAAACTCACTGCTTTTCAAAAATACATTGTTTTTAATACACATATTGAAACCTTTGCTTTTAAATGTGTAATGAAGGCTGAATGTTTTGATTCTTTGTGTTTTATCCTACCCAAGAGAAAAATTGACTTATTAAAATAATTATTTTGTTGCTTGGCTAGTGTAATATAAATTTTCTTATAAATGATAACTTTTTTCATTTATCCCCTAGAACTAGCAGAATGTTGTGATTCTTTTAACTAGGTTATAAGATTTGTTTCTACAAAAAGGCTTTTTTTTTTTTTTAAACAAATGAATGAAACTTAGGATATATGAGAAGTAGAATCCTTGACTTTTTGCCTCTTCATCGTATTTACCACTGGCAACATGTCATTGTCAAAGATGGATGCATTCACTTGAATCTCAGCTTGTTTTTCCAGAGTGACCAGCCTTGCTGAGTAGTAAGAGAGGTTAGAGTTCAGGGGGCCACATGGGAGGAGAGGACGGGGTTGGCTAGGTACAAGCCGTAAGGATGTAGAGTGAGGGTCAGGGGGACCCTGGTGGGAGGATAAAGACAACTTAGGTGTATTTTGTGCTCATAAATATTTGCAAATAAATTATATTAGTCTGTAATGAACTCCAACACTGTAACTTTAGTCTTTAACTATGAAGTGAGTAAGCACATGTTTGTACATCATCTGAATTAGCATTTGAAAGCATATTATGTACTGAAGGGGAAAAGAAAAATGTCCTGTTCCCCAGTATTCAAGTTTGTGTTCTATTTGGAGAATAAGTTTTGAGCTCATGACCTGCTAATGTGTGTGGGATAGTACTACAGTTTTATCACCCAGCTAAAATGTTGTATACCACTAGAATGAGTTGGGCAGTAAAATTATAAGATTTCAGAAAAGGGGAGTCAATTTGGGGTGAGAATGGTGAGTAGGGCATGCTCAGGATGTTGGGAGGGGCGCCTGGCCACAGCATGGGGCACCTTTTTTGGTGTCAAACATAAGTCTCCTGGATAGGTCGTACCAGATTTCAGTAACTTGAAATCTTGCTTGGGAAATTAAACTATTCCATGAAGCAAAAAGGATCAGAGGGAAAGGGTTGGAAATAGAAGATGGTAACAAAGAAACAACAAATCATGTATAATTGGGCTGTGAAGAAGAAAAACAGAATTGTACAGTGGTACTCTTTATTTATTTATTTATTATTTTTTTATTTTAAAGATTTTATTCATTTTTAGAGACAGAGAGAGAGCGCATGCACGTGGGGGAGGGGCAGAAGGAGAGGGAGAGAAAGTCTTAATTAGACTTTGCCCTAAGCATGGAGGTCAACATGGGGCTTGATTTCACCTTGAGATCATGACCTGAGCTGAAACCAAGAGTCAGGTACTTTAACTGGCTGCGCCACCCAGGTGTCCCAGTGGTCCTAATATTTAAAATAGGTTAGAAAAGAAAAGAAGACCTGAATGTATTAACTGGAAGAGTCCATCAGGTACTTAGGCAAATTAACCCCAAATGACCATGCAGAGATATAGTCTAGATAAAGTATTAGACTTCGGAGAAAAGGAAGTAACATTCCCAAGGATTGCTTGCAAAAAGATTAAATAAATATACAAGGGCAAAATGAACTTGACCATCATCACTTTTCTCAAAATGACTTCCAAAACAAGGTCACCGTGGAGCCACATTTTGAGAAGATCTTATGGAAACTGATAACCATGAGTTATATCCAGCCAGGCTGTCCTTCGAGTAGCAAGGCTAGAAAACCAGCTTTACACATTACACCACCTCAGGGAATAATGTACCGTTGAGCCGTTGTGGAGGAATCTGTTAGAGGATGAACGTCACTTAAGCAAGAGTGACTAAGGAAACGTTAGCAAGGTGACAGAGTCTGAGCATTTCATATTTTGTTTGCAGATCTCAGACTAAAATCTTAGGAAGGGGTGGGGATGGGTGAATGAAAACCTTCTCTGTAACTGTAATTGGGAGCTCTTAGGTGGTTTTCCACTACAGTGTGTGTTCCTTAGAAGCTGTTGCTGAGACAGAGTTTGGCATGCAGGATATTTATGAAGGATTAACACCTTGGGAAGGGCGGGCAGAGGCAGGGTCGGGTGGAGGGAGAGGTCAGATTGCAATATTAGGCTGCAGAGCTGAGGCCAGCACCGCAGGGAGCTTTGCAGTGTTTATGGCCCATCAGTGCTGTCCATCCTTGGGCACGAATGGTTGGGCTTTTGTACCCTTGTCTTCAACAGTCGTTTGATGTGGACTGTCCTTAGAGGGGCATGTTTTTGGGTAAGTAGCTATCTGTGGTCGAGGCATACTCTGAAGGAGCTGCTGGTGGAGGCTGTCTGCCCACAGCCATGTGGACAGCACATCTCCATGTCCTCCATGCTTCCTTTGTCTTTAATAGGAAGACAAGGGTCAAAGTGATCATTTAGAAGACGAATTTCTTCTCACTGGTGGTGGTAGCCACTCCCTTACCAGACCAGTTCTAAATGTGATTCAGCCTAGTCCTAGGACTGGCTGTAACCTGGTATCCTGCTGTAGTAAATGCCTTTAAAACACGCAGAACGGTGGGGGTAGGGAGGGGGGCCTGGGTGGCTCAGTAGGTTAAGCCTTCGTCTCAGGTCCCATGATCCTGGGGTCTGGGGATCAAGCCCAGTGTTGGGCTCCTTGCTCAGCAGGGAGTCTGCTTCTCCCTTGGCCTCTGCCTGTCTCCTCCACCCCTGCTTTTGCTCTCTCTCTCTTTCTCTCTGATAAATAAGCAAAATCTTTTTTTTTTTAAAAAATGTAGAATGGTTTCTGTGATTCGCAACTAAGAACCTGACACACATGTAGGCTGTATTTTGGGGAAAACAGCCTAGAGGCTGGGGGAACAATTAAAAGACCACTGCATAGTCCAGGTGGGAACTGGTGAAGGCCCGACCTAGAAGAGACTTAGTAGAGTGTAAGAATGGATTTAAGGAGAGTATGAAAGAAGGAATGAATCACACTTAAGATGGTTAGAATAAGAAAATGGTGGGGAAAATCAGATCTCATTCAGTATTACCTCTGGGGAATGGATTTGGGTGTGGCATAGGGATGGTTTGGTGTATGTGAGTAATAGGCAGACATATTTTTCAATTTATACCCTAGTGTATATTGTATCTATTATATGCTTATAATATTTTTCAATTTATACCCTACTGTATGTTGTGTTTATTATATGCTTCTAATATTTTTATGGTTTAAAAAAAGCTCTAAGCTTTGCGCCAGGACGATGAGAAACATCGCAGTGTTTGGATTTCAGATTTGGCATATGTGTTTTGTGCATGAGTCTGAGCGTATTTTTTTCTAATCGGAGAAGTCATAATAAGTCAAATGAAGGAAGGCTATGAAGACTGGAAATGTAAAGTTAGAAAATTAGGTACATGATCCATCTGAATCCTCAGGTCAGAGCTTGTAAAGCACAATTACTGAGTTTCTGCCGTGTACCAGGCAATGTGCTAAGTTCCTTAAATGTTTTCTTCTCACATCTGTATTGTAGATAATATCATCCACTAAACAGATTCTTGAATTGAGGAGTGTTATTTAGTGTTTGCTTTAGATGGCCTCTTTTGGCAGAATCAGACCTATAAATACAGAGAACGAAGGGGTAGAGGAAGGGGTGAAGGGGAGTGGGAAATACCACTTCCAGTTAGGGATTGAATAAGTCACAGGAATAAAAAGGCACAGCCTAAGGAACATAGTTGGTGATATTGTAATAGCGATGTAACGGTATAGGTGGCAGGTACACTTGTGATGAACACAGCATAATGTATAAACTTTGTCAAATCACTAAGCTGTACCCCTGAAGCTAATGTAACCTTGTCAACTGTACTAAAAAAAAAAAAAAAAGAGTAGAAGAGGCCTCTTTTCATAAGTCAAAAAGATGGTGCATTTTATCTGCATAGAACTCTACCACCACCTATAATACTTTTTAAGCCATTAATAATATATCTTAAAAATTAAAATAGGTTAACCTTGGATTACTCTGTAGATCAGAAATAAACATCACTGCTCCACAATTAAAAACTTACTTTAATATTTAGATATTAATTAGTTCAGTGGTTCTCAACCCCTGTCATACTATAGAATCTCCTGGGGAGTTTTGTTTGTTTGTTTGTTTGACTACTGATGTTACTGGCCCCACCCTAAAGTAATTGAATGAGAAGGTGGGCAGCCAGAGTTGAAACTGCTGCTTCGGGTTCCTTTTGTAATAGACCGACAGCTGCTTTTACGGTGCCCTTGTTTTGATCTTGCTGATGGAATATGATCTGTCAGGAAAGGGATGACAATGTTCATTTTGGAGAAGGCTAAATTTTCATTTTAAAATGAAAGCACATCTGATGTGAAAAGGTATGAAGATACCTCTCTACGTTAAGATTTTGATACCTGACTCTCATTTTCAAAGAATATGTGTATGAAACAGCCCAAATCAGAGTCAGACTTAGCATGATTTTTTTTTAATCTTTATATCCTGTGCTTCCCTGTCATTCCCTTCTGCCTTTGACCTTGAGGTCTATCCATGTAGGAGACTTAGAGCAGTGGCCTTCAGATCCAAGCAGGCACCTGTAATTTAAAGAGAATCAATTTCAGATTCTTAGACCTTGGAAGCAATCAGTCCTAAAATTGACCTGCCTCAGAATATGCTCTTGGCCCAGGTGGTCTGCTTGTTCTCCCTTCATACCTCCCCTTTCAGAATTACCTGTCTTTAAAAGAAAGGCTCACTTCACACCTGCCCTGATCATCAAGGTGCCAAGCAGAGCGATGATGAAAACATTGGTGGGGCTGCAGGGAAATGGAATGACTCTAATGGAAAAGGGTCCTTTTGCAATTAAGTTTCCTATTCTTTACTGTCCAGAAAATTGAGAGAAGACTTATTGAGTGCTCAGCTGATAAGTTATTAAGTATCACACCCATGGATGCATATTATTACTCTTTGCTAAAAAAATCTTCTTCCATTTTCAGCCTCCTATTTATGTGAACCCATTTTCTCAATGCCTTCATCTGTGAGAACTAAACTTAGTAGATTTCATGTGGAATCTTGTCTCATTGCAGTAATAAGTAATCTGTAAAGAATGAACTAATGCGAGGGAAAGTCCCATTCTTGTCATTAAGATACACATTTCCAATAAAATTTTACTTATATTGAAAAATTGTATTATTTTTTTGGTCTCTTTTGTCATTATAATAGTAATTGTATCAAACTCAATTTAGAAGAAACTTTTAACACTGAATTTTATGGTTAAATACCTAAATCTCAATTTGTTTACAGACTTTTGTTACAGAGAGATAAGATAGATTTAGGCATAAAAGTATAGTAAGAATACTATAGGGAAAGTAAAATGAAAAGATGAGATCAAGGAGAAAGGGATGTGATGCACAGTTTCCAACTTTTGTAGAGTTTATTCATTTATTTTTTTAAATGGTTGTTGGTATGTGAAAAATGCCGTTGGAATTTAGAATAGATACATTTAAAAGTGATGTGATAGTTTCATTTAAAACTCAGTATTTACAGTATGCCAGAAATTATATTCTTTGCAGCCATTTCAAATTATAGTGTAAAATTTTGAATGTTAACTTTAAAATGGCGTAGAGTACATAGTTTTTCTGAATCCTTTTTGGGATTATGCAAACAAAAATGTGAAGAACCCTATGCCAGGCCTATCGTGGGGCAGGGGTGATAAGGAGGACAGGGTTATTATTTTTTTCCTTGGTTGAAATACTTGGAAAGAGGATATGACTGGATTTTTTAAAGCCTCTCAGCAAACTAACAAAAAAAGTTAGTTGCCAAACTGTAATAGGACATCCGAAAATGCACTCTCTTTTCTAAGATTACTTAACTTCTTCTCTGAGCCTTTGTGCCATCCGCGACATCTCCACATCTTCTGCCTTCCTCCTGCTTAAGAGGAATCTCTTTCAGAGGTGCTACGTAGATAAGCAGGCCATTTGTTATCAGTAGATGTTAATGGGTTTTGTTTTTCTGAACAAAAAATTTTTTTACATTTTTTTTGAAGTTGTAACATTGACACACAATGTTACATTAATTTTCAGGTGTACAAGGTAGTGATGCCACAAGTGTATCCGTTACGCTGTGTTCACCACAAGCGTAGCTACCATCAGTTAACAGGGTTTTAACTTAACAGTTTGTCACATGCAGATAGGTCTTCATGTTCTGCTAATTTTCATTTTTCATCTGCTGGTTTTAGTTATCAAAGAGTCTAGAGAGATTGGGAATGCATAAGGAAGTAGTTGGAGCCCCCAAGAAAGAGTCCGGATATACTGTGGTCTAATTTTGGCTCTGTTGCTAGCAGGCTGCTTGAATTTAGTTACTTTGCAGACTGTCATGTTAGCCTAAGGGCGGGGGGGTGGGTACTGGTGTTTGCCTTTCTTGTTGCCTTGGCCAGAGCACATTTGTGTACTTTTTAGAGAGAATTGCAAGACTTACCTACGAAGAAAGCTTATTTCTGTTGGTTCTAGGTCTCCTCATTGGGTAGAAGAGGAGCTGTACTCTCTCAGTTTTGAGTTGACAGTTTTGAAAAGATAGAACCAGAAAATATTTATCAAAAATAAACTGAAGGTTGAAATAAGGGAGAAGGCATTTGGTTTGGTTTTCATATTTTGTGGGCAGATTAGGTATTAGAGAAACAGTATAGATATTCTTGTTTTCTTATATTTATTCTGAATTCCTGTACTGATGTTTCAGAAGCTGTCATAACATAAAAATATTTAATAATATAATGCTTATAAAATTGGTCTCCATTCAAACATGTCTTCCTGCTTAGGCTAGCTTCTGTTCACCCAGTTCCCATCTGGTCGGCGTCTAGTGTCTTTGTGTTGGCAGTTGAAGATGAGAAAATTGACAGAGTGATTACTTGATGCTTCAAAAGAGGTTGGTTTAAATATCAAAACATTAGGAGATAGCCTTGTTACTATGGCCCTTAAATATTTTAGCAAGAATTACCTGTGTGTCCTTCTATGTCCTAGCATACTAGTATTTTTCAAGAACGATGCTAAAAATTCTCAACTCTTAACTCATTCTTTGTTCCTATTGAGACTTACTCAGGGTACGGTTGGGATCATAACGTTTGTTAAATATAAAATGCTTATTTTCATAACTTAGTTTTGTTTTTGAAGATGTCAAGCCCCAAATAAGTCTTTTTTTTTTTCTCTCTCTCATACTGTTGTGGATTTTAAGTGGCTTCCTTTGAGTAGCTTTTTTTTTTCCCCCAGGTACTAATTTTCCCTCAAATATGGCACAACACAGGCTTTGGCAGCATAAACGTGGGTTTGAATCCTGGCTCAACCCCCCGGCCATGGGCAGCCTTGGCCGAATAAATGCGTGTAGGCTTTGATTTCCTCCTCTGTAAAATGAGACTAATGGTACCTTTCTTGGTGCTGCTGCGAAGGTTTACTGGCGGCATGCACGTAAAGCACTTGCTGTGGGGCCTGCACGGCAGCAAATGCTCCGTGATGGGACCGGAGGCTGTCCTTAGTTCCTGGCCATGTTACACTGTTGCTTTGCGCTGGGCATTTGTTTCAGCTGTGATGAGAATTGCTTCTTAATGATGTGAAACAAATCAAGAATGCGTAGTGATGGAAGTAGGAGGGCATGTTTCTGTTTTCAAAGTGGAAATACGGTAGTTTTTTTATATGAAAGGTTATAACCATCATAGCTACTTTTTGAGTGCTTGCTTTGTGCTGGAAGACTCTTTAAAGCCCTCTGCAAATGCAAGTTCATTAAACTCTTCGAATTGAGCTCGATACTATTAAGATGGGTACCCGTCACTATGACCATTTTAGAGGAGGAAATCAAAGGGACTACTTACTCAGGCCCAGCTGGCAAGTGTAATGCCTGTTGTTAAAAGAATTTTCTCAGGAAATACTATATAAAGAAGAAAATTAAAACCACCATAAAATACTGAGATAACTTTTTAAAAATAGCTCTCTTGAGGTATAATTCACGGGTCACGCAGTCCCATGTAAATGTACCTGGTCAGGTGTACCGTTCAGTGGTTTTTAGCACATGGGCAGTTGTGCAACTGTCGCCATAATCTAAATTTAGAACGTTTTCATCATCCCAGAAAGAAACTTGATACCCACCTCCAGCCACTTCCCATTCCTCCACTCCAGTCCCTGGCAAGCACCACTCTCTTTTCTCTCTGGATTTGCTTATTCTGAATATTTCATAGGAATGGGATCACACAATTGGCCGTCCTCTGTGACGGGCCTGTTTCACCTAACGTCGTGTTCTTGAGGTTGACCCACATTGTGGCATGCGTCAGCACTTTGTTCCTTTGTGTTACGAACTAATATGTCATTGGATGGATGGACTGGTTTTGTGCATTTGGGATGTTTCCAGTCTTTTGGCTGTTAGGAATAATGCTGCTGTGAACACTGATTGGTGTATAGGTTTTGGTGTGGACATATGTTTTCAGTTCTGTTGGGTGTATATCTAAGAGTAGCATTGCTGGCTCCCATGTAGCTCTACGTATAACATTTTGAAGAACGGTTAAACTGTTCGCCAGAGTGTCTGCACCATTCTACATTCCCACCAGCAAGGTAGCAGTGCTTCCAGTTTCCCCACATCCTCACCAGCACTTAATGACCAGACATTTTGATTCTAGCTTTGCTAGTTGTGATGTGAAGTGATAAATCATTGTGTTTTGGATTTGCATTTCTTTCGTGACGGGTCACATTTAGCATCTTTTCACACGCTCAGGGGCCATTTGTGTTATTTTCTTTGGAGAAATATCTATTCAAACGCTTTGCCCATTTTTAATTGGATTAGTTGTATATTGTTTAGCTCTACAGTTGACCCTTGAATAACTTGGGTTTGACATGCACAGGCCCACTGAGGCATGGATTTTTTTCAGTAAACACAGTACAGTACTGTACATGTATTTTCCTTGTGATTTTCTTAGTAACATTTTCTTTTTGCTAGCTTACTTTTTTTTGGTGAGAATGGGGTATAATACATACAACGTATGAAATATTTGCTAATCAGCTGTGTATGTTATCGGCACGGTCAACAGTAGACTATTAGTGAAGTTTTTGGGTAGTCAGAAATTACCTGTGGATTTTCACCTGTGCAGGACCAACCTCCACGTTGTTCAAGAGTCAGCCATACACTTAAGGTTTTAATGTGTCCTGCCAGGACTTTTTTTTCCATTAGTAGTGTGTATTATTTTTACTATATATTTTTAAATGGGATTATTTGACATGTCTTGTTTTGTAATTTTACTTTTTCTCTTTTTCCAGTTTTGAGAAATAGCTGACAAATAGCACTGCATATATAAGTTTAAGGCATGCAGCAGGATGGTCTGGCTTGGGTGTGTTGTGATTACCACAGTAGGTTTAGTTGGCGTCCATCCTTTCATATAGATACAATACAAAGAAAAAGCAAAAAAAAGAAGAAAAAAATTTTTTCCTTGTGATGAGAATAACTTTCAGGACTTACACGCTTACCAGCTTTCTCCTATCTTACACAGCAGCGTTGACTCTCGTCATCACACGTATGTTACATGCCTCGAAGTGTGTATCTTTTAAACACCTTCCTCCAGTTCCCCCCCACCTCTGGCAACCACAAATCTGATCTCTTTTTTTTCTATGAGTTTGGTTTGTTTCTCTGTTTTAGATTCCACATAGAAGTGAGGTCAGACGGTATTTGTCTTTCTCTGTCTGGCCTATTTTACTTTAGCGTGATGCCCTCAAGGTCCACCTGTGTTATCCCGAACGGCAGCACTCCCGTGGGATTTTGTTTGTTTTTTAAGGCTGAATCCGATTCTGTGTGTGTGTGTGTGTGTGTGTGTGTGTTACGTGTGTCACAACTTCTTTGTTTACCCATCAGTAGGTTGTTTGCACGTCTCGGCTATTGTCAGTAATGCTACTGTGAACATGGGGGGGTGCAGATACCTTTTTGAGTTAGTGTAGCTTGATTTTAACCTTAAGATGTTGTGACCATCTTTTCATGCCTGTATCTAATTACATCACTTGTAATGACTGCTTTGTAGCTCATTATATGAACATTTTGCATAATTTAAATCTCATACTTTATATATGGGAATTTATTTGAAAGAGGAAAAGAACCCCCACAACACTGCATCTGCATCTTTGAACACTTGTGCACTATTTCTTTAGGATGCCTTCCTTCCTAGAACTGGAATTGCTGGGGCAAAAGGTGGGCAGGTGTTAAAGCCTTTGAAAAATATTCCCTAATTGCCCTTCAGAAACACAGTTCCAGTTTATACTGTCTTGCCAGGGGCTTAGGACTGCTGGTTTCCCCACAACCTTCCCAACACTAAGTGTCAGTAATTTTGTTAATTTTGAATCTGAGGGCCCCCATTGGTATTTTATACTTCTTTAAATTTGCATTCATTTATTGATGAAGTTGGTTATAGTCTTTGTTTCCCACCGTTGTTCCCTGAGCCTGGAGATTTCCTTCTGTGCCTCTTCCAGATAAGCTCTCTGCCTGGGCACCCCTGATCTAGGAAGCTTTTCCTACCCCTTCGCCCACCTACACAGACCCAAATACGTTCTCTTAGTCTCACTTGCACAGGTCCTGCCCAAGGCCCTGGGAGGGATCTGAGGAAGGTGTTCACATAGTTAATGTTTTTTTATTAAATATTTGAAAGTAAGATACACTGTGTATTTTTTCTTCCTTGAACTGCCCCCCCCGCCNCCCCCCCCCCCCCCCCCCCCACTGACTTTCCAAACCCCATAGAAGCTGGATCTCCCTGCCTGGGACATGTTACATGTTCGATACAAAGTTGGGTTGAACGGCACCCATGAAGTTTAGTGCTCGTTAGCTTTTTTAGCATTTGCAAAGGAACTTTTGTTCATCGGAGGCTTGGTTCCTAGTGCGGTCATGAAAAATACGGTAGCAGCGAAAGACTCTTTGAAGGTTTTTAACAGTTAAGATTAATTTTGTGGGCGGTATGTGTGTTTATGCAATCATGTGTTCCCAAACCTTGTTAACCAGAAGTCAGAAATCTATTTTGGTACATTCCTGATTTCCTGTGATAACCCAGTTAAATTACTCATTGTCCATATAGCCTCTTTCTTAACTCACTCGGTTCACCGCTTTTAAAGCCTTTAAACTGAGTAGGAGTCTTTTAGAACTCTGTTTTTTAGGTCTTGAAAATTTGCCCAACTTGAGTGATGGGGCTTCAATGTGATTAACTTCACTAGTTTTCCACATTTCCTAAACTTACTATGTGTGTGTGTGTTGACTAATGGGGTGAAAAAACTCAGTAAACCATTGAAGAGAAAATTTCTGACTTGCTTCCAGTGAGACCTGAGACCTGGAGCTTGGGGGTGAACACACAGGGCTTTCACTGGACTCCAGTCTGGTTCGTGTTTAGAAGTGAGGTCGGTCAGCAGGTGTTTGAGTTCTCACAGGTTCCCTGGAACGTGCTGTGTGTGCCCTGTGATCGGAGGATTGAACACGTACACATTAGAAAGTCTCCTCTCATTTTCCTGAGCACCTTTGGAGAGAGAGCTCTGTTGGATCCTGCTGAGTATTTTCCAAAGACAGTGTTTTGGGGTGAAGAAAAAACTGTGGCAGCCAGGGGCAAGTGGGATGTCCAAGAGCTGATCCAAAGGAAAACTGAATCTGAAGAAACTGAGCCCATGTCGAAGTCAGTGAAAATCGGGGGCAGACACAATCAGCTGAGAAACTGCTGATGGAATAGAAGAGTTTGAAAACTTGGTGAATAAATTAGTTTTTGTCTCAGCATTAGATCATCCTGGAGAGAAAAATGTACATAACAAGTGTGATGTTGCAGGGTCAGGGTGCAGACTAGGGAGTCTCTAGCACGACACGTGGAAAGGGAAAATCGGGTAAATTATTGAAAAATTTCCTAATGATTCAAGTCATGTGTGACAATCTCAGAAAACTGTAACAGGCTTTGGTACATGTTGGCATGTTTACTGTAAAAATCAGTAGCTTCACTTGGTGCTCAGACTCTATTTTCTGTATTCTTAGAATATATCAGAGCGTGTTTTCAGCTTTCAGATGGAAGCTGTGACTCCAGGGGGCATTACTTCGCTACAAGCTGATCGGGCCTCCTCTCGTTTGCTCCCTTGCAGGGCAGGCACCTGGAAATCCTGGTTGTTAAGGCCGTTACAGAACTCGAGAGACTTTAACCTGTGGTTTACTTGTAGTTGAAACTTTTGAACACCTTTCTTACATTTCCTGTGATCAGTTTTTAGCCTCTATGTGTAGTACCCTGATCCCTGCCCTCCTGGGGGGCAAATTCTACATGTAAAGGACTCTTTAAATTGGTGATATGATCAGACAGCCTTAGGAACACACGGAACGTGTGCTGGGAGGACAGAGAGGTGTGGCGTCTGTGTGGGATACTTTCTGTTCTTTGTTGAGAGCTTTGGTAGGGAAAGTTCTCTGGGATTTCGACAGCAGTTGTTCTCATGTCATGGGTAAATATTGTCTTTTTGAGTTGCTTGCTCGGGGCCAAGCTCTCAGTGAAAGTTGCTGAAGTGATAGAGGCCCTGACAGAAAATTATTTAGTGGCATTGCATACTTACTTTTGAGGTTGAAGACTTTGTACTCAAATCTGCACACACAGGTCTCTTGCCTTTTTTTTTTTTTTTAAAGATTGCATTTATTCATTTGAGAGAGAGAGCAAGCACAAGCAGGGGGAGTGTGAGAGGGAGATGCAGACTCCCCACTGAGCTGGGAGCCTGACATGGGGCTCGATCGCAAGACCTGGAGATCATGACCTGAGCCGAAGGCAGACGCTTAACCGACTGAGCCACCCAGGCTCCCTGGTCTCTCTCACTTTGTATTCTTGCCACAGAGATTGTGAAGTTTTCCTCAAATATCAGGTGACATTAATGCCACAGAAGGAGAAAAGCTGAGATAAAAGTAGGCAGACACTTTAAATTGCTGTGGAAGGAGTTTATGTACCTGTCCAACTCTATTAGCCAGCCCAGTTAAGACTGTGGAGAATGAGTGATTTTAAACTTTTATCCTTGGCTCCACGTAGGCTCCACGTAGGAGGGGAACAACAGCTGCACGTAATTTTAAAGCAGATACATGAATTTGGTACACAGGTAATTTGGCCAGTTCCCTTTGGTAGGGACAAAGGAAAAAAGGCTCCATTAGACAGCAGGGTAAATGGCTGTTCTCCCCGTCTGAAGTAAGGGGCTTATCAGGCTTTCAGACAGAAATCACTGTGAGTCTCTAGGAAGATGGCCTGTTGGCTCCTTACACACTTTTTTACACAGGGACTCTAAAGAACCTGCTGTACCGAGGGTCAGATGTGTCAGAATCAGGATTTGATGTGGTGGACAAATAGGGAAGCTTGGGAATTTACACAGTTATGCATGTGAAAACAAAACCACCAGGGTAAAGCCCAGTCCCGAAATGCCAAGCGAATGATAGAGCTGGCATTTGCTCAGTGGGAGATCGTGTCAGGCATTTGCTATGTGGGGGCCCGCGGTGAGAACTCGTGTGGGGACAACCAGGGCCTGTTTCCTCATCTGGGCTAACTCTGGGGCTTTGGGGTCTCTGGAGGCCTTGAGCATACACGGTCCATCTTTCTTGGTTGCCAGTTTTAAGACTTGGAGGATTTTTACATTAAACCCAACAGTTAAGAGTAGAGCGTTTGGTTTGCATCCCTCTTAAAAATAGACAACTAGCCTTTAAATATTTGTCACACTTGAGGTGGGAAACTGGGAAGGCCCTAGGTCCCTGGTGTAGTTTATTCCCCTCTGTTAGGGGTGGTGAGTGGGGAAAGTTTAAGAAGCGTTGATGGGAGATTAGGAAGGGCCAGCTCTTGCAGTCTCCTCTCCTTTCCCCAGCGACTCAGTGGGTTTAGGGAGGAGCAGTGGTTTCAGCTGGGTGATAGAGGTCTCCAGTGTGCTGGGGTTCTTGAGTGAGATGGATTCATAATTAAACGCAAAGAATACGTCCTGGTTGGTCGTAGAACTGGCAATGCTAGGGGTGCCTGGATGCCTCAGTCGGTTGAGCATCTGCCTTCGGCTCAGGGCATGATCCTGGGGTCCTGGGATCGAGTCCCACATTGGGCTCCCTGCTCGGCAGGGAGTCTGCTTCTCCCTCTCCCCCTGCCTGCCGCTTCCCCTGCTTGTGTGCTCTCTTCCCCTCTCTCTGTCAAATAAATAAATAAAATTTTAAAAAATTGTAAGCAAAGAATTCAGCACTACTTAAAGTATTTTGTCTTTAGAGTGAGTTAGGGGGAAGCACTGTGCAAACGTCTGCTGTGCGGCCTGATCAGGTAGAGGCCCGGGGCACTGGCGGGGAAAGGATTCACCCAAGACAGAACAAAGAGGGAGAAGTTCATTGAAAGCACGGCAAGAGAGCAGTGGGCAGGATAGTAGAGGAGAGACTGTCTGCAGGGGGCTCGGGGTACTGTCTTTAAGGGGGAAAGTGAGGAGTTATGGGAACGTATGGAATTTTCCTTTTTTGGGACCTGTGCCTGGTTGTCAGTCGCCCATTGGTCAGCTAGGGCCTATGGCTGTTTTGAGGTGGGTCATCTAATGAGCCTGCTTGCTTTCAGCTCGGTGGACTGTGGGCCCTCCTATCTTACTCAGCTTTCTATTACTCAAGCCTGTTGCCTAAAGGCGGCCTCTACACCTGCTTTTTCAGTGGAGGAGTTTAGATCCAGCCTTTAAAATAGCGCCCTGCAGTTACAGAGCAGGTGTTCAGTGTGTGTATGCTGAGGGGTGGGGCACGGTGGGCCGAGTGACTTGAGACCCACCCTGGGAAGCCAGTGCTTTGTATGTATGCTTTTAGGGGGGGAAAGGCAGTAATGGGGAGTCTACGCTTGGGAGGAGTGCTGCCTGCAGGTTGGCAATGCACAGCCCTTAGCCACTTTGAAGTGTGCCATCTTGGGCCTTTTTTTCTTCATGTGTAGAAAGGGGACGATGCCTCCTTTCCTGGGGTAGCTGGGGGGCTGGAGGTGACGTGTTATCAAGTAAATATGTGTTAGGGATTCAGCTAATGGTGGTGGTGTCTGTGTTGAGGGTAACAATGCTAATGTCATTGAGGATAGAGGGTGGCTGTTTCTCCAGGGAAGATTCTGGGCCCTTGTGTTCCAGGCAGGACTCTCTCAATATGTGTGTCCAGTTTTGATGTTCTAGTTAGGAATTAGATGGTCTCTATTACAATTGCTACATCCATTGTGCATCTTTCAAAAAAAGGGTATGTGTGTTGTTAAATACAGATGGACCCTAGTTTAGATATAATAAACTTCTGAAGACTGTTCTTTTTTTTAAAGATTTTATTTATTTATTTGAGAGAGAGCGTACGTGGCTTTGCACGCCCGCACATGAGTGGGGGGAGGGGCAGAGGGAGAGGGAGAAGCGGGCTCCCCGGTGAGCTGGGAGCCCAACATGGGGCTGGGCTCAATCCCAGAACTCTGGGATCATGACCCGAGCCAAAGGCAGATGCTTAACTGACTGAGCCACCCCAGCGCCCTGAAGACTGTTCTTTCTAAAAAAATTATTTGTGATAAAATATATATAATATAAAAATCACCATTAACTGGACACATCGCTGGGCTACCATCACCACCATCCGTCCACAGGACTCTCTCCATCATGCTCCGTCCCCCAGCCCCTGACAGCCACTTTCTCTCTACTTTCTGTCATTATAGATACTACGCTAAGCCCCTCATGTAAGTGGAATCATAGTTACTTGTCCTTTTGGGACTGACTTATTTCACTTAGCGTAATGTCCTCAGGATTCATCCACGTTGTAGCACGTGTTCCTTGTTGTTTTGATTGTTTTGTCTTTTATTCCTTATTCTAATTACAGAAGAAATACATGTTTTTATTTTATAGCCTTTAACCGTATAGAGAAGAAAAATATTCCCTCTTTCTCCTGCGTGGCTTAACTCCCGCTGTGTTTCAGTATGTGTTTGTGCAAAGGCCGCCTCCTAGATAAAATCCCTCATATACGGGGCCTCTGGCCTCTTTGGATGTGAGGGAAGCTGCTGAATGTAAGTTTGGAAGACAATGAGAAATCACGCTTAAGTGTCTGTCGAGCTGTGGTGACAGAGCCAGGGTTGGGGGGGGTGGAGAATGGGGAGCCGTGAAGTGGGAACCCGCAACCACCTTTTATGAAATGGGACATTCTCATCTTTGAAGCTTGAGCTTGTGGGTTTTGAGTTCCTGTTTGTGCCCTTTAATTTCAACTTTCTAAGTTTGTAAGTTTGTAGTAAATAGGTGTCCAGGCTTTCATTATGTGCAGATATTAAGGAGACCTCGGAAGAGGTCTCTTCCCTTCCAGGGTGGGCGGGTTGGGAGAAGAGCTCTGTGCTCGCAAGCCCCAGGGGAGGGAAGAGCCCCAGCGGGGTAGAAGAAAAGAGAAATGCAGTGCTGGGAGGCTGTGCTCTCTGGGTCCCCTGAGACTCAGCCCCCGGTAGCTTCCAGGAAGCCCCCGCGCCCTGCTCCTTCTGCCAGGACATCCGGTGCTCTGCCCGCTCCATTCTCTGGTCTCCAGTGTGCCTCCACCTGGTTCGATGGGGTTCTTTAGGAGCACCGCGCTCTGTTACTTTATTTTTGTCCACGTCGCGTGCTCAGCTGGACGGCCTTTAATAAATGTTCCCTCAGATGAATGGAGAGCCTGCCCAGAAGGTGGTTTGTGTCTGTGTCTCGCCACAGGGCTGTGCTGTCTTGATTCTCACCGCGATTCTTCTGTCCCTCAGGACCCCCTGATCTCCCCACAGCCCCCCCTTCAGCACCAGCTTTGCTCGGAGCCCTGCGTTTGGTGATGGAGGTGATTTAAACCAGGCAGAGGAAATCCCCGTCGCCTCTGCCTCAGGGCTGCAGAGCTCCTGGGTTTCCCCTCAGCCGGCGGTGATACTTGGTGGGTAGTTAGACTTTGCAGGACTTAAGGATTGAGTAGGTTTTTTTGGCGTCGTCTAGTTAACTTAACCATCGTGTAATATTTCCATGGTACTGTGTTTTCTTTGGTCTGAAAAACTGCTTAAAGACCACGTGACTGTCGCACGAGCTGTATTTTTGCCTTTAGCATTGGTCGTGCCTTTAGCATTTTATGTCAAAGTAAGGCCTGAAGTACAGTTTCCTGTGAACGTAATTCCCAAATGTTATGGCAGGCATTGGCAAACCCTGTTAATTAACACTACCGGAATTCTGTTGCGTTTTCGGTAGAAGTATCGTGAACCTAAAGTATTTTCTATGTTTGTCTCTATTGCTGTCTGTTTGAATGAAGACACAAGGTTAGGAGGTCTGCCTTAGGTTAGAGAAGGGGGGATAGTTGTCTCAGGAATGAAATGGAGAGCGGAGAGAAGCATAATAAAAAATTAAAAATTTGAGGGAAGACAGCACCGCATGGCATAGGAGGAAACCGAATCTAATGCACGTGTGCAGGTATCACTTGGGGTAAAGAGAAGGGGAAGTGCTTGAGGAAGAGGAATTGAGGCTTTAGAAATGCAGGGGCAGACATTTGCAGAGTTGGTTGGCTGTTTTGCAGGGTGTGCTGAGGAGAGCCATCAAAGGGAGGTTGGTTTTATGCTTCTAACCTCAGGTTTTGTAGTGGAGCTCTCAGGTGATCATTGTTTAACATATTATTATTGATAGGATTGTGGGAAATGTCTACAGTTAGCTAGTGTTAAAAGAAAATTAAAACTTAGGACCACACCCAGAAATGAAGCTGTCACACTCATAGATGATAAGGAGCGTTTTATGTTTTTTACCCCATGCTCAGGGTGATATCCAAGGTTCCAATCAGAAGAGGTCTTAGACGTTCAGTAAAGGGAATCCATTCTAGGTGAATATCAACCCTGCCCTTCCTTCATGACAGAGCTTTCCCACTATATTTCTCATTACCAAATTCATGTTTGTGGTAGCAAGCTTAGGTAATTCAAAAAGAACAAAAAGGGTAGAAATAATTACCCCATTTCTGCTCGGTGAGACTGTCTTGCCACACCTCTCACTTTAGGTATGCAGGGCAATCCTTCTGTCTTTCCCAGATTTCACTTCTGTTTGATTTTTTTCTGTCCCTCCTGCAAAAAAGACTAATGTGGGGAGTTTGGTCACTGGCTGAGCAGGGGTGCCCTTCTCAAAGCTTTGCATGGACTTCTCAAAGCTTTGCATCCCAAGGACTTCCTTACAGTTCACATGGTCTGGGGAAGGGCTCTGATGGACTTGTGTTGCGGCACATTCAAGTCTCCATGGCCGGGGAGGCTGGGTCTCTAACTGGAAGGAGGGCATGGCCAAAAAGTCATGGCTCCTCTGGATTGGCAGTCCAAGTATTCTCCCACAATACTTTCTAAATTTTAAAAAGACCAAAAAAAAAAAAAAAACCAAAAACAAAAAAACAAAAAAAACCCCCAAAAACCAAAAAACAAAGGTTGCTAATAATGAGCACACAGATATGTAATCTTTAATGGTTGGCATCATTTGCAGGTAAAATGTATTACATGGGAGTTACATTTTTATTTGCTTTATCTTTGTCTTATTTTAGAGATAGTTTAGTAACAGTGTATGCTTTTTGTCTGTTTTAAGGGACTTTTGTAAAGAAAATAAGCTTGTGTGGTAGTGCACGGATTGGATAGTAGGAGGCCTGGGTTTGTTTCTCAATTGGCTTCTAACTACATTTCTGACCTTGGGCAAGCGGTCATTTGGGTTTTCATTTACTGGCCTAGAGCTGCAGAGATTAAGCCCCTGTGGCCAGAAGGTCACATTTAACATCACATTCCAATGCTATGGCTTGATTTTATCACTTTGTATTATTTAGAGGGTTTGGAGTTGTGTCATAGATTTTGTGCAACATTGTCATTACTATGATTTATTTGGTGTCTTTGGCCAGGATGTGACCCTTTGATTTTACTGCAGTTCCCCTGGGAAGATATGATTGACTTTATGTTATGGTTTCTGGGAATGTACTGTGAGAGTAAAGCAGGGATTGTCTCTGTGTAAGAAACTTAATTTGCGTGGCTCTTCTTTGAAGATGACACTATTTGGATAGTGACACACACTTAGTGGTGCTAAGTGTGCTAAGACAGCATGCTGTCCAAGTATTTGACAGGTGTCTTTTTTCTGCCCATTGTGTTCGTTTTTCCTGCCTTAGTGGACCACCTTACATTTATTTCTCTGTAGTTTCATCTTTTTGGTACCATATTTTTATAATTTGAGAGGTTTTGATTTTTGATCTTGTGTATTTTACGGTGTTAGCCACACCATTAGTGTGAGCAGCTGCTTTTTCCCGTGGTGTGTTCTGAATTTCCTTGGCATGCTGTGAAAGACATTGCCTCCTATGCTTGGGACATACATTCACTCACTGAGTTTATCGAGTCTCTGTGAAACGGAGAGTGTGTGGATATAGATGGAGTTCTAGAACTGGGAGTGAAATATTGTAGCCTCAGCTTACTTCCAGAATTTGGCATTAGATAATATAAAATGGATTACAGCTTGCCTCTTCAAAAACTGTATTGTTTAGTTATAAAAATGGAAATATATTGATAGGGAGAATCCAGTATATGAAAACAGAACCAAGAGTAAGGCTGTATTTGAGCTCCTAGCAATTGGCATTGGTAGATTTGTGTGGGTTGAAAACATAAGTTTTAAATTTAGTGTATCCTTTTCCAGTGACTGGAGAAAACTATGTGGCGTGTTTTAAAATACTGAAAAAAAGAGGACTCGTTTTAAAATAAGAGTGTCCAGTCTGGTTGCAGTAATACAGATAAACCCATTCACCTACGGAAATTTAGGGGGAAACCTCTAGGTTTAAAAACAAGACAGTTAAAAACAAGGTGAGAACAAGTCTCAGCTTAAAAGCAGATAGAGGAGGAAAAGACTTATTTTGGAACTTAAGGAGGAAATAACTGTCACTTCCGTTTTCTCTTATGTTCTTCCTTTCTTTAAAATACTGGTGTATTTTTTTTTTTTAAGATTTTATTTATTTGACAGAAAGAGACAGCCAGTGAGAGAGGGAACACAAGCGGAGGGAGTGTGAGAGGAAGAAGCAGGCTCCCAGCGGAGGAGCCTGATGGGGGGCTCGATCCCACGACCCTGGGATCACGCCCCGAGCTGAAGGTAGACGCTTAACGACTGAGCCACCCAGGCACCCCTAAAATACTGGTCTTGTCTCTTATAGGTTCCCTTCCTGGACGTGTCTCATAAAATGTTTGTATTAAAGTTGCTGTGTATCAAGCAAAGCAGTTGACAATGTGTATGCTTCAGTTTTAGAGTTTCTCAGACTAAGGGAAATAGCATAGGGAAAAAGGGGGAAAAGGGGATTTTGGTTGGGGTTGGGGCCACTGGCCGCTCCCTCAAAGACTGTGGCCTAGAGCTAGGGTAGAAACTCAAGAGGAATGTGAGCCATAGTTCCTTATCTGATGATATGTGTTATAGATCGCAGGAGGCTTTGGATTTTTGCTCCCTTTCTGTAGGGCAGCTTTGCATTTAGTACGATCTGGGAGGATCACGTCCTCTGGAAACAGGACTCTGTGAGGTGAGGAAGAGCCTTCCATTGCTTTTACTCCACTGTCCAGAGGCCTTCAGTCGTCTGTTCCATCATCTTTGGTGATCTGTAGGATAGTTTGTAATTAATTTTATCTTGGTGCTTATGAGAAATGACACTTAATCCAGTGCCCGTGAACTTGGACTTTCATCTATAGAAGGTGGAAATGTTCTGTTGCATAGTGCGTCGGTTGTATTTGCAGCAGTAAAAGAAATGATGGATTACACTGAATTTTCTATTTAAGGAAGTTGCATACGGCATGCTTCTAAAATGGGGAGGATGGGATGGAATCCTTTTACAAAAGAAATGGAAGTAAAGTTTCCACTTAAGACAAATTAGCAAATTTTCGTGGGAGTGCCTCTTCCATCTTCAGCATAAGGTGAAGAGAAACTTACTCTATGTGTATGTTTCCACTTAATGAAAGTGAATCTACGCAGTGAGAAACTTATGTGCACTCCTTATTTAGAAACCGATGCTGCAGCTTTGGAAGATAGTAGGCCAAAAGATATGAAAAGCCAATGAGAAAAGAACGGAAACCCCCCTGGGGGGTGGGGATGGGGGGGTGGAATCTGAATGTAAGCACAAATATGATACCAAGTTAAATCTAGGAGTACAAGTAGTTTACTCACAGGAGAAAATAAGAAATTAAGGGTGCATGCATGTCTTCTACTGTAGTGTGCTCTCTGGCCTGACTCCTTGTGTTAGGAATGATTTTGTTTGCTTTAAAGATCTCCCTTCACTCCTCACCCTGGCCGGGTACCTGTGGGAGATTTTCTGTTAATCGACATATGCCCATGTTTTGAAGTCACACAGTGGTATTGTATTAAGTAAGATCTGATTGCAAAAATGGACACTGTGGGCTGTTACACAAGATGTTACCATATGTTCATGTCACGAGACCTCGCGGATGCTTTAAGAAAAGAACAAATGTTATCCTTTCAAATCTGGGTAGTTCATAGTTAATATTGGGGTCAAATATTCTAGTTGCAGCATCTAAAATTCTTGCTGTCTCTACTTTCTTTTTTCTTAGGTCTCAGTTGCTCCTCTGAGCATACGAACTCCTTGTGGTCAGGGGCTTTTATCCATTCATAGCACTCATGCTGTGTTGGACATATGGTTTAGAAAATACTGTGTAAAAAGTGCTGGTTGAATTTGGACAGATCCTGATAATGTGATTATTAGGGTTTTCTTGTGAAGGTGGTGTTAGTATATTTTTTTGTTAATTCCATCTGTTTCGTTCAAGTGGCATCAGTTTGGTGAATGACAGGATTTGGGGGCAAAGATCCAGTTTATTGGATGATAAAAATCAGGACCCTGTAAAAGATCTAGAAAGGCTACATGATGAGTGGAATCAAAGAAGAAGAAATTCAGAAGATACTTGGTGCAGGACTGACATCTGAGCGAGCCATTGTCCCCACAGGAAGGGGAAACGGAGAGAGGAAAGAGGCCAGAGGAGGTCCTGTAGGTGAGAGAGACACGAGAGCGTTGAGGACTACAGGGTAGGGGAGTGCTGAATCAGTCTGTTGCAGAGTTGAGGTCCTCTGCTCTGGGTGAGGCTGGCATGCTGGACTTGGCTCTGGTGAACACTGTTCAGTGCAGTAGCTTCAGAAGCACATTCAGCTCATGGAAGTTCGGCCTCCGGAGGGTAGCAAAAAGGGAATGATTCTTCCCGTGCTTGGACTTAGTGGCTATGTGGCGTTGGACCAACAGCGGTGGCGGAGGCAGCTCTCAGGTCCTGTGATCCCAGCTGACGGGATGTTCCTGACTCAGTAGTCCCAGGACTGCTTCCTGAAGTGGCACACCTCCCTCGTGTGACATAGGTGTCAGTATTCTTGCTGGGGCTGCTTTCCTCTTGTTCTGGGAGTCTCTTCTGGAGGCACAGTGGAGAAACTGTTCCCTTGAACCTTTTAGCAAGCTCATAAGCATCTAACTCCCTATATGAAAATCCCTCTGTGCTTAAAATAGCTAGCTTGTTTCCTGCAACCTCATTCTCACTGAGACCAGAGAATTTTCTGATGAGAATGAATGAGCTGCATTGGAAACAGACATTTCCCCGGAAGAATCCCAAAATGAGCAGCAGAGAGATGGGTAAATGGATCTGTGGCTCCGAAATGCCCATACTACTTCTGCTTTCCTAATGGGTGCAACGGGAGCGGAATTGCCTAGGGGAGCTGTTCTCACAATGCAGATTTCCAGGATGTATCCCTAGAGATTCTGATTCAGGAACAGGCGATGGAGTCCTGAAGTCTCTATTTTAAAAAAGCTGTTCCTAGTTATCTCTGAGGGATGGATAAATCGAATACCAGTGGACTAATTTCTTCCTCTATGAGTTGTACTCATGGTGATCCTTTTTTTTTTTTGAAGTCTTATTTATTTATTTGAGAGAGAGCAGGCTAGTGGGGAGGGCAGAGGGAGAGAGAATCTTCAAGCTGACACTCTGCTGAGTTTGGAGACTGAGGCGGGGCTGATCTCACCACCCTGAGATCATGACCTAAACTGAAACCAAGAGTCAGAGGCTCAGGTGCCCCCGTGTGATCCTTTTTTTTTAAATTATTTTATTTATTTGAGAGAGAGCACGAGTGAAAGCACAAGGGGGATGGGTAGGGAGGCAGAGGTAAAAGCAGGGTCCCCGCTGAACAAGAAGCCTGATGTGGGGCTGGATCCCATGACCTGAGCTGAAGGCAGACGCTTTACTGACTGAGCCACCCAGGCGCCCCCCCATGATGATCCTTTTTAAAAAGGAGGAAATGTTTAGGAGCTACACGTTTTTAAAGATTCTGCTGCCGAAGATTAACCTTTTCTCAAATTTAATGGGATTAATTCTGTGACTACTGCCAGAATGTGGTAGTATTTCTAGAGTGGAGTGTACAGGATTTCCTTCTTTTGTTATTACTAGAGGAAAGAAATATATTTCTGAAGTGTTACTGAATATAGGATAAAAATTGAGTTGTTTCTAAGGAGAGTTAACAATGTAACTGTGTACATACAGTATTTTATTGTACTAATATGGTATTTTACAGTATAATACCTCCATTTTACAGTATAAAATACTGCTAGTGTATTTTCTTATCTCTGTTTATAGTTAAAGGAAAATCACAATGGAAGCTATTTAAAATACGGAAATGCCTCCTCAGAAGAGAGGTCAAGGGATTATTTGGAGAACTGGCAAATTCAGAATAATTTAGTAGTTTTGGAGTTCATTGAGCTCTGGAGGCCAGGTGGTTTAAGGATCAGGGCTCACATGTCCATGTAGATTAATATGGGGCTGGAGATAGCAGGGGGGAGAGGACATTTCTTGGTGTAAATACGTGTTCTGCTCTTATTCAATTTCTTCACCCCTGCACCCTACCCTCCCCGCTGTTCCCCCCCCGCAAAAGAAGAAAAGAAAAACACTAGTCCTGATTTCTGCCCTTCTCAGTCATCCTCTCATGCTGGCTTTTTGAAGGTACGTGCTAACATAACAGATGAGAAGGAAGTCACCGTTATTCTGTGGTGTAATAGTGCCTCCTTGATTGAAATTGATTAGCCCTAGATGATTGGAGTCCTCCTAGCAGCGGGGGTTATATGTCAAATGGGTCTCCGCTGACGGGCAAGACTGCGTTTCCTCTGCAGCTGCCAGGCTGCTCGAAATTAGGCAGAATGATTTTGCACTTGGATAATAGGTAGGAATTAACTGCAGCTCACCCAGTGCTGCATCATGATGGGAAATGTGTCCGACGCTAATCAAATGCATCTGCATATGGCATTTTCATTATGTATAAGAGGCATCTGTGTGCACAGAAAGGAAACGAGCTTGTAGGGCTTGTCTGGGTGTATGTTTGCGGAGATGCATCTGCAGAAGTGGCCCCTTCGTTCCCTTGCTACCCTGAATCCTGACAGAATGATTGAATTAGGAGGCTGGCACTGCATGGTTGCTCTAGGTTCTTAAAAAAAAAAAACGGCTTGATTAAGACAATTCATATACCGTACAATTCACCCCTTTAAGTACACAATTCACGATTTTTTAGTTTATCTGTGGGATTGTGCAGCCATTACCACAATCTAATTTTAGAACATTTCTGTCCCTCTTAAAAGAAGCTGTTGGTTCTTTTGTAAAGAAAATGTAGTTTGCACTTTTTAAGAGATACTTTTTTCCATTTTTGGTTTTGTTTTTTCCAGTGGGGATGCAGATGATCTTAGGCCCTCTGCAGAATCATCCGATTGCTCAGAAAGCATGTGTTTTTATATATAGTCATAAAATATATTTTAACGTTCCAAAGGTTACTTGCTTTGCTGACTTTTGGACCCAACCTCATGAATGTATTTTAGTTACTGGGTTTATCTAACTCTTAACTGGGACCTTTTCAGCCTCAGGTGACAGACTCCAATAATTTGGTTAAGCATTAAAGGGACTTTGTTAGCTCTTATAACCCGGAAGAAAGAGGGTTGTTGGCTTCAAGGAGCAAGTGAATTTCAGGATTCTCCCACCATCTCTCAGATCTTTTACCTCCATGTTGACCACATTTGCCCCCATTGTAGCTGGAAGGACTAGTGTGGGGCTGGGGTACACATGGGTTCCCTACTGGTGCTGACCCAGGGCTGAAGCTGAG
Organism: Ailuropoda melanoleuca; assembly: GCF_002007445.2. Lineage (NCBI taxonomy): Eukaryota > Metazoa > Chordata > Mammalia > Carnivora > Ursidae > Ailuropoda > Ailuropoda melanoleuca. The sequence continues at coordinate 102,511,740 of NC_048222.1, read as the reverse complement.
AGTCTGGTGCCGGGGCTCACCTCAGCTTGCCTTGGTTTTTATGTAACTGGTATTTATAAATATGGTAGGTTTTGATTTCTTCATTCTGGGATTACGAATCCACTCATTTAAGCAGTGGGACAAAACAGCCATCTCAGGCATGTTGTAGTTAACTAGTGATGCTGGTTCAGATGGTTCCTCCGAGATTTGAACTAGGCCCAGGCCCTGGATGCTGCCTTCTGAAAGATTCTCGCCGGCCAAGGGTTAACAAAGTGGGTCTCTTATGATACTAGCCTGACCCTTCCAAGATGTTCAGTGCCTGATCCACTGCCTTATTTTCCTCAATAGGTTCAATATCCTCTCTGTTGTTTTTTTTAAATTTCTTAGTTGTCTTTTTTTTCCTTATGATTTTATTTATTTGAGAGAGCGCGTGAGCATGAGAGCACAAACGGGGAGGGGCAGAGGGAGAGGGAGAAGCAGGCTCCCTGCTGAGGAGAGAACCCGATGTGGGGCTCCATCCCAGGACCCTGGGATTATGACCTGAGCCCAAGGCAGATGCTTAACGACTGAGCCACCCAGGTGTCCATTAAATTTCTTAGTTGCCTTGACATTTAGTAAGTCACTCTAATTTGTATACCCTTGACATGACTAGGCATGACTTTTATATATTTTTGTTTAAAAAATATAACTTACCTGACGTTGCTTTTTAAGATCTATCTATCTATCTTTCTTTCTTTCTTTCTTTCTTTCTTTCTTTCTTTTCTTTCTTTCTCTTCTTTCTTTCTTTTCTTTCTTTCTTTCTTTCTTTCTTTCTCTTTCTTTCTTTTCTTTTTTCTTTCTTTCTTTCTCTTTCTTTCCTTTCTTTCTTTCTTTCTTTCTTTTCTTTCTTTTCTTTTTTCTTTCTTTCTTTCTTTCTCTTTCTTTCTTTTCTTTCTTTCTTTCTTTCTCTTTCTTTTCTTTCTTTCTTTCTTTCTTTCTCTTTCTTTCTTTTCTTTCTTTTCTTTCTTTCTCTTTCTTTCTTTTCTTTCTTTCTCTTTCTTTCTTTTCTTTCTTTCTTTCTTTCTCTTTCTTTCTTTTCTTTTTTCTTTCTTTCTTTCTCTTTCTTTCTTTTCTTTCTTTCTTTCTCTTTCTTTCTTTTCTTTTTTCTTTCTTTCTTTCTTTCTTTTCTTTCTTTCTTTTCTTTCTCTTTCTTTCTTTTCTTTCTTTCTTTTCTTTCTTTCTTTCTTTCTCTTTCTTTCTTTCTTTCTTTCTTTTCTTTCTTTCTCTTTCTTTCTTTTCTTTTTTCTTTCTTTCTTTCTTTCTCTTTCTTTCTTTTCTTTCTTTCCTTTCTTTCTTTCTTTCTCTTTCTTTCTTTTCTTTCTTTCTTTTCTTTCTTTCTTTCTTTCTTTCTTTCTTTCTTTCTTTCTTTTCTTTCTTTCTTTTCTTTCTTTCTTTCTCTTTCTTTCTTTTCTTTCTTTCTTTCTTTCTCTTTCTTTCTTTTCTTTTTTCTTTCTTTCTTTCTTTCTCTTTCTTTCTTTCTTTCTTTCTTTCTTTTCTTTCTTTCTTTTCTTTCTTTCTTTCTTTCTCTTTCTTTCTTTCTTTCTCTTTCTTTTCTTTCTTTCTTTTCTTTCTTTCTTTTCTTTCTTTCTTTTCTTTTTTCTTTCTTTCTTTCTCTTTCTTTCTTTTCTTTCTTTCCTTTCTTTCTTTCTTTCTCTTTCTTTCTTTTCTTTCTTTCATTTCTTTCTTTCTTTCTCTTTCTTTCTTTTCTTTCTTTCTTTTCTTTCTTTCTTTCTCTTTCTTTCTTTTCTTTCTTTCTTTTCTTTCTTTCTTTCTTTCTCTTTCTTTCTTTTCTTTTTTCTTTCTTTCTTTCTTTCTTTCTCTTTCTTTTCTTTCTTTCTTTCTTTCTTTCTTTCTTTCTTTCTTTCTTTCTTTTCTTTCTTTCTTTTCTTTCTTTCTTTCTTTCTCTTTCTTCTTCTTCTTCTTCTTCTTCTTCTTCTTCTTCTTCTTCTTCCTTCCTTCCTTCCTTCCTTCCTTCCTTCTTCCCCTTAAAATGGGATTCGGTAAAAGTTTAAATTGAAATTTGGAAAACTTTTTTTTTTAATGATCCTGTGGTTCTGCTGTGTTATGGCGAGGCTGACTTTATACTGGGTAATTAAAAAGATATTCTGAGGCCTGAACTGTGATTTTATAAATCCCTGGCATCCGCTGAAAAGTTTTTTTTTGCTTAACAAATCCTATTCAGCAACTGTTCTCTAAATACTTGGGACACGTTGGCACACAAGACAGACCAAAATCCCTGTCCTGGTGGAACTTGCCGTAAAATCGGGTATGGGAATGAGGCAGCAAACCTAAAGACAATAAACAGCTGAAACTAAGGGATGTTTGAAGACCGTCTGTGGTGTGGAGGAAGTTGGGCAAGGGAAGAGGAGAATTGTGGGTGGGGTGGGGGCTGTCATTAGGGTGTGGAGGCTTTTCAAAGGGAGAGATTTTACACGGATTTGGAGGAGGTAAGGGGATTGGCCATGAAGCTGTGTGAGAGAGGAACGTTCTGACAGAACAGCCAGTAAGTACAGAGGTCCTTTAAGGTGGGAACTTAGGCCTGGAGTATTCACAGAGCAGACCACGTACCAAGGAGGGGAGGGAATCGAAGGCGGTGAGGTCACCGGGGAGAGCGTGGCGCAGAGTTCATGGGAGACCTTTGAAGTGGGCAGTCTTTGTGAGGGTTCTGAGCAGAGCACAGTGACATGTTCTGAGTTAGACCTACAAAGGCTGGTGTCTGAGCCTCAACTGCAGGGACAGATGAGGTCTTCAGACCATCAGGGAGGTGGTGAAGATGGAGAGGTTCTGGACATGCTTTGAAAGCAGAGCTCACAAGATTTCTAACAGATTGATGTGGGGTGTAAGGCGGAGAACAGTCTGGGATGATTCCAAGGTTATTGCTTGAATTACTGAGCTGAGATGGCTATTGATGGAGCGAGTTGGGGTAAGGAGTTTAGTTTTAGACTTTTTTTTTTTTTAAGATATATATATATTAATCCATTAGAGCACAAGGACAGGGAGAGGGAGAAGCACACTCCTCTCTGAGCAGGGAGCATGATATGGGGCTCGATCCTTGGACCCTGGGATCTTGACCTGAGCCAAAGGCAGACACTTAACCGACTGAGCCACCCAGGTGCCCAGACATTTTTTTTTAAATGTCTTGTAGACATCCAGGTGACCTGGGGGTGGGTAGCCAGAGGGCTGGGACTAGGGAGAGGGCTGGGCCAGAGGTGATGTTTGGAGCCTGAGATTGTACCAGATCAGCCAATGAGGGTGTGTAGGAGGGAGAGAAAAGGTCATCAGCCTGGGGGGGGGGGTGTTCTCTGTCTTGAACAAGTGGTGGAGGAAGAGGAACCCTAGGGACTGAAAAGTATAACTAGTGACTTAGGGAAGTAGAGCAAAGTGACAACCAAGTTTTCTGGAATTGAAACTTCTGTTAGCTTTTAAACAACTTTTAAATGTGGAAATGGGTTCTTTGAATTGATAAAAAGAAATGATTACAAGTGATGTTTAAAAAGAACGTGCCTTCCTATTGCTCTTGAGTTTTCTAAAAGCACACAACTGAAAATTTTTAATGTTCTTGGAGACACTGAGCTGCTTCATGGTTTTGGAGAGTCAGGGCAGAGGGAGATGTTCCCGACCCCTCCCCCCCATGTTGCCGTTAACTTTGGTATTGCCTTCTCCTGTTCTCTGTGTATTCTGTAGTTGTAATCATCGTGCACGGGACATTTTGTTCCTTTTTATTTACTTGTCGGCAGCATTTTTTTTCATGGTGCTAGGATTACCTTTGAAACAGTTTTTCTTAACGAGCTCCACTTCTTTGGGGATGAGCGTGCCTCGACAAAAGGGAGGAGTGGGTAAAACAACATCACCACCAGCTGATCTTTGCTTCCCCCTGCCCCCCTTCTCTGCCTGACCCTGGAGTCTGCGCTGGAGTCATCCTGGGCTTTGTCTAGGGATGGAGAATGCTGGAAGCAGAGGGGGAGATGGCAGAGACGGGGCCCAGGCTGCAAGGCTGAAGCCCTTCTGACCAGTGGGAGGGTAACAGGCCTGCAGGGCCAGACAAAGGGAGGGAGGACCTGCGAAGAGGGGCCTCTCCCCTGGGCTTGAATGAACACGGGGCTACTCTTTCTTCCGAGACATCTTCGGCAATAACACTTCAGTGCCTCAGGGGGTTGAAAGAAAAATTACAATTTAAAAGGAAAACCCTTCATGCACTATTTGCATATGAGTGGCGCCTGTATAATTAAGAACAATTAAATTCCATGGGCTGAATTGCAAGGGAGGCTCCAGCTACTTGCGTGCTGTTCCAGGAGAGCGCAGCCTGGAGCTGTCAGCTCACTCGAATTAAGTTGGAGGCTTTCTGCCTGCTCGCCTCCCCCAGCTTCCCCCACCCCATAAATTAATTCTAAGACAGACACTTTTTAGCCTTGTCCTGATTTGTTTCTGTGGAGTCTGTGGAAATCAGAATATCAGTCTTGACTCTTTTGCTTTTCTGCTGACCTTAGAACTGATACTTTGCTGCTCACTGGGTAAACACTCTGCCCCTCTGCCCGGTGCTTTGCAAGCTCTTTACATATAAATTTCATTTAATCCTCACAGTGGACCTACCTACCTACCTACCTTAATTTTAATACTGGAAACAGAATCTGGTCCCAAGAACAGTAGATGATATCTTATACTCATCTTTCTAGTTAATTCCGCTCCGGTGGGTTGGTTTCTGATTGGGATCCAGTCACCTGTAGGCCTTGCTAAAACCTTCCTGTCCCTTGGATTCCTTCCTCCCAAGACGGAGTAGAAAACACTATCCCCGTTCTTCCTCTTCTGGTTTTTGCAAGAGCTCCTCAGTTTGTCAGTGTTGGAGGACTTTGCCACAGGAAGGTCGTTGCTTTTCCTCTCATCCATTCCTGGAGGGAGGCTGTGCATATCAATAATTGAGTGTGTTTCAAGCAGTCTTTGAAAAGTAGAATAATTTTTATTCCTTGCCTTCAGGGCAATGTAAGTGGTGTTGGGCTCTTACTGGCAAGACCCCTTGGAGGACTTAGTCCTACCTAGGTCAAATGTGGACATCACCTGTGTGTTCCTTCTAGTACCTCTTACATTTCTGGTGTAGGCACGTCAGTATGGAACACCCTCCTACCCTGGGTTCCCTGAAGTGTCTCATAGGGGTCCTTGAAAGTCCCTGCATGGGATTGTCCCTTCATGTGTGGTTAGGAGCAGAACGATAGGTTCTTACTAGAAGGTAGTGTCTGTGTGCCCAGTCCTAAAAGCAGTTCATACACAAGCATTTCTCAGTTTACACCAGCTTGTGAACAAAGCCACTTAGGCTACTACCACAGTCAATGGCTTTTCCCAGTGAAAGGCAGCCAGGAACTATCCTTTCTTTACTTAGAATTTTCTTTGTTTTGCCATTAGGTTTGGGTTACTTTTATTGCTTAACCATGTAGCCTTCTGATTTATTAGGAAGCTGTGGTTCTGGACCACATGAAAGGGGGACGGCACTGGGAGCCCATCTCCCCCAGGACTAGCAGAGGCTGGAAGGATGGGGAAGTTAACAGTATTAGTTCAGTTCAGCATGGCCCCTGCAGTTTCTGGTGTTAGAGAAGGGTGAGAAGCTGTTTCAGTTAGAATTAAGGCTTTAGGTAACAGAATTACAAGATACCAGTGGTTTAAAACAAGGGAGATCCAAAATCTATGAAGAACTTACCAAACTCAACCCTCAGAAAACAAATAATCCAGTCAAAGAATGGACAGAAGACAGTGAACAGACATTTTTCCAAAGAACACATACAAATAGCCAACTGACATATGAAACAATGCTCAATATCACTAGCCATCATGGAAATACAAATCCAAACCACGATGAGATACCACCTCCCACCAGTCAGAATGGCTGAAATTAACAACTCAGGAAGCGCCAGACGTTGGCAAAGATGTGGAGAAAGGGGAAGCCTCTTATGCTATTGGTGGGAATGCAAGCTGGTGCAGCCACTCTGGAAAACGGTATGGGGGTTCCTCAAGAGGTTGAAAATAGAGCTACCCTACGATCCAGGAATTACACTACTAGGTATTTATCCAAAGGATACAAACATAGTGATGCGAGGGGACACCTGCACCCCAGTATTTATAGCAGCAATGTCCACAATAGCAAAACTATGAAAAGAGCCCAGATGTCCATTGACAGATGAATGGATAGAGATGATGTGAGATACATACGTACATACCCACATAAACACACACAATGGTATATTACACAGCCATCAAAAAGAATGAAATCTTGCCATTTGCAATGACATGGACAGAACTAGAGGGTATTATGCTAAGCGAAATAAATCAGAGAAAGACAAATAACCATATGATTTTATTCATGTGTAGAATTTAAGAAACAAAACAGATAAACATAGGGAAGGAAAGGAAAAATAAAATAAGATAAAAACAGGGAGGCAAACCGTAGAGAGTCTTAACTCCAGGAAATAAACTGAGGGTTGCTGGAGGGGAGGTGGGTTTGGGATGGGGTAACTGGGTGATGGGTATGAAGGAGGAGGGCACTTGATGTAATGAGCACTGGGTGTTCTTTGCAACTGATGAATCACAAACTCTACCTCTGAAACTAATAGTATACAATATATTAATTAATTGATTTTATATAAATTTTTTAAAATAAAGCAAAAAACAAAAAAACCCCCAAAACTAGATAGCTTTCTCTCTCCCCTGTGAGTCTGGACTCATGCAGCCTCTGGCTCCAGGAAGCCTTCAGGGACTCCTGTTCCCTCCAGATCACCCCATTGCCTTCCCTAGGGTCCTGGGCCTGGTACTCAGGATGCAGAGTGGAGACGCTTGTGTCCATGGCAGCAGGTAGGACAAGGAATGAAGGAGAGGGCCAGAGGATTCCGGGAAGCCGCTACACAATACTCCAGCTTACCTCCCATTTGCTGGAACTTGGTCCCATAGCCGTACCCAGCTGCAAGGGAGCCCGGGAAAGGTGCCCGGCAAAAAATTATATGAGAGAGGGAGAGAAGGGATAGTAAGGGCTAAAGAACAATTCCTGTCACACAGAACCCTGGGAAAGAAACCATGAAACCTTTACCATTATTTCTCAAGGGAAGATTGTTTTTGACATAACACATTTTTAAGCCTTCCCACTCACCCGCCTCAATCCCGAGGGAAAAAAAATAACCCAACCCCTCTGATTTGTATTAAGGAGTACTTGTCTTTCTGGGAACATTCTAGTCTAGTTTCTCCAGTGTCAGTATTGCTTGGGTTTCACACGAGAAAAATCAGCTTTTAAGCCATTCTGACAGGGGGATTATATCATACAAGCAGCGAGCTTGGCAGTAATAAGTTAAGCTCTGGGGGCAAGTGTGTGGTGGGTCCAGTGTGTTTAGTGGACACTTGACAGGCCAGTTAAAAGAGCTACATTAAAAAAAAAAAATTCAGAGGTTAGTTTGGTTTTTTGTTTTGTTTTTAAAGAAGACTTGACCTTGTTGAATAGTGACATGTTGTCCAGATATTCTGAGAAGCAGGAATGCCCGGACACACAGGTTAGTATTGTACCAGACTGACAATCGCCGTGCTCTTCCCAGTAAGCTGCCGCTGCAAACCCTTCACTTGCTCCGGCTGAGAACGCCGCATGGCTGGCTGCTCAAGGAACACTTAAAAAGCGTAGACATTTTTCAGTCGAGTTTTCCAACTGCATTGCTAATGGTCTTTGTGATTGCCTCAAAATGATTTTGATATATTGCTCACATTGCGGTTTAAAAAAACCGGGCACCTGGCTGGCTCAGTTGGTAGAGCACCTGACTCTTGATCTCAGGTCATGAGTTTGAGACCCATGTTGGGTGTAGAGATCACTTAAATAAATAAAACTTAAGTTGTTTTTTTTTTTTTAATCGGTTCGTTGTGTTTGATTTAAAGTGTTCTGGGATGTGAAGTGATTGAGGATTATTCTTTCATCCTATGAAGAAACTAAGAAATTACCTTGCCTATGTCAGTTTTTACCTTCTTTGCCTTTCTGGTCGGTATGCCTTCTCAGGTCATGAGTTTGAGACCCATGTTGGGTGTAGAGATCACTTAAATAAATAAAACTTAAGTTGTTTTTTTTTTTTAAATCGGTTCGTTGTGTTTGATTTAAAGTGGTGCTCTGGGATGTGAAGTGATTGAGGATTATTCTTTCATCCTATGAAGAAACTAAGAAATTACCTTGCCTATGTCAGTTTTTACCTTCTTTGCCTTTCTGTGGTCGGTATGCCTTCATTTCTGTTTCTCCCCTTGCCTGGAATTCCTCCTCCATTTCACCTGTAGACAGCACATCCAGCCTTCCAAGCCCTGTTCTACGCCATCTCTTCCAGAACACTTTCCCTAACCTGCTCCACACCATTTTTTCCCTCTCATGGACTGTGCTCCCCCTTGTATTATATGCAAGACTGGAAGCCTTTGATTCATCTCTGGAGGCTTGGGTCAATCTGCTTTGGCTGTTGTAATATCTTTTTTTTTTTTTTTTAAGATTTTATTTATTTTCACGAGAGATAGAAAAAGAGAGCACAAGCAGGGGAGTGGTAGGCAGAAGGAGAGGGAGAAGCAGACTCCCCGCTGAGCAGGGAGCCCGATGTGGGACTTGATACCAGGACCCAGGACCACAACCTGAGCTGAAGGTAGACGTTCAACCACCTGAGCCACCCAGGCACCCGGGTATTGTAATATCTTAATGCGGGGAAACTGAAGAAATTAATGGCAGTGTGATTTGGCATTGCTGCTTTTATAATGTGAATAAGTATAGCTACCCAGTTGCTGAAAGGATTACAGATGAGCTTTAAAAAATAGCTGGTTCACGTTCAGAGAACTAGTATCTAAAGTTATATGGACACTTCGAGAGCTCAAAGTTGGTTTTCTAGAAATAGCCACAGTATTGCAGAAACTTGCATTGTTTACCTGTGATTGAGAAGGAAGAGTCCTTCGTCCCGCCTCTGCATTCCCTTAGTGTTCGTGTGAATTTCTGCCTTGGCTTCCACTTCGGATGTATAGCATCTGGCCAACTCTGTTGCTGCTTGGAGACTGAATTACCTTTTCATCCTAACTTGTTGTCCTAGACCTGAAAGGTAGAGCAAAATGCATTTTGTATCCTGCAGATTTACAAATCACATTTAATTATTTTAACATAAATAGAATCTAGGAAAAGATCTTTAAACCATAGATGAGCCATACATCGCACTAAGGCGTAAGTTGGAACAGGAGTTAGGAAACATGGGCTTAATTACCGGCCTTTTCTTTCACTTATTTATTTATGTATTTATTTTGCCTTTTCTTTTCTAAGTTTTTGCAAATTTAATCACTTAGCTAAAGGAGTTCTTTATGGCATAAGGACTGTGATGTTAAATGTAATAATATATTTTAAAACTCTTTGAAATGCAAGCGTCATGCTCTTTGAGGGTTCCCAGACCCAATTCCAATGTGTGTGGGTGTTCCCTCACATACAACACCAAGGAATTCTAGGACACCGGCAGAATGTCCACTCAGTTCTGTGCTACCTACTCAGAGATCACACAGTTTAAGAGGTCAGACCTACAAGACAGCCCTCTCCACTGGCCCCCCACTTCAGGTGCGGGTCACAAGCCCCAGACTGTTATCTGTGCTTCTGACTGACAGGTACAGATTGGCGGTTCCAACGACCTTCTCCTTAGGTTCAATTAATTTGCTAGAGCGCTGTCAGAAATCAGGGAAACACTTAGGTTCACCAATATATTAAAGGATATGATAAAGGATACGAATCAACAGCCAAGTGAAGAGATGCATAGGGTGAGGTCTGGGGAGAGGGCTTCCATGCCCTTTCCAGACCCGCCACTCTTTCTGCCTCGCTAACAGTTCACCAATGCCGGAGCCCTAGGAACTAGTTTCTGGGTTTTTGTGGAGTCTTTCTTACATATTAAGGATAGACTAAGTCATTGGCCATTGGCTGAATCAACTCCAGCCCTGCCCATCTCCCCTCCCAGAGGAGGTTGGGGGTGGTGACTGAAAGTTCCAAGTCTCTAATCACAAGGTTGGTTCCCCTGGCAACCAGCACCCCCTCCCACCTTGGTTGGGATCCAGCATTCATTAACATAACAGAAGACTCCTTTATCCCCCTTAACACTTGGGAAATTCCAAGAGTTTTGGGAGCTGTGAGCCATGAACTGTGGACAAAGACCAAATATATATGAGAAATAAATACTGACAAACCACAATATTGCAAATGCCTTTTGAATACAAGGTCCTGTTAGTGCCACCAGAAGGAGGGGACAGATTGGTGTGAATGTGTCAGGTCCCATCAGGGCCTTCAGCATCCTTTGCATGGGGAGTTAGGAAGAGGACAGGAGTCAGAATCTCAGCAAGTCTCCGGGCTGGGCAGGTATGCCATCACTCACCAAGACGGGCACACCCTAGTCCTGTATCCTCTGAGGATAAATTCCAAGAGCCCCAGTGGATGCCTGAAACCCCAGATGGTACTGAGCCCGATCTACACAGTTGACCCTGGAACAACATGGGGCTGGGGGCACTTACTCCTTGCACAGTTGAAAATCCACGTATAACTTTTGACTCCCCAAAAACTTCACTACAAATAGCCCGCTGTTGACCAGAAGCCTTTCTGATAATGTAAACAGACTGTTAACACATTTTGTAGGTTCTATGTATTATATTCTGTATTTTTATTGTAAAGTAAGCTAGAGGGAAAAAATGTTAACAAAATCTTAAGCAAGAGAAAATTCATTTGCAGTACTATATTTATTGAAAAAAATTCGTGTACAGGTAGACCTGTGCAGTTCAAACCTGTGTTGTTCAAGGATCAGCTGTGCTGTTTTTCGTCCTAATCATACATACCTATGATAAAGTTTAAGTTATAAAGGAGGCCCAATAGCAGATTAACAACAGTAATAAAACAGAATTATGACAATATACTGTAATAAAAATATGAATGTGATCTCTTTCAAAATACCTTATTGTATGGCACTCACCCTTCTTGTGATGATGTGAGATGTAAAATGCCTACCTCACAAGATGAAGTGAAGTGAATGGTGTAGGCTTTCGGACCTAGCATCAGGCTAGTACTGACTTTCTGGCTGTATATTGGAAGAAGGGTTATCTGCTTCTGGACCATGGTTGATGGCAGGTAACTGAAACCACAGCAATCAAAAGTGTGGATTGGAGGGGGAGGGCTCTAGTGTGTGGTGCCGTGATGGGGAATCTGAGCGAGATGTTGCCTCCACCACAGATTCCATTTGGATGTGCCTGTAGGCCATCTGTGGGATGGCGTCTGGTACATTTGGAAACCCGAGTCAGGAGCTCAGCAGAGGGGTCTAGGCCACAGATACAGAGTCTTGGGAAATGAATCAGTCAAACCACAGAAACCAGCTCTGGCTGATTTAAGCAGAAAAGGAATTTATTGAAAAGATGTTGGGCAGCCCTCAGAATCTCTAGGAAGACTTAAGAAGGCTCAGAAAACAAAGGAAGAGGGGACTTAGCAGACAGGACCACAGCCAGGATCATGCCGTGGAAGCAGATGCCGGGGACACTGCTGTCCTTGACGCCTGCCCCGCTGCCTGGCTGCTACGCTCATCCCCAGGACGGTTCTCCACTTTCTTCCCTTTCTCGTGGCCCCGGCTCCTGGTGCCCTGCTTCAGGCAGGTGAATGTGGCCACGTCTGGGTCATATGCCCACATCCTGACAACAAGCAGGGCTAGAAAAATTAGTAACTGGCCCTTTCAGAATCCAGGAGGGGTGACACTGGGAAGTCTGTGGTTAAAGTAAGGAAACTTGGATGCTGGACGAAGAAATGACAGATGTCCATATAGGAAGCATCACCCAGTTGGTGATAGCTGAAACTGGGGGGAAGGTGTGCCTGGCCAGAGTGAGACTTTAGGGAGAGCTGAGGGGACAGTCATGTTGGGGAGAAGAGCTTGACAGGGAGATGAGAGGGAGCAGCACAGAGGGAGGAGGGAGACTGGGCAAGATTTCCTAGAAACCAAGGAGGGGCACTTCAGGAGAAGGGCCAGCGGGCAGACTGAGTAACCTCAGCACTTGCCTTCCCAGCGTGTCCTCACTCATGACCTCAGCAAAGCATTTTTGGTAGAGTGAGGGGGCAGGACACCAGGGACATGGGTGTGAGCAGTGTAGCACAGGGGCTCCTTCCCAGTCAGCCCCCCAGCAGCGGAGTGGGCTTTGGCTGGTTGTTTAAACCCTCAAAACATTGGTTTCTTTGGGTGTGGAAGTGGGATAATAATGGTGTCCACACAGGGTTCTTAGGATTACAGGGGATAGTGCCGGGCACGGCACCTGGGACACTGTAAGTGCTAATTAAGTGTACTTGCTGTCCTTGTTACAAAGGGTCTTCTCAGGTGACAGGAGCGTGAGTCTCTCCTGTGTCAGAGCAGATGAGAAAGACAGCAGGAGGGGACGCTGAGAATCCCAGAGAGGGCAGAGCGGGTCAGGGCCTGGAATCAGCCCAGGTTCCATCCAGAAAGGGGCTTTGGGACATTAGTCTTTGAGAGAAGGAACGGCTCATCCATCAGTGGTATGAACTGGGAGAATGTCTTTGCCACTCGAGGGATGGATTGGAGTGCAGGACTTTTGTCCTGGCCTTGGGAAGTCCTGGCCATCAACATGCACCTAGCCCATTATGAGTAAGAGCACCTTTGACAGACCACTGCTGGTATTCACCACTGCTGGTATTCATTGCTCCAGGGATTTTCTTCTTTGCTTTGACCTTGAAGTCTGAGGCTTTCTGTAACAGAAGCAGCTAGGAAAATCACGTCCAACCAAATGATTCCTCCCCTGCACCCCTTCCCCCACCGCCCCACTTTGGGAAGTCAGTGGATAAAAATACTGGTTTCTATCTTCATTGTTAAGTGGTTGTTTGCCAGGAAGAATGGCAGTTCTAACCTTAGTAGATGTGCTTGTGTCTATCATATTTTTCCTCTGTAAACTTCTGGAAGAAGTATTTTTTAAGTTAAGAGTAAGAGCTGAAAGCAACTTGTAGTACTAAGACTACGATGTGGAATTTCATAACTCATGTAGTTCTAGAACTTATTTCATCAATCATGCAGTTTGGGCCTTTTCGCCTAAAGCTGGGTACTGTTGGGACACAGGGGCGAATGGGGAGGGCAGCGTCTGTGCTAACTGTTGGTGGGAGCCTGTGGAGGTCTTGCTCTGGAGTGGGCAGGCTTCAGTCAGGACTGCGCGAGGCAGGAGCTGCTTTTCTCTGTGCAGGGATCCATCCCAGTTCTGTATAAAGCAGAAGTACTGAAATCCCCCCGGGTGCCTGGGAATAGCAGCTGGAAATACCTGTTGTTGACTCAAGGTCCGAGGGGATCGACAGTGCACGAATCCCTACCTTTATGGACTTTGTAGGTCTTTTCCAGCATTCCCAGCACTGGGCTCTGAAGGGCGCTCCCATTCTCCTAAGGAGAACAGCCCAGTAAGTAGGTCAATAGCATAACAGGTCTTTCCTTGAATGCTTTAGAGTCTAGATAGCAGTGTTATTTTGCCATGTTCTCCTTTGTTACCTTTCTGAGGCCGAGAGGGTTTGCGAAATGTGTGGGAAGCCGGTCCTCTTGTCCTTGTACTCAGCCAGTGGCTAAAGCCTGGTCACGGCCCTCTCTCGATGGATTGAAGGAGTTTGCATGGAAAAGGCAGCGAGCTGTAGATGCCAGAGCTTTAAGAGGCCGACCGAATCAGTCCACTTAAGAATATGGGAAACCAGGGGCGCCTGGGTGGCACAGTGGTTAAGCGTCTGCCTTCGGCTCAGGGCGTGATCCCGGCGTTATGGGATCGAGCCCCACATCAGGCTTTTCCGCTATGAGCCTGCTTCTTCCTCTCCCACTCCCCCTGCTTGTGTTCCCTCTCTTGCTGGCTGTCTCTATCTCTGTCGAATAAATAAATAAAAAATCTTAAAAAAAAAAAAGTATATGGAAAACCAGACAGTTCTGTCCTCCCTGGAGGTGCTCACCTTTGTTTCTCAAATCCCTGCCAGAGGGTAAAGTTATTTTTTCCCTATTCAGAAGGGACTGCAACAGCCTCTGCCGGCCGTGTTCTGAAACACTGCAGTCTTCTCCAGAAACTGGTTAAACCTTCAGGTTCCTTTAGGAGAAAAGGCCCGGCACAGACCCACAGTGCATGAGACTCGTGTCAGGGTGCACTGTGGCACGTGTCGGGCTTGTGTCCCACTCCAGCAAGGCCTCATCGTTGGCTGCCCCACTGTCTGCCCACTCCTGTCCACACTGTCTATGCTCTGCACTCCAGCACTCAGAACCACCAGGCCGACTGTCCAGTGTGTTTCCCTTGCCCGGACGGTGTTCTCCAGACGGGGTCTGTGCATCCCTTAGCCTTTGCGTCTTCCCTCCTGCTGTTAGCCTCGTTCAAGTGGCCTCTCTTCAGTTTGCATTCGAGGTCACTGTTCTTGAGGCCCCTGCCTCCTCCCACCTCCAACCCCAAGCTTTTCCTGACTTCTTCAGAGATTTCTGTTCCTCTCTTTGAACTTTCTTGATCTTTGAGTTTTGCTTGTTGGCCTACAAGTCTTGTCTGGCTTCCTGGATCATAACCTTGAGGGGAGAATCTTCCTAGAGCTAGCCCCCTGCCCTGGGGCAGCCAGTCCTTACTGAGTGTTTGCCACGAGCTGTGGAGGCTGGATCTGCAGTTCCTGGGCCCTGTTGCTCATTCCAGAGAGGTGGAGCACTGCGTTTGCAGTGATGTGTTTGGTCAGATTCTGAATGACCAGAACAGTTGGTTATAGTTAATTCACGTCCGTATCGAAGTCACTGGACTGAAATGCTTTAATGGGTGTGTCTGATATCGGCAGATAGACTTAATTTTCCTAGGAATACGGAGTCTGGGCATCTGAACGCTCCTGTAAGGGTGTCGGAGCCATGCTCCTTCAGTTTGCCAAAGAGGAAACTCCTATCAGACCTGGGACCAGAACCAAGGTCTTCTCATTTCCACAGAAATTTCTTTTCTCTTGCACTGCCCACTTTTTAGAACTGTTTCTGTTTTATATATAAAGAAAAAAAAGTTAGCTGAAGTTTCTGACAAAAGAGAAGAAGATAAAGAAGAAAAGTCACATAATCTTAGGCAATGATCTTCTTTCCAAATAGTGCATGTAGAATTCCTTGTCCACATGTCCTACTGCTGAGGGAAGAGTCAACTCTCTGCGGAAGGCAGGTGTCTTCAGAAGGGCTAAGAGAATGTATGGGGCAGGGTCCATATAAACAAGAGCCCCCTTACCTCAGATTACTGCCACCTCTATTTCCTCTCCCTGTGCTTCTGTTAGAGAAGCAAAGTGGCTCCTCTTTCATTTCTCTTTTCTCATAAAGGGCTTTTCCTTAGAATTATCTTGCTGGTAGGGGAGGGGTGAACATTAGAAATATGCGCATGAATTTATCATTTGTTTTTACAAGATGCCAGAGTTTATTTTAGGCCAGATGAGGGGATTCCTAACAGCGAAAGAGGCCAGGTGAACTGTGACATAAGAGAAGCTCTCACATTATTAAGGGCGCACATGCAAGAAGGTTAATGCTGACCTTTGAGTAAAGGAGAAAAGGGAGGGAATTTTGTCTTTCACTGCTGTAGCTCATAAGGCTTAAGTTAGTTACTTTGTCATCGATTTAGAAATGAGAACTTTGGTATCTTTAAACACAGTATAATTTCTTAGCTGCCACGAATTTTTGAGGATGGCTGTTGATGCCCACAGTTGGCTAAGTTTCGGCAGCGCTTCCCCCCCATCAGTCTTCAACAAGTACTTGAGGGCATGTGTGCCTGTGTATTGTCCCAGGCAGTACCTACATCTAAAAGGGTTTTTATCTTTGAGAACTAACTTTTTAACTTAGTGCTGTTAAATCTCCTTTCCAAAATGTTAAGTCAGGTGAGCTGAAACTGACGAAAGAGAAAAATGAATCTGTTCTATGACTTTTAGGAAGAACTATTGACATGATTTTACTTCTCCATTATGAGATTAAAATAGAGTTTTCTCTGAAGTTAGAGAAATTCTGGCTATGTCTGGTTTATTGCTTTAAGTTGGACTTCACATATCTGATTTTTGTTGGGTTTGTAAAACTTCCTGATTGTAGGATTTAAAAACCTCTGTTCTGATATGAGATGGCCCAGGTTTATATTTCATTTGTTCTATTCAGAGATAATCACTGCTACCCTTTTGGGACTTTTAAATCCCCAGGTCAGCTCTGACTCGAGCTCAATTGGCTTCTCCATCTGTTCTCATTACTTTTCTTGTTAGGCGACAGTCTTCCTCTTAGTAACATGATCTAATATTTATTGCACTTTTAACTTCGTGCCAGCCACGAAGCAAAGGCATTATTATTTCATTTTAACCTCAGGATAACTATATGGTAGTTACTGTTGTCATCTTCATTTTAAGATAATAAAGCTGGGACTTTGGAGAAGTTAA
Organism: Ailuropoda melanoleuca; assembly: GCF_002007445.2. NCBI lineage: Eukaryota > Metazoa > Chordata > Mammalia > Carnivora > Ursidae > Ailuropoda > Ailuropoda melanoleuca. The sequence continues at coordinate 102,495,320 of NC_048222.1, read as the reverse complement.
GTGATTGACCTGCTCAGGACTAGAGAGTGGTGAGCTTGGGCCTGGAATCTAAGTTTGTCTGCACTCTGAAGCCCAAACCCTCACCCTGCCACTAGTCTGCCTTGGTTCCTTGGGTAGGTCCTGTGAACCTGGATAGGCCTGAACTCCATACCAGCTTCATGTTTCTGACCTCAACATATTTGCATTGGAATTCTGGCTCTCTTAGTAGCTATGTGATCTTGAATGAATTGCTTAAATCCTTAAAACCTTATCTTCGAAGTTGGGTGTGAAATCTGATGATAAATCCACTTTCAGTGCACGAGAGAGGAAGAGACTATAATTATTTTACTTATTATGTATACAGTAGCCTGGCTTTTCTAAGATAATTTTTGGCACGTGAAGTTGCCTGTTTTCTTTCTGGAATGCTGAGCCCTGGCTAGCTCAGTCTGATGTTGGCACTTCTTTACATCTGTCACCTCCTGGGGTTCTCCAAAACATTTCTGGAGGCAGCCAGGTGTGTTAGTGGCCTTTCTGTACACAAGTCATGGAGTTAGTCCTGGCCTTTGGGGGTTAGAGGGAAACCAGTAAACAGCATACGTCTTCTCTGCTCACGTTCAGCACAAGTGGAGAGAAGTGGCAGAAGATGGGCAGATGGAGACTGAGCTGTTGCCTTGATTTAGATAGGGCTAGAAAAGTGGAGGGAGGAAGGAAAGATTGCAGCCAGGATTCTCCCCATAAGAGGATTTCGGAGGGGTTTTCTGGTCTCTGTGTTGTTTGTACCTTCAAGGAAAATGGGAGACAGGCTTGCTGAAGGTCACAAAGCTTCTATTGGCCAGCAGCTCTGAAACTCAGATGTCCACTCCTGGACTAGTCTTGGGACCATGTTTGGTGGAGTGCTAAGTGGTGGCAGGAGAAAATGGAAAGATTGTATTTTGGAAAGCTTGCTGGAGTCTTTGAAAATAGCTACATGTTGCATTTCGGGGCTTCTTCAGTTAAATATTTTTGGATTTTGGATAAAAGCCACACATGGCTTTAAAAATGTCGTATGACCCGGGTGCCTGGGTGGCTCAGTCGGTTAAGCATCGGACCCTTGATTTTGGCTCAGGTCATGATCTCAGGGTCATGGGATTGAGCCCCGAATTGGACTCTGCACTCAGCATGGAGTCTGCTTGATTCTCTCTCTCTGTCTCCCCCTGCCCCACCACGTGTGCGTGTTCTCTCTCTCTCAAATAAATATTAAAAAATAAAATAAAATAAAATAAAATAAAATACCATATGGCCATTGATAGTTTTTTGGTGTATATATCACACATACACACACATACATATACACATGCTTTGCATTTTATGTCTTTAAGTATGTTTATGTGTATGTATGTATATGTGTATGTATATTATGTTATAATGTTATACATACATGTTTTTGCTTTTATATTCTTTGTATGCTTGTGGTATGTTAATTTATGTCTTGGTTCTGAAGAAAAATCATCATAATGATTAAAAACTGCAGAAAAATATGACCTGCCATGTGAGGTTTTATGTAATAATTATTCTTAAAAGTACAGATTTGGTGATGATTTCAGGCTTGAGGGGCAACCCTGCCTACATTCCCCATCCTTTCCCTGTTACAAATAGCCTAACTAATTTAGAGGCCAAATCTCTTTCCCTCTCCAGCCCCTCACCTGCACCCACCTTACATGTATGTCTTTTCTTGATTCGGAGTTTACGAAAATAATCATGTTATTCAAATGCATCCAGAAATGAAGCCTATTAAAACTTGAATGTGTCCCCATTTTTGTTGAATGCTTGCAGAATCTGTACATTTGATATGAAGTTATATTAACCATAATCTAAAATTATCTTAAATTTTTGCAGCTGTAGAATTATACTTCTAATAATTCAATTTTTGCATTTAAAACCAATTCAACTCATCTATAAGGGAGTAAAATTATAGCTTGTGAGAGCCATTGACCTAAGTATATACTCTTAACTCAGAATTCACATTTAAAAACTACACAAAATTAATGTCTTGTCTTTTCTTTTTCAGCTTCTCCGACAAACTGTTCAGTGGAAAGGGATTACATTTTCAACCGTCAGTTCTAGATTTTGGAATTCAGTAAGTATCTTTTCTTTATAATTTTTAATAACTTGTTTTATTTAGATTATTTGCTTTCAGGATATCATTTAAATATACTTAAAATATATCAATATATTTAAATGTATTTATATATCTATATATAAACTGTTAAATACATTTTAAGTATATTAGTAATATAAGTAATATTAGTAATATAAGTATATTAGTAATATTAGTAATATATTAGTAATTAAGTATGTAGTATAATTACTACAATATTAGTAATATTGACCCTGGGACTTGTTAAGAGGAATATTTTTGTGAAAAGGAGAGTTTAAGATTGTTTTAGCCATTTCTTCAGTTTTTATTAAATATACCTTATAATCTTTTATAGTGATTGGAATTTAATAAGAGTCAATATTAAGTCCCTGTTTTTCTATAACAAATTAGGTTATTTTATAATGAAAAACACTAAATATTGATGGTTTCTGAATTCTTTTCATTAGATTCGTTTGCTTGTCTTTACTGCTTATTGTGCTTTGTTATGCACTGTGCAAACATTAGTTGCTATGATTAAGACTTTGGCAAGAAGTGAAGTGGGGAAGACAGCATATCAGCTGTAACTACTTACAGTGCATCACGTTCGGAACCACGAGGATGAAGGGAACGTGACTTGAGTGTTGGTTGAGGGACTAATCTGGGAATGCTGCGCCGAAGGGTGAATTTAAGGACTCTTGTTAGCTGTAACACTTAACGTGGTTGAAGTTCAAAGCTTCAGGTGTTCAGCTCCCTGGATGCAGACTATCTGGGCGCGGAAGAGAGACAGTTTCAAGATTCGTTGATACAGTTCCATTCATAGAGTTTCAAGTATGGAAGTGAAAGTGTTTCAGGTGTCAAAGCTCTGCTTGCTCCAGCAGCCTGGAACATCATTTTCACGAAGAGCTTTTTCGAGTTGCAGGAAGAGTTTGGTGAATGAGATAGGCGTGGTGCTGAGAGAGCATCTGGGGTGAGCTAGTTGTGGGCTCCTGGGGTGCCCTCCTTGACTCAGCTGGATTGCCTTCTCTCCCTTTCCGTCCAATCAGCAAAAGATTAGAGCTGCAGTGAAGGAGAAGGAAGTTTAAATGTAAAAATACCTTGTTGAGCTTTTAAAGGAGATTCTGTAAAAGGAAGAAAAGAGAAAATTGGGAGGGGTGCCTGCTGACTTTACAAGATTTTAGGTTTTAATGCAGGACCCACTTTTAAAAATATATATTAAACAACATTGAACTGTATGTTAACTAACAAAATTTAAATAAAAAATATGGAAGAGAAAAAAAGAAAAAATATATCTATTACAGATTGGTAGCTATAAGAAGATGGATAGTAGTAAGTACAGTTAAGTGAGGGTAACAACTCCAGTTCGTAGGATTCTGGCTGTGACATATACATTCTTCAGTAAGATGAAAGTCCTGTGATCGGTGCACAAGGATGGATGGATGTCTTGGCCACAAATGTTAATTAGCTTTATGCATCCGTTTCTGGTCCCGATAACTGGAGGCAGGCTGAAAAGCAAATATTTAAAATGTTTTATTTGCAAAGGTTACTACACTTCAGACTTGACTCACCTTTGGGTGATTCAGTTTTGTTTATGTAGTACTTTATAGTTCTCAGAGTACAATCATGTCTCTTGTCAGTTGAGTCTTCTATCAATCCTGGAAGGATAGTGGAACAGTGGGGGCAGGTATTATCTGTGAGAGAGACAGAGAGTTGCGTGTGTGTCATTTTCAAATATCTCTATACTTGAGCATGGACTACAGATGCTCATGAATTTGTTGCTGAGCAGTAATGTATTTTGCCCAAGGGCATTTCAGTAGAAGTGACAGAATAAGTCTTCTGATTTCTAAGCCAGCATATAACCATGCTATTTTATTTTATAAGTGAGCTCTAGGATGTGATTATGGGAATAAATTATTTTTGCTAAAGTTTTAAAAAGATCTCAATAAGAACAAATGGTAGTGTAAATTAGAACACTCCTTTTTTTTTTTTAAGATTTTATTTATTTATTAGAGAGATTGCACACACGAGAGGGTGAGGGGCAGAGGGAGAAGCCGGCTCCCCACTGAGCAGGAAGCCTGACATGGGACTCGATCCCAGGTCCCCAGGATCATGACCTGAGCTGAAGGCAGATGCTTAACCGACTGAACCACCCAGGCGCCCCAGAATACTTCTAAAATTAGTCAAGTTTTTCCTTACTTTTTAGCAGATGGTCTAATTTATAGGCATTAAATTCAAACTTCAGGCCGAGAGTTCTCCTCCTGATTTCTTCACTGCCCTTGTTCAGGTTTGGCTATTGTTTATTTTGAAGTTGACCTTGGGCAAACCCTATCCCTTTTCATAGCTTTGGTTTCCCTCGGGGGTGCAGAATCAGGACCATGTTATTCACCTGCCCTCTGCCCACTTCTTAGGGTTTATTATAAGGGTTAATATTGCACTGGTGCAGAGATTAAAAGTGCTAATCATTCGAAAGAGATTTTAATCATTCTTTTGTGGTATTAAATTAATAGAGTATCTTCCAGTTGTCACTAGTGAAGGAAATTCTTATCCTCATAACACTTTTAAAAATAGAATTAAAAAATAGAATAAAAATAGCACGGTGGTAACTAGGTCTGTGTTAGGTCTGGTGGATGCAGTCACTGGGTTCTGTAGAATTGCAGTTTGGAGTCTGATTTTCTAAAGTGTTTTTGTTTGGGAAACTTCTGTATATTTTTAAACTAAAACTCTTGTATTCCAGTGATATGAATGGGATATAAAGCTTTGAGGATAAGTAGTAATAACTCTGCTGATTGAGTCGTATTATTTACCTAAAACCTAAAACGATGGAAGTCTTTATTTAACTTGATGGAGGTAAAAGGCAAATGTGAACCCATTAGTCCCAAGGCAGGGCCTTCTGAGGTGACCCTTTATGGTAGTATAACAAAATTTTAGTTGTATTAGGTAAGAACACTATAAAACTAAAAATAAAAAAAGTCTAGGTTTTGATCGCATTAGTGTGTATTTTATTTATAACTGGGTGTAAAGGACTTAATTTTTAAAATACACATTGGCTGTATTAAACCTTCAGTTAAGACTTGTGATTAAAAGGAGGAGGTATGGGCTGGCTCCTGGGTGGCTCAGTTGGTTAATCATCTGACTTTTGCTATAAGCTCAGGTCTTGATCTGAGGGGCATAAGTTCAAACCCCGCATTGGCCTCTGCGCTGGACATGGATCCTCCTTAAAAAAAAAAAAAAAAAAAAAAAGGAGGAGGAGAAGCTGAAAGAGGAATGTGTGGGATTTGATGGCGGTGATACAGTACTTTGGAAATCCCTTTGTACCTAAGATAGCACAGAGAAATCAGAATAAAATCAGAGAAATACAAGTATAAAGTAGATGAATTTTTAATATAGAATATAGTTTTACTTCTTACATATTAAAGAGAGCTATATACTTGGGTCCCTGCTACTGAGGACATTAAAACTGGAGAGATGGCTTCAGTGAAATTTTTGTGGCTCTCTTGTGTCTAAACATGACTCAACTGCTAGGAATCAGAGGTAAATGATTCCAGGGAACATGGCAGGTAGGTGGGCCAGAGGTTACTCTGTTCCTTTGCAGTTCCTTCGCTAGCCTTGTGGGTGGAAAAGAGGAGGAAGGAAAGGTCAACCTGAGCGTCCTCCTCAGCGAGGGTGTTCGCTGGAAAACAGACATTCTCACCTGAGTACATAAATGTTTTGAAATTGTGGCTAAAGCTTTTGGGTGTGTCTTTTTGTGGAGGGAGGAGCCAAAGCTTTCATTAGAATTTTCTAAACGACCATGGTTTAAACAGATAAGAACAAGCTCTAGAAAATGCTGCTGAGTTTGCGTTCTTCTCAGAAGAATGGTCTTTAGCAACAATTAAGTTTTCCTTTCATGAGACTTGATAAAGTCTCTTTGTGAGTTGAAATCCATTCCCCCAAAAGCCTCTTTAAACTCATTAATGAGAGAAGAAACTCTGAGAAGACTGGGTTTTTCTGTGAGTCCATTTCTTATCATTTGAATTAGAGCCCGATCAGGCGAGGTCCTCATTCCTACTCTGTATTTGCACGATTTTAATGGCCTCTGCAGGTCCTCATTCCTACTCTGTATTTGCACGATTTTAATGGCCTCTGCAGGTTGAATTCTTCTAATGCCCAAGTCAGTGAGGTGTTACCATTGGTTGGCATAAGTGTCTTGTAAAAGAAAGGATTCTTTTAAAAGTTTTTGACTTGTGAATTAAATGTTTTATTAATAGCAGAATTTAATCATTGTTGCTTTTAGCTTTAATGAACATCAGCAGCTTTCTGGGTTTAAAGTATATATACATATATGGGTGGGTGGGTGGATGGATGGCCATATCAATGACCACACAATCCATTGGTTTTTTTCTCCTTGTTCCCGTCCTAGGTTCCTGGGTCACCCTACCGCAAAGATTCTCTATGCTTATAACCCTAGTAGGGATAGTGAGGTCGTGGTGAATTCAGTGTTTACAGCTGCTAGACATTTTCATGTGCCTCCTGTTCATTGCAGGGTAAGTGTTGATGTACTCTTGGAAACTATGCTGTGGCAGGCTGCCAGGTTTTCTTGCTTTCTTTGGCCTGAAGTTTTTACTTTCTGCTCCCTGTCTCCCCTTTTTCTGCTACCCAGACTCTTTCCTTCTGCATGTTTGCTTTAGCATTTATTTTTTCAGTTGTCCATAATTTTGGTGGCTCTTGCTGTCTCCATGGGAAAAAAAAGTTTAGAGTCTCAACAGGGCATAATGTATATCTAATAGGACTTTTTCATGGTTAAGGAAACTTAGTATTATGTATCTTGAAATGACTACAAACGCTGAACCATTTAGTAATTAATACAAGTTTTAGAGTCGTGATTGCTTTGCCTGGCAAACCTGCTAGAATAGGACTCCTTTCTAAATGTGGGAATAGGAGGTAGTGAACGGCTCCTTATAAAGCTAATTTGCACCGTAACAGGGAGCTCGGAACCCTGGTCTTCTGGTAGTTTAGGTTTCAGCGGTCTTTAACTTTCAGTGACGATCCTGGTTACTAATGGGTTTTATTTTTTTGTTTATTTGGCTTACTTATGTCTACCGGATGCACTTTTTTCCTCTTAAATATGGGACCAAGGAGATGGTTCACGAGGGAGCCCATTTTTTGTTGATGATAGTCTGTCCACGTAAACGCAGCTCCTGACTTTCATTAGGTATCGGCAGGTTTGCACATCGGTGGCTCCTTTTACCTAAGTAGAGTTAGAACAGTGTTTGATAAAGGCTGTTGAACACATGGGTGCAGAAGAGGAGGGAAAAGGAAGAATGTGAGGGATTCCCAGTCCGAAGTGAAAGGACTTGCAGCTGCCTTGCCATAAGCCTGGGGTGTGTTCTTTGATACGTTCTCTTCACCTGTTGGATTTTGATCCATTTGGTGATTCTCAGGGATTTGTGATGCTTCTGAATCAAGGGTACAGAATATGCAGACATCTGTTAATGGAAATTGTCAGAAAGGAAGTCTTTGAAAGACATTTTTTTACAGAGGTCCATTCCAAATGGCTAATTTGGTACCTTCCTTTCAGGTAATTCCAGCAATGGGGAAAACATCCTTCAGAATTATTTTCTTACCTACTGAAGAGGGAAGCATTGAAAGTTCTTTATTTATTAATACCTCCTCGTATGGAGTCCTTCCCTATCATGTAAGTAACTTTTCCTTCTGGTCCCTTGATTTGGTTCCTGATTTAACAGTGGGATTTGGATATTTTATAAAAGACTTTTGGAAATGTTGCTGCCTGGTTTATGTCATTACAATTTAAGATTGTTAGTGATGTAAACTCACCAGCTTTCCCCCTTCTTTTGCCTTCATGCCATACACAGTTGGCTGTCTTGGGCTCAGAGCACAGAGCTGTAAGTCTCACTGTGGATCTTTGAATGACATTGGAACAAAACAAAGACGTCTACCATATTATAGTTCTATTATAAAATAGAGTGGGCTTTCAGATCTCTGCCCTGACCTCATGAACAGTCCAGAGGGAGGAGCTATAGAGGCAGTCCCTGATGCTTCTGCCCCCTTCCCTCCTGGGCTCGGGAATATTTCTGATCAGGACACATGGGTTTCGTGCTTGGGGGCCGGTTCTCAGGGAGCTCACTCTTCATATCAAGACACCAGGGATGGAGTGTGAAGAATCTTTTTGTTATTGTTCACAAAGTAGTTAGGAATCTTTATCTTCAGTGGTATCTGTGACATCTTTGATAGGATGTGGCATTGAGCCAAGATCTATCATTTTTGTGGTTATTTCTTACTGGTTTCCATTAAACACTTGGTCCCATATTGGAAAAGTTGCTTATTTCTGAGAAGATTTGCTACAGTGAGGAACATTCAGCTTAAATACAGCAACTTTTTTTGCTTTCTTTTATAGACAAAAATATATATAATAATTAGATTAATAGGGTCTTAAAGGTCAAGGTGATGAATACAGATTTCCTCTGGAAAGGTATTTTTTTTTTTTTTTAAAGATTTTATTTATTTACTTGACAGAGATAGAGACAGCCAGCGAGAGAGGGAACACAAGCAGGGGGAGTGGGAGAGGAAGAAGCAGGCTCATAGCAGAGGAGCCTGATGTGGGGCTCGATCCCATAACGCTGGGATCACGCCCTGAGCCGAAGGCAGACGCTTAACCGCTGTGCCACCCAGGCGCCCCAGGAAAGGTATTTTAACATTATGGCAAATAGGTTTCAGAACAAACAAGGGAGTAATTAACTCTTTTTTTTCCTTTGGAAGGTTTCTGGAATTGGCACTCGAAGAGTCTCTACAGAAGGCTCTGCCAAGCAGCTACCAAATGCCTACTTTCTGCTTCCACAGGTCCAGAGCATTCAGCTTTCACAAACACAGGTAATTCTAATAGATTTGTTTTGAATTCTGGCAAGCACCAAACTTTGTGGTCCTTTAAATTGATGTATCTTTTGCAGCCCTTTTTATACAGGATTGTTAGAGATGTTAAATTCACCAGGTTTCAGAATCAGGATTTTACACTTTTCTGCTTTTTTGAACAAATCCTGATGTATATAGAAATAGTGTATGTATGTGAAGTGTCAGTGGAATCCACGTACTTCTTGTGAAAGGCTACAGCGTCTGCGGTGTTGCTTTCTCATGGTTAGCTTAATCTTGTTTCTGATCATTTGAAATGTTTCCAGTTTTTCATTATTATTACCGTTAGGCCACGTACATGTTTTATAAGTTTCTTTATTTCCTTTTTGGATTACCTGTTTCCTTGGGATGTGTTTTGTCAAGAGAGATTCTGTAGTTAAAGAGTATGAACCATTTTATAGAGCTTGTTAATTCTTGCCGGGCTGCTTTTCAGGAAACCAGAACCTCTGTGGTCACCGGTAATGATATTTTTTCAGGAATGTCTTACTGTCTTCCCCTCTCCCTGCTTCCAGTCTTTCTGGTGTGGGTTAGTGGAAAGAAACATTTTCAATGTTTTAGGATGTGTATCCAGTCGACCCTTGCACAGGGTGCCCACCCCTACGCAGTTCAAAATCTGTGTATAACTTTTGACTTCCCCGAAACTTAACTGCTAATAGCCTGCTGTTATCCAGAAGCCTTGCAGATAACATAAATAGTTGATTAACACGTATTCTGTGTTGTAGGTATTATATACTGTATTCTTACAATGAAGTCAGCTAGAAAAAAAGTTATTAAAATCATAAGGAAGAGAAAATCCATTTACAGTACCGTACTCTATTGATAAATAATTTGCATATAAATGGACCTATACAGTTCAACCTGTGCTGTTCAGGGGTCAAGTGTAATGACACCTTAATGTTCTTTCAGTATGCGTTTCAGTAATAGCATATTGTGTTTGATCAGTTTTCCCCTTTGACTTATTTCCGGGTGATTATGAAGAGCTTTGGAAATTGAGAGAACTATTGAGCCAATGTATGATGAACTTTGCCACCTTACCGACACTTTTCTTTCTGATTAGTGAATAAAGCACATTGCTTAGAACTATGTCTGGGTCACAGCTGTACCTGGGGCTTTCCTTCACTCAGTAGTCTCATTGAGCCTCTTCTGCCGCCATGCCCTGGTTTAGCATTTCCAGAGCTTACATTGCAGTGGGAAGACCAGCAAAACTAATTTACCTGTACTGTAATGTCTGGGAGGTTTGTCATCATTTTAGATAGTTCTTGGGAATTTTTAGAGTTATTTTTATTTTTATAGAATTGAATAGCCCCTCTTCCCTGGATTTTAAGGAAGATTTCTTAAGGTTTCCAAATTTGGATTTGGTTTAAATCCTGAAACCAGTGAGGATGTATTGAAAGGTTTTAAGCGTAAGAATGGCATGACCTGACTTGCCTTTTTGTAAGGGGTTGAAAGGGCTGGAGTAAGTGTAATTTGCATACACTGATAGCGTGGCTTTTTCCTGCTGAACATTTTTATCCTTATCTCAGGGCCGTCCTTCAGCAAAGGGGGCAGCTGAGGATGGCCAGGTTTTTCTGGTTACTGAGACTAGAAGCTTTGAATGCCAGATGCCATATTTGTGGTGATAAAAGTACTGAAACAGAGACAGATGTTCAGTTATCTTAGTTAATAGGGGTTAATCAAAGGAAGGATACGGGGAATTAAGAGAGAGAGGCAATGACCATGCAGGCCTCTCTATGAGGTCTGCTGAAGACCTTGATATGAAGAGAGCCTACACGTTATGTGCTGTACCTGGAAGATTTTGTCTGCTGACCATGACGCCTGCCGGCCTTTCCTGCATCCGGGCTGTCATCATCTCTCTCCCAGGCCACTCTGGTAGCCCTGTAGCAGACCCACCAGCATCTACTCTGGCCCTTTCAAAAGTCTCTGTCCCCCAAATGCAATTTGGACCACACTGGTAATAGGATAATATGCTCAACATTTCAGAGTTTGTAGATAAAACTCAAATTTGGGTGATCTTTTGTTAGAAACCATTATTTTGAAGATCTGAATATCAAAAAATATCTCTTAAAAGGCAATCATTTTAATCTTCCATTTTTACCATGATTCAGAAAAAAGGAAGCGATTTTTCAAGGCTCACTATATCTAAAAACAAAAAACCCTGCAACATTAAACTAAAGAAATCGTTATGGCATTCCTCAGAAAAAATTCTGACTATAGTATTTCTGCACTGAAACTGCATACATGTATGTGTTTGTGTTGTTTTTAAGTGGGTATAAAATTGCCAGCTAACCTTCCTTGGAAAGAAATGTCTTCATTTTGATATTCTCTCTGTCTTAAGTTTCCTTCTTTCTGTTTTTTGGTCCGGAACCCATCATCTGGGTGAGTGGTTGAGTTCAGCTTCCTTCAAAAGGGAATAGAGGGTTTGGAGGGTACTCATAAAATCACCTCTGGTTCAGTGTAGAGCTGGAAGGTAGATCTGCTGAGTGCTGGAGAGTAAGAAGGTTTAGGCAGAAATTAAGATGTCATCAACTTTGCTTTCACTCAGCTCCTTAGCTCCACATGAAGAGAAGTAAGTTTACTGTGTTTCGGAATAAAATTTGAAGTTGAGAGAAGAAATACATCTGCTTTCTGTGAGTGCATTGAATCGTAAGAAAACTGAGACGAAAGTGATAATAACCATTTAAAAGAATTCTCATTCAAATAGTCATAGGGCCCAATAATTTTTAGATTTTTTTGTGTAAGTAAAATGTACAGCCACTTACACGTAAGTTCAGGTTTATGTGACGTCTGGGCCTGAATAGAGTTGGATTTCAGTCTAACTGAGTATTAAAAAAGTTACCTGGCTTAAACATAGGTAAGAGGAGACAAAGACATGCACCCAAGGATTCACCCACGGATTCCAGAATCTAAAGTGTCTAAAAGGTGAAGGCTCCAAAATGTGCAGATGCCACTTGATTTTTCCAAGCTTTAGAGATGCTGATCAGAGAAGGAAAAACAGCGGGAGTATTTTGTGAAGCTATGAGCGTGGATCTGCAAATGTGGGCCAGGTGCTGTGTGGAGGAGACAAAATGAAATGGCATTTTTAACATGGCCGTAAACTACTGCTTCAAAACGTGGAAGAACTTGGAGCTGTCAGAATGATCACGGAAGGCACCACCATGCCATCGTGAGACATTAAGTCAGCAACAATCAGAGACAGATGTGTACCTTTGTACAGCATTGTGACGTGTATGTCCCGAAACACTGGATGCAGTTGGCTCCACTGTAACGCAGACGTAAAGAAGCAGAACACGGTTTTGGTCACCAGGGTGGCTAGAGAGCTTGGGAAGCTGAGTACGAATCATGAAAGCTGTTTATGCCTGTCGCTCACTCAGAACCTCAACTCCGCAGGGCAGAGATCTTTGTTCATGAACTCATCGTAGGTGCTCAATTAATGGGCATTGGCATGACTGCATGAAAGTCAGTCTTATACATCCAGGGATGAACAGGGAAATTCTTACCAAATAAGATTATAAAGTACAAAAATGTACATAGTTTCAAGGAGGCTTTAGAGTGGTTGCTAGAAAAAGGTATATAAATAGGTCATTAAAGGAGGATTAGGGCTATGCAGGGAGCATTCTGGAACCTTCAGGTTAAGTCACACGAGTATAAACTATTTTTCCTTCCATGCTGTGCATTACGTCTCCAGGACTTGTTTCTTTTATAGCTGGGAGTTTGTACCTTCCGACCACTTTCAGCCATTCTGCTCCCCCTACATTTCCCACCTCTGGCAATCACAAATCGGTTCTCTCTGAGTTCAGTTGTGTGTGTTTTTCAGCTGTGTGTGTGTGTGTTTTTTTTTCCCCTAGAGTCCACATATAAGTGAGATCATATTATATTTGTTTATTTCTGTCTTATTTCACTTAGTATAATGCTTTCAGGGCCCATCCATTTTGTTGCAAATGGCAGGATTCCCTTCTTTTTTATGACTGCATAATATTCCATTGTATATATGTACCATATTTTCTTATCCATTCATCCATTGATGGACACTTAGGTTGTTTCCCTGTCTTGGCCATTATTAAAAAAATGCTGTAGGCGCCTGAGTGGCTCAGTCTGTTAAGCGTCCAACTCTTGATCTCCACCCAGGTCTTGACCTCAGGGTCATGAGTTCAAGCCCTGTGTTGGGCTCCACACTGGGCATAGAGCCAACTTAAAATAAAATGCTACAGTGAACATGAAAGTACAAATATTTTTCCAAGTTAGTGTTTTCCTTTCCTTTGGATAAATACCCAGAAGTGGAATTGCTGGATTGTAGGGTAGTTCTATTTTTAATATTTTGGGGAATGATTGTATTGTTTCCAGAGGGGCTGCACCAGTTTACATTCCCACCAACAGTGCACTAGCGTTCCCTTTTCTCCACATTCTTATAAACTTTTCATATGTATATGAAGAAGTGAATGTTAATGGAAGACAGGGGAGCTCTTTGCATTGGGGATCAGCTAGCTGTATTGAGTTTTTCAGATACAGGGGTTGTCACTGCTCTTTCTTCACACTTCCTTAACATTGCTTCCTGAGGTAGCAGCTAGAACTTCTCTGGAATCAGAGCACCTTAGCTCATGTATCCTTGCAACTTACTGCACATTACCTCATGTGAATATACTGTGGCAGCAGCTGGTGTTATTCTCCCAAAACTATTAAAAGATTCAGATAGCAGGGGCAGCTGGGTGGCTCATTGGGTTAAGTGTCCGACCCTTGATTTCAGCTCAGGTCTCATGGTGCTGAGTTCAAGCCCCACATTAGGCTCCACGCTGGGCATGGAGCCTACAAATAAAGAAGTAGGTAAGTAAGTAAGTAAATAAATAAATGTAATTCAGATAGCTATGACAAAAGTCAGGTTTAAATAATGCTCAGAAATTATGGATTTATTGTAGGGATACAAGCAGGATGAAAAATTAATTATTGTATGAGATCAAAAAGCCAATTTTATACCTCTGTCTATGTTTTTCCAAGCCTGGGGTATTTCCACTGAGCCACACTGCCTTTTGTTGGAAGCGTTAAATGAGCATCTGTAAAGCATCAAGTACGGAGCTTAACCTCCAGAGTGTAACTTTATTAAAGCACTCTGAAAAGGGCATTATTTGATATTTTATCCTCCTTTTCTAAAAGAGCATATATTTAGGACAAGTGGTCAAACAGATTAGTCCATTTTATTTGATTTTCTCTCTAGTAGGGGAAAAACAGTGTTCACATGTGTAATGTCATATAGATCATAACTGCTTCTGCCCTTTTTTTTTTTTTGAAGATTTATTTATTTTAGGGCGAGACAGTGCAGTGGGGAGAGGCAGAGGGAGGGAGAGAGAGAGAGAATCCACAAGCAGACTCCATGCGGAGTGCAGAGCCAAATGTGGGGCTCGATCTCACGACTCTGAGATCATGACCTGAGCTGAAACCAAGAATTGGACACTTAACCAACTGTGCCACCTGGGCACCCCTGCTTCTGCCCTTTTAATATGAATATCCTAGGTTTAAGATACAGCTTGTTTCTTGGAATAACAAAGAATGTGTCTATCTCATGGAATAAACTAGGGTGTCAGTGGACAATTGTGATCTCATTTTTTTGCAGTATGGGCTCACTTTGGTCCTTTTGTTTATGTCTTTTACCCGTTGGTATCTGACTTCTGCATTTTTCCTGCTCAGTTGAATCAGTGAAATGGCTCACTCTTTTGGAAACAGAAGTGCGTGTGTGTGATTCATCTTCTATCTAGATTTTTGCTGGCCCTGTGTGGTGTTGTGGCCGCTGAGTTCGGTGGGGAGGAGGGTATGGGTTTCTGTCTGTCTGCTGCACATTTGATTACATCAGGCCCCTGCTCTTAGGAAGAAAGTAGGGGAACATGCGGACTTGACATTGCTTTTTACTTTTTAAACCTTTTCATCTGGCCCTTCTTTTTCATTTGTTTTGCCTTTTATGAAGTGAGGGTTCCTAGCAGGTGAGAAGTCACTGTTAGAGTGGGTCCGAGTGAGAGTTTAAGGTTCCTCCACTTTTGTTGTAGTCTTGTCATTTTTTGGCTCTTGGCTTATTCTGGTTATTCTCTGCTGCAGTCCATGTGTCACACTGCTGCTCTGACGTCCTCCAGAACACCGCCGCTCACTGCTTCCTCAGTCTCCATACTAGCTGGGTCCCAGAGCTTGGTGTAGGAGGCCCTTGGCACCTGCTCCAGCTTCCTCTCTGGCCTCAGATGTCCCACCCCTCTCTTCTCCACTCTGGCCTCCAAAACCACTCGCTGTCAGAACAGGCCATCCCTTCTTACATACTGCCTTACTTTCATAAGCTTTCACCCCCCTCTAACTCTCACGATCCTTCTCATTCCATCCTTTGAGACCCAGTTCAGATATCATCTCCGCAGCTTTCCCAGGGTCCCAGGTGATTTCATGTTCCAGGCCGCCTGGCACTTGGTTCAGGTCCCTGCTCGAACATTTGGGGTCCTGTGTCGTCTCCCTCCTGTGCTTTGCCGTGAAGCTGTCTCAGACAGGGCCTGTTTCCTTTTCGTTTTTATAATCTCAACATCACTTTAGTGTTTAGTATACTGAGGGCCCCTGGACTTTTTAATAGATAGGTGAGTCAGTGGGCATCTGAGTTGACATCCCCAAATAGCTTATCTACCTATTGTTCTATGTAAGATTTGTATGAGTTCACCTTTTCACGTCAGCTACGTTGACCTTCACTAGATTTACTACCAGGGCAGGTGGTAATATTCTTATTTTAGAAATTGTAGAAGAGACTCGGAGTTTAAGTTACTTGGTGGAGGCTGAGAGCAGAGCTGGGAGCGGTAGTGCAGCTCAGTCTGCTGTCGGATTTTCTCCATATATAGAAAGTGTTGTGATAACTTTCATATCTGTTGATTTAGAAATTCATGGTCCACAAAAAACAAATAGCAAATAAAATGTGTTGGGGTTTTTTTGGCCACATTTTTATAATGGCACTAAAACAATAGAAACAGCTTAAAGGCTCAGCAGTAGAAAAGGGACTTGATGAATTTGATTACATCAATATGGTAGACTGTTAAGTAGTTCTTCCAAGTTATAATTATGATGCTTAATCTGACAAGTGAATAGTAGAATATAAGCTAGACTACACTTGATGATTGTAACTGTAAAATGTATGGTGGGATGGAATATACAAAATATAGTTGTATTAGGCTTGTGAAAAGTGAAAGTTTTTATTTTTGAAGTTTTTTACAGTGCTTTTTTGGTTCTAAACCATTGAGACTTGAGGAGTGTTTCAGTGGTTTATTTGGGCATAATTCAAACAATATTTGAAACTGGCATTGTCTCAGAGTCTGGCATAGAGTCTCACTGTCGCAATAGGCTTGTCTCAGAGACTTACAAGAATTTAAGTTACTGTTATTAGTATCATTGTAAAATAATGTTTATTGTTAAAAAATAAAATGATAAGTCAAAGCGGACAACCCAGAGAAGTGTTGAAGTGAGAGGAAAGCCCATGACACACAGTCTCACCAAGTAAAGATGTGTCTGTGTGTCCTAACATGGTATCATTTTACCAAATTATCAAAAAAGTGAGATCGTGGTTATAAACAATTACAATGTAATCATAAGATAACGTGGGAAACCAGAGGAGTGAAAAACTAGACATAAGTCCCAAGACTAGGGTCACACTTGGCAGCAAGAACCAGGACGAACACTTTGTCATCTGCTCTCAGTGTATTTTCTATGTGTGCATGCATATGATGAGGGTTCCCCTCCCCCACCACAGTCTAGTGTGGCTGGATGGTGTGAAGGAGAGATTCTCTCTGGGTGTGCTGTGTGATATCTAATGCACTTCAGACTAGGAGTTCCTAACCTTTTCAGATTGGCACAGCCCTTGCTTTTGGAGTGGTGATGTCAGGCCCTTGTGCCTGCCTGCCCGGGACAGGTGTCGGGCAAGGGCTGCCCGGAGCCCTGTGCCTGCCAGGCTGGGGGAAGGTGTCCCGGGTTGCTTTCCTGCTTCTTGCCTCCTGAGGTGCTGATCCCTGTCAATTAAGTGTGGTGATCTGAAAGGGAAGCTGTAAAATCCATATAGGGAGGGGACCAAGGAAAGTTTCTTCAATCGCAGTTCAATAGAAGAGAAAGGGGGCACATTTCTTACTAACGAATAAGCTGCAAGAGTCTGATCTAGGATTTGGAGATGGAAGATAGAGAACGGGGAAAGTTCTTTAACCTCTCTAGCTGTCCTATTTTCTTGATGGGCTTCCGTAATTAATTAAATGAAAGAAACAGATTTTCTGAATGAGATAGCTGAGAATTCCTACAAATCCGTGTGTAATCAATAATGTATTTAATACCGTTTCTGTGCATGATGAAAGTTTTTTTTTTTTTTTTTTACACATAAAAATGATAGTGTCAGACTCTGGAAAGTATTACTGTGTGTTAGGTAAATATATGTGCCATTACCTAATTTTTGTCGGCGTACCTGCCTCTCTGAATATGGCTTTTATTTTTTAATTTGTTTTTATTTTTTGAAAAAAGAATCTTCACAAGTGATGTGTGCATTTTTTAAGTTAATACTGGACATTAAGAGAAGGACAAAGGCTACTAGTATATCAATAATGAATGCAGTGCTATCATATAGGAAGCAGAGGGAGGAACATTTGCATGAATGAATATGGCTTTTAAAAGAAAGGAATTGAAAAAAAGCAAAGAAATTGCTTAATTTTCTCTTTTTCATCTCATTCCAATGAGGATGATTCAAGGGGATGGGACCGTGGGAAGTGGAGAAAAGGGGGCTGGTGAGTGGAAGGAAGGAAGAAAAGAACATGGGAAGGACTGGAGAGACAAATGGCCTAGATGTGTGGGGGTGGGTGTCTCTTTCTTCTGTTCAACAGAGCAGGGAGTCCATCCCGTTCTCCCCCTGCCCCCCCCCCCGTCTTTCTTCCCCCTGTTGCTTCTCTAAAATCTCTGTTCTCTTGGCAGGAGAGAACAGTGTTCTTGGAGAGCAGTTTCCTGGTCCATCCTTTAACTCAGTGCTTACCTTGTTTCTTTTCTGCCTCCCAGGAGAATTGATTAGCTCTTTATGGAAAAGCCCAAGAGGTCCCTAGCATAGTAAATACAGTATGCAAAAGCTTTTGTTTTTAAATGTGTATTTTCCTTTTGCCAAGACTGTAAGCTCCTCAAGAGCAGGAATCCTGTCTTAGCCAGTATTTGTTTTCTTATTACCCAGCACAGTCTGGCCATATAACATGCGGTAAATAAATGCTTGATAATTGAATAAATGATCTTCAAAGGAAGAAACTATAATAATCTCAACTATTTATGAACTTATGAGACATGAATCTTTTTTAACTTCTTTCAAACATTCATTATGTTAGAATATTCTAGAAAATTTTATTGGGGTATTTGAAGATGCCCAATAAATAATGCCTGTATTCCTGGCCAAGTTCTAAACTAGTGGACATATAAGAAATAGGAGTTAGGGGTGGCTCCTGAGTGGCTCAGTAAGTTGTGTCTGACTTTTGATTTCAGCTCAGGTCTTGATCTCAGGGTCGTGAGTTCAAGCCCCGCATTGGGCTCCGTGCCGGGTGTGGATAACACTTAAAAAAAAGAAAAATGAGTCAGGGAATGAAAATGCCACCGTCATATTGCTGATAAGCCACATTCTTGTGTATCAGCTGAGGTCAGAGAGCTGGTTACTAACTATCTGTCCCCTTGGATAGATCATGGGATGGCCCGTCAGAAGGGGGGTTTGAGTCTGAAGGACAGACTCCCTTCTCGAGAGTAGAGAGGAAAGAAACCAGCTGCTCCGTGAGCCCCTATCCTTCTCCACCCTGTCTACAGCACAGCATCACGGTCTGTTACCCACTGACAGGCAACCGCCTCTATCTCCAAGGGGAGAGGAAGACGTGGGGCAAAAAGGACAGGTGAATTTAGGGAAAGAGAATCCTTTCCTTCTAACACTCCTCAGTTTTTGTACCTGTGACCCATTGGGCTTACCTATTATCAAGATCGGGTTCCCCCTTCCTCTGGCAAGGAGATCAGCAGATTCCTGGCAACCATGCTCCCCCTATCCTTAGTCTGTTCCTCCTCCCACTGGAACCAAACCCCCAATTCTTTGATCCTTCTCAGACTATTGGGGAGCATTGTTGAGTTTGCCCCTAGAAGGCTCTGAGATAGATTAGAATAATTCATTAATAATCTGTTCCAAAGGCACACTGCAGTCAAGGTTGAAAGTTCATGTCCTCATCTGTTTCCCATTCCGAATTCTTTTTAAGTATGATATCCAATACAACTGATCAGAGTTTTTGCATTGGGATCAAATAACAGAGTTAAGATACTCCGATAAAAAAAATACCAGCCATGTAAGTGTGCGCCATCATAGAGATATATAGTGTCGTGAATAAGGTGAATTCCAAAACCACACCACCTGGGTAAAAATCTCGGTTACCTCTGAGTGACCTTGGCCAACTTACCTAACCTCTTCGTGTCTCAGTTTATCTATAAAATAAATAATCATAGCACTACTTTGTAGCATTGCTGTAGCTGTTGACTAAATTCATGCTTGTAAAGTGCTTAGAACTAGTACCTGGCACCTAACTAAAACGTATTCATCACTTAAAAAATAAACCTCCTATTGTGAAACTCTTGGAGAATTTTTAAATTCAGAGATTCAGGCCTCTGGCAAGATGTGAAAGTTCAAGGCTATAGTCCCATATCAAATTATCTTGGCTTGTGAGTTAACATTAAAAGAATTTGAAGCCCTCCCCAGTTTCTTATATTTTTGGTCTTAGCCCAAGAGGTTGTCCATGCCTGTGTGAGCTGGGGAGCCTTCAGCAGCTACGGCTTGGGGCTCGCTCTCGCGAGAATGCGTGAGGCTTCCCCAAGTTACATTGGCTTAATATAAAGTCACTCGGGGCGCCTGGCTGGCTCAGTCGGTAGAGCATGAGACACTTGTTCTTGGGGTTGTGAGTCGAGGCCCACGTTGGGTGTAGAGATTACTTTAAAAAAATCTTAAAAAGTGTCAAATTTCTCTTGATTCTCACTTGAGTCTAGAATCTTAAGACACACAAGAATATAAAATATCAGCCTTTATCCACTAGATTTGGAAAACACGCTTCCCATCCCAGCCCTCAAGGGACTAATCCTAGGCAGAATTATTCCCAGCACTTGATTTTTGCCAAAAAAGAGGGATGGAGGATGGAGAGCATCACCTTGGTTTTGGCTTTAGTTTATGCCAGTTGTTTTGATTCTAAGACCTTTGCAGTTAAATTCAGTGGGGAGAGATTGCCTGTCAGGAGGCTGCCTTGGGACCTCGGGGGGCTTGGGGAAGCGCCCCTTGAACAGACCAGCTCCTCTCAGGAGGTAGCCCCTGAGGCGCTCTGGTCTTCCTTCCGAGGGAGCACTTGGCAGTGGTGGCCGCCGGTCACGGGTGTGTCTTTGTTCTCCTTCCTGCAACGGAGCCCTTGTTTCTGGCATGTCTGTGCTGAATGGTGCGGACACCATGTTGAGGCTGGAGCGGTTGCAGTGCCTGGGCAGGGGCACTGGGATCTGTGCACACCCTGGTTTCCATGGCTCCCTGTGGTAGACTCACTTAGGCTTCTGGAACCTACTTCTTAGAGAAGGCTTTTCCCTTTTAGCCCGCCTGTTTCAAGTGGAGCATTGTTCTCAGCAGATTCTTGGAAGGGAGCTGCTGTTGACATTTGGGAAGCTTAGGGCCTGGTGGGGATAGCACGTCGGCCGTGAGCCACTCACTGTTCCCTTCAGGTTGTGAGTGTGCCCTTCTTTCTCTGCAGTTGTGGGCTATGCCTCCAGGATGTGCTTGGCTTCTCCTGGCCCCTCTTCTTCCCAGAACGGCTCAGTTGAGTTTCTAGCCATTTAATCAGCTTCTTTTGTTGGTCTTTTTCTTTCTCTAACACCTGTAAAGCTGCTACTGTTTTTTGGAATTGGTTCAGTCCTTTTTTTTCTTTTCTTATTCTTTTTGATGGGGATTATATATATATATATATATATATACACACATATACATATACATATACACACACACACACACACACACACCCTTCTAGATGTTCCTCTAGGTATTTTCTTGTGAGTTCTCCTAAAGGAAAAGAGATTAAAATCAGTAAGTTCTGGGTCTGCTGAAAGCATCTGTTGTTCAAACAAATCTTCTCTTCCCTGTGTTGAGTCTTCCACAGGAGATGCTTTCCTATCATACCAACATCTAAATCGGGCCTGGGGTCATTCTGTCTCGAGAGTCTTGCCTGGTTCTCCTTTAATGGGTTTCCGCTTCTTGCTGTGCCTTCTCTTAGACTGAGTCCTACTTCTATAAACTTCTCAAACATGGTCCCCCAGGGCACGGGGCGTAACTGTGTCTCTACCTTACATGCTCGGAGCATTCTGCTCTGATCTGCCTGTCCCCTGCACCCCTGAACCTGTCCAGGTCTTAGGTAGTAGTCCTGGGGATAGGTGTCTCAATCCTCAGTTGCTGTGGATTCTGCACCTGGTTTTAGAAGTGTGTTTCTCCGTAACTCCTGTAATGGAAGCCTGGTTCCTTCGGAGGGAACAATTCCTGTCTGCAGAGGTCTTGCTTTTCTTCTTTTATTCCATTTTTTTAAAGCTCCAGTAAGCACAAAGATCTGTCTCCCTCATTTCAGTTAGCTACCAGGCTATCTCCATCTCTCCGTTTGTCTGTTGAGCTGGACCTTTGAGGTCTTGTTTTCTCATTCAAGTTTTGTCTAGTTGTTCTCTAAGAGGTTAGTCTTTCTGTTAAGGGGAGCCCTCTCTTCCTCCTGCTTCATCAGTCTGTCTTTTTTGTTCTGTTTTCAGTTCATCTTGCTCTGAGAGGAAGACTAAACCATGTTTCCCTAACCTTCTAGCACCTCTTTGATGTCCAGGGTGAACTGGATTGTTCCAAGGACAGACCTTAGTGTTTGTTTTCTTTGTGCATGCAGTAATTCCGTCAAATTGCTTCTCTGCCTCAACCCAAGCTGAGAGCGTATCTTCTATCTTATAGGCTTATTGCTTCTTTATCTGTAGAATCTGCCATCTCTCTGGGTATCTGTCATTTTGGATCTTGAGCATCTAAAGCAGCGGTTAGCATTTAGATGATTAATAAATCTAGAGCTAGTGAGTTGGGGAGGAACTTCTGAGTCTGTGGACCAGCCCACATGAATTTAAGCTAGACTCTTTCATAGTTCCAACTCTCCGCCATGAAGATAATGCATAAAAAAGGAACAGAATTCAGAGCAACCTGTCTGTACTGTCTGCATGGAATTGGACCCAAGAGTTTCTTCGAGATCTGACTATAAAAGCAGATGGTCCAGCTCCGGAAGCTCTCTCTATTGTGAGGGGATCCTTGACTAGGACATCTTTTCCTTTTCCTTTTTCCTTCTCCCCTTTCCTTTCCTTTTCTAGTGGGGAAGCATATACACCATAAACTACCATTTTAAGTGTGCAGTTGAGTGGCATGAAGTACATTCACACTGTCATGCAATCATTACCACCATCCATTCTAGAACTTTCTCATCTTCCCCAACTGAAACTTCTACCCACTACGTAACAACACCCCATTAACCTCTCCTCTCAGTCTCCCATGACCATTATTCTGTTTTCTGTCTCTATGAATTTGACTATTCTGGGGCCCCCCTCATATAAGTGGAATCACAGAATATTTGTCCTTTTGTGTCTGGTGTATTTCACTCTGTTATAATGTTTTCAGGGTCCATCCGTGTTGTAGTATATGTGTCAGAACTTCCTTCTCTTTTAGGACCGAATAACATTCCATTGTATGAATGCACCATGTTTTGTTTGTTCATTTGATCATGGATGGATTTCGGGTTGTTTGTACTTTTGACTACTGTGTATACTGCTGCTATGGATTTGGGTGTACAAACATCTGTTCGAATCCCTCCTATCACTTTTGGATATATACCTAGAAGTAGAATTACTGGCTCATTCAGTAATTCCATGTACGATATTTTTTGAGGAACCACCATACTGCTTCCCACCACATCAGCCTTTCTTCCATAGCCATGGTTGATTTTTTGCTGTGGTTATGCCTGTTCAGGTAAAAGCTATGCCCACATTGCTCAAGGTCAAGCTACCACCGTCTGCATCACAAATCCTGAACTTTTGCCGAGCCTGGGCCCAGGGTCAAGGCCTGAGCCAGGCCTTCAGGACCCACTTGCCATTTGCTTAAGGCCCAGCAGCATCCAGTTGTCTAAAAATAGCTGCTTGCCTTTGGATCAAGCCACCATATGCTACATGACCTACTGAGGTGAAAATCCCACAAGGCTCTCCTGAACTGCCCGTCCAGCTTGTAACAGTTAAAAGCCAGCTCCCCGAGTGCCAAAGCCAGAGTGTTGCACAACATAAGCCACTGTCACTTGGTCCAACGAAAAGTCACGTATCTAAGTGTTAACTTGTTCTCTACATTGCTTTTTGTCTGTCTTTCAGGGTTTCCGGCACAATTCAGGAGGGTAGAAGGTTGTGGGCAACAAATGGCTCTTCTCCCTCTTTTTGGGTTCTGAACCAAATGTGAAACAAGACAGAAAGAATTTGAAGTGTTTAAGAAACAACAACAATAACAACAACCCTCTTCTCTTAGAAACCAAAGGAGTGCGGAAGAGGAGTTTCCTCTCTTCCAACTTTGATGTGGGAAAAATGCTTCCCAAAATCATTTAAGTTATTTTTTAAGTGCATTAATTGTGAATGAACAACGAAAAACAATAACACCCCCTTCGGAAGGTCTACTCTGTGTCCTGCGTATCTCGTTTAGTACTCATAATGTGGCTGTGAACTCACTAATTCTATTTTATCAAAGAGGAAACTGAGTCTTAGGCAGGGTAGGGGATGGCCCTAAGGTTTTGTGGCTGGGGTTTCATCTCAAATTAATGGCAAAGCCTTTTCTAAAAAAGATGTGGATAAGAGAAAATGCAACACATGTGCTTTAAACCCTCTTCCCTTAAAACAGAAAAATGAATTTCAGCCATTTCCTGGGTTTTTACAGATATTGTAGCGAGGGGTCTGGCAACGTAGGTGAATTTTGTTTCGGTGGTTAAGTATCTGAGGATTAGCAGGGCAGTGGTTATGGGGAGGGCTGAAGCCCAGTTGCTATTGAAGGGTGAAAGCAACCCCACAGTGCTAATAACTCCGCTGAGCCCATCTGTTGTGCAGGAAACACTAAATTAGGAGTTTGGTTATAGAGCATGGCTGTTGTGTGGAAGGGACCCAAGAAAGTGCCTGTTTTATGCAAACTCATTTGCTGTATAGACTGTATTGTACCTAGCACTGTATGTGTGGGCCACTGTCTGGAATGGTCTCATGGCTTATACAAAATCTAGGTGCCCACTGACACACATGCTGGCATTAAGACATTTACCTGGAAAAGAACCTTTAAAAGTTAGCATCCAAAATTGTGGAAGGGGAGAAAAGTAAGACCTAATATTGGAATTTATCTATAATTGTTTTATATGTTCCTTAAATATTCCTTAAATGCAAGGTTTCTCTGTGTGGTCATTACTGCAGATGCCCTAATTTCAAGGCTCTTGATCATTCTGTCTGGATCAGTATATTACAGAGTCTCATATACTTTTGTTAGGATATTGGTTTATTCTTGTTAGTGGAAGTCCTCTAAGATGGTAGGACTTGAAGTCAGTCATTTCCTTTCCTCTTTACTTGAACACTATCCCCCCAAATCACACTCTGCCCAGGCCTCCTGCACAAAGACCAGTTTCTTAGCAAGAAGAGAACTAGGTGATTTCTTCTCTCTTAGATCCAGTTAACTAGAGTCATAACACAAAACCATGGGAATATAAGCCATTACAAAAGGGGGTTTTTAACACTGCCGTTTTTCTGGACGATTGCATTATCTCCTGGTAGGGTTTTCTAATACGTGTTTCCATGGCGAAGAACTTTCCAGCTTTTAAATTAAGAAGAAGTAGACTTGGTCTGTTCTGATTTACTTAGAAAAAAGTACTGACCTGTGTTAAAAGACCTGCTATTTTTTATTCTGGTTTCCACTAGCTAAACTTGGGACCTTTGATAAGTCATTTAACCCCACCAAACCACATTTCCCCCCAGCTTCTACAAGGGAATAATACCATATACTTCATGTGGAAACTACCAAGAAATTATTTTATTTTCTAGCTATAAAATTTACGAACTAATTTGTTAAAGTGGTTTGAGGGGTTTGAAAAGTAGAGAAGTAGGTTTCCGTTTTCCTTTTATAGCCTGCCCAGGCACACACTCTTGGATGAGGGGCTGTCCCACCGTCATAACAAACGTGCTCAGCTGGGGCCCTTTCAGAGAGAATTTAATCCGTGTGTGTGTGTGTGTGTGTGTGTGTGTGTGTGTGTGCGTGCGCGCGCGCGCCCGCGCAGCGCGGTTGCCCCAGGTGGCTCATGTTTTGGTTATAGTTTACTTTCTTAAGTCAAGATCACAATAGTTTTGTTCTTTTGATAAGGACACGAACGTTCAGGGGCGCCTGGGTGGCACAGTGGTTAAGCGTCTGCCTTTGGCTCAGGGCGTGATCCCGGCGTTATGGGATCGAGCCCCACGTCAGGCTCCTCTGCTATGAGCCTGCTTCTTCCTCTCCCACTCCCCCTGCTTGTGTTCCCTCTCTCGCTGGCTGTCTCTGTCTCTGTCGAATAAATAAATAAAATCTTTAAAAAAAAAAAAAAGGACACGAACGTTCAGATTGCTCTTTGAGAAAAATTGGCCTGCTTCAGGGACGGTTTAGAGGTGCTGGGACTCCCCCTTGTGGGACTCTGAAATGTTCTACAACAAATGAAACAATATCGTAGTTTATTTTTGTTATGCTTCCAGCTAAGAGAGGAATTTTACTTAAAATGGTAAATTATAAATTCATCTAGAAACTTACCAAGAATGACAAAATACTGGGCTTTGTATTACATCAGATCACTGTGCAAATTGGATTGTTTGTGTTCAAAAATCATAATTTTGAGCTTATAACATTTCAACATTTGAAGAAATATTTCAGGTAAGAGAATTACCTTGTGAGGTTAAGGCCTATAGTTGAATTGCTGTAAATTTTCAAAAATCATAACTATTATAAATACGTATGTTGAAAATGTGTTGATATGGGTTTTTCTTTAAACTTTTTTTTTTTGAAGTTTTAGGTTAGAAGTACAGGTCAAGTGACAGGTTTTGGTATATTCTTTTTTTTTCTTTTTTTTTTTTTGTAGCCATTGTTTGTTATTTTTAGTTTCTTGCCGGTTTCAAGCTTGCCTTTTTCAAGCGAGAATCTATGGTGTGTGCTCACTTCTCTTCATTCACTAATTGCATATTGCATTAAGTGGTAGGCATTGTGGTAAAAGCATCAAACAAGGGGCTTACAGTCTTCTGGGGAAGACAGACCTTGAGCAGGTTGTTATATTATAATGAGAAATGTTAAGGAAGGTCAGGGAAATGTGCTGTGGGTGTAAGTAATGGGCAGTTACCCCAGCGGTTAGGGAAAACCTTGGTGAAGGGGATGTTTAAGCTGGACACGAAGATTTAGCTAGATAGAGGATTTGGGGTTGTGAATTCACAGCAGAAGAATACATACAGTCTGAGCAGAGCAGAAAGTAGACCAGTGAGGCTGGAGCATGAATAAGGAGGTAGAGACTGGGCAGATGCCTGAGTTTTGAAGCTGTCGTGAAGGATGTGGTCTTGGAATGGTTTTGAGCAGATACTGGTGTCACCTGATTTGCATATTTGTAAACTCACTCTTGTTGCAAGGTGGAGACTGGAATGGAGAGGGCAGAGGTAGACACGGTGGTGGGGGGGGGTAGGAGGGGGACTAGCCTCCCTCCCCCTTCCTCCCACGAGGACAAGCATCCCTCAACTTTTCTGTAAAGGCCTAAAGAGTAAATTTTGGCTTTGCAGGCCATGTGATCTCCGTGGTTTAAGTACTCATCTCTGTAGCTGTAGCATGAAAGTAGCCATAGACAATACACAAAGGAATGAACAAAGCTGGGTTCCAATAAAACTTTATTTACAAACACAGGCAGTGGGCTGGATTTGGCTCATGGGCATAGTTTGCTGACCCCTGATCTCCAGGGTATTAGGAAGGAAGAGAAGTGAATGGATTCAAGGGTACTAAGGAGATGGGGTCAGTATAACTTGGTTATGGATTAGTTTGAGAAGGGTAAGTGAGGAGGTGGACTGAAGTTGGTTTGCAGGTTTCTCTCATGAATAACTGTATGAATAATGGCGCCAGGACAACATGCACAGCAAGGGTAGCTGTCTGGGTGGGTGTGAGCACTCAGGAGGTTGCCCGCCCATCAGCTGGACATGGGTATGTGGAGAGGTCTGAGCTGGAGACAGAAGTGTAGGCAGCTTCAGTGTCTCTTCCCTAGAGAGAGAGAGTGAAGAGGGTAAAAGACAGAATAACTCCAACATCTTGAGAGGAGAGGGGGAAGAGCCACAAAGGAGGAGCCAAAGAGGAAGGAGAAGAGCCAAGAGAAGCACAAAGGGATAATGGGGTTAAATTGGCAGAAGAGTTGGGCAAAATGAAAAGTGTCTATTGGATTGGGGTATAAGGAGGTCATTTATAACTTTGGTTAAAGCAATTTCAGAGAGTAGTGGGCTTTTCTAAAAATTTTTTTTTTAATGTCTTTGATGGTGGGACTCCTTTACAGAAAGACAAATTCAGAAATCTAGTTCTTAGTTCTTCCTTAAGATTTTAGGTTCAGGGGTGCCTGGGTGGCACAGCGGTTAAGCGTCTGCCTTCGGCTCAGGACGTGATCCCGGCGTTATGGGATCGAGCCCCACATCAGGCTCTTCTGCTATGAGCCTGCTTCTTCCTCTCCCACTTCCCCTGCTTGTGTTCCCTCTCTCACTGGCTGTCTCTATCTCTGTCGAATAAATAAATAAAATCTTAAAAAAAAAAAAAAGATTTTAGGTTCAGTTTACAAATGATATTGTTCTGTTTAAGTCTAGCAGATCTAGCAATTATTTTTTAAAAGAGTTTTTGGTTAATATTTGGTCCCATTTACAAGCTTGATTAAACTTCTAAACAGTCTTTACTGCATTTTAAAATGCATTGTATCTTATTCCAATTTTGGTACTTTAATTTCTGAATGACAATAGCAGTAGTTAAAAATGTTTTTAACGAGGGGCGCCTGGGTGGCACAGCGGTTTAAGCGTCTGCCTTCGGCTCAGGGCGTGATCCCGGCGTTATGGGATCGAGCCCCACATCAGGCTCCTCCACTATGAGCCTGCTTCTTCCTCTCCCACTCCCCCTGCTTGTGTTCCCTCTCTCGCTGGCTGTCTCTATCTCTGTAGAATAAATTAAAAAAAAAAAATCTTAAAAAAAAATGTTTTTAATGTAATGTTTTTAACGTAATTCTTAAATCTAACAAATTAAACACCACTGTGGTGCAGTTGTACTCAATACTAAGTCTTCCTGGAGTGGATAAATGCTTACCCACAATTAAGTCAGCCAAGGGTTTGGGGAATGCCTTCTTACCGTACTGAGATTTCCTGGTGTCCTGACTGTGGCTGCCAAGTTGAGTGCCTTTTTAAATTTTATAATCACTATGCCAGACACACCAAACTGAACAAAAAAGGAACTCTCCCAGCTTAGGTTGTTTGAATTTGCATGCCTCCCTACCTGACTTCCCTGAGCCTTCACTGTCGGCAGCCCCCATCCTCCCACCCAAATGGCTGTGTTCCTGGATTGGGGTTTGCGTTTCCTCCTCTTAAAGATATGCCAGTTATCAGCCCACGTGGCTGTTAAGATCTTTGAACTTGACGAAATTCTGCATTCTCTTCATTTACTTTAGTCTCTTCCATCCATAGCTCTTTCACATGTTAAAAATGATAATGATGGCTTGTGGAATTTTAGACCTCTCTGAGTGTTTTGTCACCACTTCTAACGTCATTCTACTTAATGGAGGGCAGACATAAGAACGGTTAATTGGCTATTACTAGGTGAACCTACTTTGAAATGTAAGACTCCTGTGTTGAAACAGACTGTTCAAAAAGTATAAGAAATGCCAAACTACAGTGTTCCTGTGTATATTTAGAACATATTTATCTCCTTACTGCCATAATAGGAATTTTCATGTTGCCCAAGGGAGAGCTTATGATTTCCATTAGAATGTAAGCTCAGTGACAGATCTTCCTGTCTTACTCATGTTTATTTCCAGCTACTAGAACCCAGCATTTAGCAGATACTCAAATATGTATTACATGAATGAATGAATGAATGTCCTGAATAAATGATAGATTATTTACTTCGAATATGAGATGAACTTCTTGCCTTTTTTAAGTTTTTTCCCCCCTTTTTCCTTCTTTTAGGCAGAAACCACTAATACTAGCCTCTTGCAAGTGCAGCTGGAATGCAGTTTACATAATAAAGTGTGTCAGCAGTTAAAGGTAAAATAAAAAATTCAGTGTTTTTATCCTTTCTTTCCAGCCTCTTGGCTTGGAAATCAAAAATAAAATGACACATTCTGCTTTCAGAAATATACATGCCCTTACCATACATAGTGCTTTTCTTTTTTAAGATTTGAAATCACAAAGTTGGGATGATTTTTTTTTTTTTTGAGTTTTTCCCTTTTTTCCATCCCTCCAATCTCAGAGTTGTTATATGGAATCTGACGATGTTTTGCGGCTACAAATGAGCATAATTGTAACCATGGAAAACTCCTCAAAAGAATTTGAAGAAAACACACAAGATTTGTTAGATCATCTTTCTATTATTTATGTAGCTACAGATAAATCTGAAACCTCAGGTAAGGTGAAATGTTTTAAAATTTTTATTATGATATATTTGATTAACCTGCATCATCATTCTTACAGCATTGACTTGTGATTGTATCACTGCAATGCAAAGACAAAGAGCCTTTACTTTCATTATGAAGAGATTGAAACAGTAACTGGTTCTCAATCTGCAATCGCTAGTTAAGGCTGTATTATTTTGGAGTAAATTAAGTGGCAACCATGAACCATTCTGAGTTTCCTTGGGAATAATTTTTCTTGGCATTCTGGAGATAGTAAACAAGTTAAATGGGCACAACAATCTAATATAAACATTCACAGAGTATTTTAAGTCTTGTGTCCCTTGTTCCATTGTTACTGATTTGCAGAAGCTCAGTTAAATCATGTTTCGTACTTTTAATAGTTGATTGGGTGCTGGCTCTTCCTGGATGCCTGGCAAGTTAGGGTAGCGTGAATTTTAGTGTTCATTTCTATGAATTTTGTCTTTGAAAATATGTGTCCTGTGTACCAGAAACTACCTGGTGCATCAGTTTAAGTTTCTAAGAACTTTGGTAGGCAACATATATTCTATGGTCCGTGACATTTATAATGTAGGGTTTGCTATTATCCATTGGTTAGCAAGACTGTTCTGGTATATATGTATGTATGCGTATATATATGGTATATATGTGTGTTTGTGTGTATATATATGTACATATATATGTACTTGCACGTATGCCTCATATCATATTCATTTCATATTCATATCATTCATATTCAGAGAAAGAATTGGTAACAAAGTATAATTTTATTTGGGAGTCTTAATTTTTGGTGAAGCATCATTGACTTTCCATTCCCCAGAATTGGTTATAGTAGTAATGGTTCAGCAGGAGAGCTGCCCTGTCCTTGGGTTCATAGTTTTGGTGATTCTCAGGATGGCCAAGTGGACAACAACATAGAGAACACCCCTGTCCCATGGGGAGCACTTTTGGTGCAGGTTAAAAGGAAGGCTATGCTTTGAGATCCCAGGGTTTTGTTTTTCCTCAAATATGATGATCTCAATAAGGAGATGAGGGGCTGTGTAATAAACAGGAGGACACAGCTTTTTTAAAGCTGTCCAGTGGGTTAGCTACGGCCGGAGGAGTTACAGTAGGACCCTAAACTCAGAACTTCTCCCCTGGTAGTTCATCATCATTTAGAAATCCTATCTTGGTAGGTCAATCTTTTTTGTATGGGTCTTTTTTTTCTTATGACTTATAAGAATACCCAACAGAAAATAGCTCCCAGTTTCAATTGTAGTGTAGAAAAATGAGTCACAGTTTGTATAGAAATGTGTAATATGGTATTTTAACTACTATATTAAGGTGTGAGAATGAGATGGCCCTTTGTTTTAATCTCATTGCTCTGATTCTTTTGGACAGATGATTCGGCAGTAAATATGTATATATTACATTCAGGAGACAGCCTTATTTGGATACAGGTAATTGTAAATGCTTACATAAAGTAAATTTTAAGCTGACAAGTGTGTGTTTAATTGCAGAACATGAGGATTTTTCAGGAACCAGATACTTGTCTCAATTCTCTTTCACATTAATTTACGCCCATTTTCCCTTGCTTGAACCCATATTAGGGTGAAGGTTGTCAGCACACCCTTCATGCTGCTATAGACACGTGCTGAGCAGTTGCTTGTCTGCCAGTCTGAGCCACTTAGTCCTTTTAGCATAGTTGATTCAAATTGGATAAATCCTCACCCAGCTGAGCATAGTAATGTGGATTTTTTTTTTTGTAGGACGTAAATCATTTGTCACAGAGAGATGCCCTGTCTCTGCAGTTTGAACCAGTACTCCTACCTACTTCTACAACGAACTTTACAAAAATCGCCTCTTTCACTTGCAAAGGTACAGATTTTTAAAATACCGGAGATTGTCTTTCTGTTTTCATTATCTACTCATGATCATTCTTTCTGTGAAATGACTTAGAACAACAGAGTAATAAGCAGGGTTTTCAGAAAGTGAATGGGTTGTTTGATTATAATTCTGCAGCCTTAAAGAGAGAATGACGAGAAGAATGATCGTTGATGCTACTTTTATTCTGCCACACGTGTAGGATTTTGCATTGAAAGCTTAACTGAGTTGGTGATTTGAAAGAGCAGGATGTAGATGTTTGGTGGAGGGCCTGCTTCCCCAGATAGAGAGTTCTCCTGCCCCAGTTGTGTTTCTTGGTGCAGAATGCAATGCAGATCTAGCGAGTATAAACCCAGTCCTCTCTTTGGGTTCTTATTTATTTACGGTAGAGTTCTGTAAAGAAATGCAAATGGTTTTAAACATATGAAAACATGCCCTGCCTCACTTATATTTCAAGAAATGTTAACTAAAGCAACAAGTGAGATATAATTTACTACTTAGATCAATAAAGATAAAAACGTTCATATTCTGTGTTGGTAATGATTAGGGGAAAAAACATGTTTTTGACAAGAGTATAAACCAATGTAGGCTTTTTTGGGAGGGAAAATTGACAAGCTTGAAAATTTAAATGCATGTAGATGCCCTTTGATCCTTAGCTCTACGCCAAGGAACCATCTACAGATAGACTCATATACGTGTGCACAGCTGTAGCTACAGAAAC
Source organism: Ailuropoda melanoleuca (assembly GCF_002007445.2). NCBI lineage: Eukaryota > Metazoa > Chordata > Mammalia > Carnivora > Ursidae > Ailuropoda > Ailuropoda melanoleuca. The sequence goes on along the minus strand of NC_048222.1, from coordinate 102,463,027 downwards.
GTGCACTGTTGGTGACAACGGAGCAGTGTCAACACCTGTCGATAGGAGGCTGGCAGAATTGTCGGGCATCTCCAGGAGGGTGTGCCCTGCAGCTTTTAGGAGGCGTGCGTGCCAGCGCCGTGTGCACCCTTGGTGTTTTTTAAAGGGGGGGGTCTGTGTACTTGGATATGCATAGAACACTGGATGGGTGTGTAAGATCTGCCAGCAACTGTTTCCTGTAAGATAATTGGGAACTCGGGTGAACGGTAGACTTTATTTTCACATTTTTGTTAGTGTTTGAATATTTTTGGGAGCTGTATATGTAGCTTAAGGAAAAAAAAAGACTAGGGGAACCTGGGTGGCTCAGTCAGGTAAGCTTCTGCTTTGAGCTCAGGTCAAGCCCTGAGTCAGGCTTCCTGCTCAGTGGGGAGTCTGCTTGTCCCCGCTCCCTCTGCCCTTCCCCCCCCTTGCGCTCACTCTCTCTCTTTCAAGGAAATAAATAACACCCCCCCAAGACTTGCATATTTGTATCAGAGTTAAGAATTCAGTACCAGTGTCTTAATATTACAACCTAGCTCAAGGAAAGCTTAAAAGTGTTGTTTTGATAATTCACCGTGTTTTGGACTTCATTCCTATTCTACTGTGAAGCTCCATCTTGCTGTTTTGGTTGTCTTCCTTTCTTGCTCATGCCTCCACATGCTCCTCTTTACCCCACCCAGCTGAGCTTCATTTTTCACTTTTGTCATCCCTGGCAGAACTAAAGACTTTATTTATGGTGAATGCAGATCTTTGTAAAGAGAAGCCATAAAGTGTTCACTCTCTCTTTTTTTTTTCCCCAAAAGAAGAAATGAGAGGTTGGTTTAAAAAAGGGGTGGATGGGGAGGGGGTGGGGGTGGAAGACACCATATTCTAGATGATTGACCATAAGCCAGCAGAGAAAAAGATACGAGTGTTTGAGAAAGGATTTTACCATTGATATCTGATGCATTGTTTTAATGGAGACTGAAAAGTGAAGTCATTAGAAAGTTATAAATAAAACATAGATCTTGTTTTTGTTCAAGGTAATGAAAGAAAAGATAACTTAATGCTTCACATTTATTTCTTTGTGTCTCAAAACAGCTACGTCATGTGACAGTGAAATTACAGAAGACATGAAGAAAATGAAAAATACTTCAACACTAAAAGCATGTCTCTCCTCTCCTGTGGTTCAAGGGTAGGGTGATTCCACTTCCCCTTAAATCATGTGTTTATTTGTTTTCATCTTGCAATGATTTAAAAATATAACTGGTAAGATGTGTATGATTCTCTCTCTCAGAACTTGCCTTCCATACATTAACACTGCTAACAAGCAGCGGAAGGGCTGATTGCAGAATGGGAGAGAGGAAACAATGATTCAGTTTGGGGCCCGGGTCCTGGGCTGGGGAGCCAGATGTGGGAGAAGGAAGGGGAGGTGCCTTTGGGTCCTGGTGTTGCCCTGGCGGCTCCGTGTGCTGGCCTGGTCCTGGCCTGGTCCCTATCCTCTGGCCTTCAGATGCTCCACCAGTGGGCACGAAGGTTGAAGAAGGCAGTCTCGAAGCTTGTTTCCTAGCACTACTAACCTGCACTCTCTGACATTTTACGACGCTCCTCTCTTTGCACTCCGAGGCACGTTGAGTGCTGCCGATTGTCTCACACTCTGGGCTGATAGCATGCATGTCCTATGTTCACAGGTATTTTAGAATGGACTCCTCGGCAACCCAGTTTCACATAGAGACTCACGAGAACACTTCCGGGGTTTGGTCAATGTGGTACCTCAACCATTTCGACCGTAGCGTTGTATTAAAGGATGTGTTTGTTTCCAAGGAGACCAACCACATTTTAAAGGTACGTGTGGTATTTTTAATCAGGTTTTAGCCTATTTTAAGCTTTGTTTAAGGTCAGATGCCATGAAATTAATATTTACAAAATTTCATTTTTACTTCTGATTTTTAAAACAAGTATTTTTCTCTTAATGTTTTCAGAGTTACTTCTGGGATCTGTTTATTTTTTTAAACTGTTGTTCAAGGAGCGCAAAGGGACCAAGATATATTCTTAAATGATACTTGCTCTTACTGTTGTTCAAAAAGATTACAATGTATAATTTATACTAAAATGATTGTGTTTATTAAAAGTAAGCCTGATTAATGACAAAATAGACTTTTTCAAAATACCACCCATGAAAATTTCAGGATTACTTTTGTGAGATTTAAAAACAGTAGCATACGAAACATTGAAACCTGTCATTTATATAAAAGCATTTCAATCTTTGTCCTGGAAATAAGTGAGTTTAAATTATATTTTTAAAAGTACAGAAGAACATTAGTATCATACTTTATAACGGTCTTAATAATAATTAGTGTTAGGAAAAGTAATTTCTCTTGCCTTTTTTTCTTTTTAGATTCTGAATTTCACTGGCCCTTTATTTCTACCTCCAGGCTGTTGGAATATATTTTCTTTGAAACTTGCTGTTAAACACATTGCCATAAACCTATTCGCCCATGTATTTTTGACTACAAACACAGGTGCCGTGTTTGCAATACCTCTACAGATTTACTCAGCCCCAACCAAGGTATTGTTTACAACACTATGTGTTATAATTCTCATAATAATTACTGTTTATTAACTTACGGTGCTTGGGTTTTATGGTCAGAGTTAAGCTTATGTTCTTTAAGACTATCTAAGAAATTTGAAGGATATTCCTAGGCCAAGTTTCGATATGGAACTCTTTATTTGGAAAGAGTTTCTATTTTTCATAAAGTAATTGGACATTCTTGAATAAAATAATGCAAATAAATTAATCTCATTTTCATTTATTTCGAAAATTTGAAGAGCAAGGAATATGTGCTTGCTATAGAAAACGCAGTTGAGCTTTTTGTGCCCACTAGCAATGAATTCAAGGAAACTAGACGGTTAAATGCTTTAGTTAGGCCTCTGGGAAGTGACTCTTGGTGGCTTGCAATCCTTGCATTTCTTTAGTGGGCCAAATCTAAAACCTGAAAGGGTTCTCAATTAAAAGGCTTTCTAAAATCTGGGTAAGCTGTATTTAATTTAGATCTTATCTTAAACATGTCTCATTTTTTTCTTAATGTTTATTTATTTTTGTTTGGTTACTGTTATTGCTTCTTTTTGATCCAAGCTATTCTGTATAATGCTGGGTTCTAATTTTTCACTATGAGACATTCATGCAACCATCTTTATGATTTTTCTCACTTATTAGTGTTGGTGTTTCATAGATAGAAATGCCTCATGCTTAGCTATAGGCTTGAAGGTAGGATCTCTAAAATTAAACGACACAAGATGCAAGGTTAATTCCATTCATCTGTATTTCGAGCCGGGGAGATTTCTTAGAAATTTCCTTTTTCCGAGCAAGAGTCGCATTTTAAGAAGAGCTCCTTGTGGGAGGAAGGAGGCAGGTTTCGCATATATGTGGAGTTAGCAAGTCTGTGCTTTTTCCCGCCCGGTAGGAAGTGGCACATCAACTGAAACGTCCCAAGTGGCTTACGAGTTACTCTAGATTGGTATACTGTTTTTCAGAAAATCAGAGTACGGTTTTTTTGTTTTTTTGGTTTTTTTAAACCAATCAGAGTGTCCTGAGATTAACCTCTAATTCAGAAGGCAGCTTTGTGTCTTTGGGGCCCATGGATCGTCACTATGGGCATTGATGGTTGTGCCCAGTGCACCGCCATGATCCTTTCTGTGAGAGACAGTTCAGAGAAGGGAGGCCAAGACTTCACTTTCTCATTGCTTGGCTTCTGGCTAAAGAGAAATTTGCCGAGGGGGAAGCCGTTGTCTGCTTCGCATTTGAGCGCGTGAGGATTTGTATGTTTAGTGTTGTGTTTTAAGTTATTCATATATTACTTTTCAATCTAGGAAGGGAGTCTGGGTTTTGAAGTGATAGCACATTGTGGCATGCATTATTTCATGGGAAAATCAAAAACAGGTAAGTATTTTTCCCTTAGGCTTTCTGTAGAACTCTAGTTTGGGGTTGGGTGGGAAGTAGTGAGGAAAAATAGCATCTGTAGATGGAATAATTAATACCATACACATAATTGTATCATATTTTATTCTTGAGCATAACCATTCACAGAATGACTTGCAATTGTTAAGAATCCTGCAAAAACACCCAAGGTCCTTGTGTAAATAATGTCCCCTTAAGTAGCTTGAACTTTTTGTAAGGGATTTTTTTCAAACACATTATTTGATGGTCACAGCAACCTTGTGTCCAGGAAAAATTGGAAGGTTCTGGTTCTTTTATGAAAAAGGGCTGACTACGAATTGGTAAAAATAACCTGGAATTGCATTTGAAGACTTCAGTGATAGGAGCATAAACGTCATACAGGGGGTGCTAGCTGTGTGTGAGTTTGAATGCCATGGTGTTGATATAGAAGCTCTTTCTAGTCCTTTTCCTGCCTTCTGATTTATGAAAATATTTAATGTATGTAGACTGTTACAGTACAGTACAAGATGTCTTTGGGCAGATTCCCAGGTTTTCATCCTGGCACGCTCTTTAGCACAGATCAGACAGAACGGATAAGTAGAGAGGGCTAGGTGAACAGGAGGCCAGTTTAGAAATATAAGCATACACCTTCTCCAGGCCCAGCCCCTGGTCTGTGCCCTTCCTCGGGAGGACCGCTGTTTGTCCATCAGCACTGATTGTAGTTACTGAGAATGACTTGGGTGATGACCAGCTCTGTTTACAGGGAAGCAGTTTAGCCTGTTAGATTGAAAGCTGTTAAAAATGTTCCAAGAATAATTTTAACTTGTTTCAGGCTGTATTCATGAGCCATGTGTCTTTTATGTTATTACCTTTACATAATTCAATTTAGTTTTGTTTTATACATGTTCGTTTGATTTGATATATCATTTGCCATTGGATCAGAGGGACTCCTAGTGAAGCAGTCAGAGGAAAGGGAGGGGGTGTTGATTCGCTTGGCAGTCCTCTTGGTTTGAGAAGTTTGACAGCCTGTGGCGTTCTTTCCTAACTGAATTGCATTTTCTGTACGTCTAAATATTACATCTGATCTAACTTGTAGAAAATCCCAACTGGGAAGGGAGTCTTTCTCTGGATCGGTCTACCTGGGACGTGGATTCGGAACTTGCCAATAAATTGTATGAAAGATGGAAGAAATTTAAAACTGGTGACGGCTGCAAGTATGTCTTCTGTGTTCACCTTTCCTTGTCTCTTTTCTTCACCGGGGCAGCGGGGGGACACTACCACATAGTACTTCACTGAAATTGCACGCCTGAGTATTTAATAATTAGTATTTCTCTTCGGCCTTTTATTTTGACAAATTTCCAACCTCAGAAACGTTGAAACTATAGTGCAGTGAATACTCAAATATTCCTCATCTGGTTTCAGCCGTTGTTCACATTTTACCACTCTTGGTTTATTTCTCTCTAGACCCCTCTATCTTTGTACACACAAGCACGCACACACACCCACACATATTTTCTTTTTGCTGAGTCATTTGAAAGTAAGCTGTAGATATCATACTTCATCCCTCAGTAGTTTATTAGGAAATATTTTATTTTATTTTCTCAGGAGATTTTCCTCCTACATAGAACTACACTACCATTGCATACCCCACAAATTAACATTGATGCAGTTATATTACCTAATACACAGTCTGTATTCAGATTTCTCTGTTTGACCCACAAATGTCCGTTATGGCTGTCTTTTTCTTGTTCCTTTTTTTAAATCCAGGATCCATTCAGGGATCATGCATTGCATTTGGTTGTCATGTTTTCTTAATTTTCTTTAGATGCGTATCTCTGCTCACCCCCCTCTTCTTCATCTTTCATAACGTTGACTCTTTAGAGGGTCTTAGCCAGTTGTCTTATAGAACCTTCAGCACTGTGGGTTTTGTGAATTGTTTCTTCAAGTTTACATTCACATTAAACATCTTTGGGAAGAGTGCTGACTCCTTGGTTCATCATTGCATCAGCTTGGAAGGGACATATATGTCCATTTGTCCTGTTGCTGGTGTTGCTAAGTTGAATCATTTGACTCTCCCCACTCTATGTGTGACAGACAGATCTCTCTCCATTGTACATGGATTTTTCCTTTAATAAGTAATTAAAAATTAATAAGTAATATGTGCTATGATAATTTGAGATTGTATAAATGTCCTGTTCCCTAAGAGCATGTCACTGATAATTCTTGCCTGGATGAGTTAGTTGTTAGATCGATGGCTGCAAAATGATGATGTTTCTAATTATTTTGTTCATTCTACTTTCTTTTTGAGCGTCCCTGTGGATTCTTTGTTCATTACCACATTTACCACCATTATTATTTCTGATGCTAAATTGTCCCAGATTTGGCTGATGAGAGCCCCTTCAGGCTAGCTTGTGGGTCCCTCAAATGTTCTTGTCATTCATTCTTTGATCGCTTCCTTGCTTTCTAATAAAATAGGATGTTTCACGATCATCTTGTACTTTCTCTCCCCAGACTCAGAATAAGCCATGTTTTTCCCCAAGACACCTCGTTCCTTTTAGTGGGATTGATATTTGGTGATTTCATTTTTTTAAATGTCAAAATTATTTTTCAAAGTAATTTCTTTCTTTATGAATTTCACAGGAGGACTGTTTTAGGGATGACTCGGTTTGGTCGCTTGAAGAAATCCAAGGAGTCGGAATCCTTTGTTTTCTTTCTGCCTCGTTTGATTGCAGAGCCCGGCCTGGTGTTGAACTTCAGTGCAGCCGCCCTGAGGAGCAGTGTGGTGAGGGTCGCGTGTCTCCTTGTCGGTGACGCCCCAGCTCTTGGGTTCTTGAGTTACCAGAGTCTTGCCACCTGGAGAATACCGTTTCAGAACCAAACATAATTTAAATTCATTTTCCGTGACATACATAGGCCGTTCAGTGCATTTAGTAGGGAGATGGCAGAAGAACAAAATGAGCAAAACTCGAAACAGACTGAAAACGCATGAAACAGATACATTTTCTGAAGTTTGTTTTCAGTTCAAAATCTGTCTGCCAAGAAAGTGTTCAACTACAAACAACAGAGCAAGTCTTTTTTTTTTTTTTAAGACTTTATTTTTTTTTATTTTTTTAAAGTAGTTTCTACACCCAGTGTGGGGCTCGAACTTAGAGCCTTAAGATCAAGAGTTGCATGTTCTACTGACTGAACCAGTGGAACATCTGACAACAGAGAACACCTTGGCTAACACAGGCTTACATATAGGAGGTAGCTTGTTTCATAGCAGGAAACTCAGAGGAGAAGTCCAAAGCGGATGTAGCAGGAGTGCGATGCCGTCAGGAGCCCAGGCTCTGTCTGCCTGTTCCTCTCTGTCCTTAGTGTGCTGACTTCCTCTCGTGGGTGTGCTTCCCTCGAGGAGCTAGGGAGGCACGGAGAAAGGCACAGGCAGCGAAGGGACACCAGCAGGCTTCCACGTGTGTCTCAAGTCTCGGTGCCAGAGAGCTGCCTGCATCACGTGGGGTCTGGGTGATAATTTACACTTCATGAGGCGTTCACTGAGTTTCTTAGGGGTGGCATCGAAGACGTTCCAAAAGATGTTCATTTTGAAATGATTTCAACTTAAAAGTTTCAAGAATAGTACCAAGAACTCCCAATCACGCTTCATAGAGATTCACAGTTTTCTGTGTTTGCCACGTTTGCTTTATCATTGCTCCCCTCTCTCTCTGCACACACACACCCCACACACATTTTTATGAGCCACTTGAGAGTGTCAGATGCTGTGCCCCCCTTACCTCCACTTCAGTGTGATTTTCTTAAGAACAGGAGCATCTTCCCACATACCAGAGTGTAATTATCAGAATTGGGAAATGTGACGTTAAACAGCATAATGTTACCTGGTCTGCAGTCCATATTCAGATTTTTCCAGTTATCCCGCTCACGTACTTTATGGTAGGTTTTTGTTTCCCCTGGTTCAGGATTCAGTTCAGGATCTTGAATTGCATGATTACATCTTTTTTTTCACCTATAGTCTTCTTGAACTTTTCCGTGCCTTTCATAGCAGAGACGTTGTTGAAGCAGGCAGGCTCTTTATTTTCTGGAATGTCCCTTGATTTGCATGGTGGTTCCTCATGGTTAGATTCAGGTTATGAGTTTTTGCAGGATGATTTCAGGGGCGACGCCATGCCTTTCTCTGGGTTTTGATTTGCCTTTCCCTGTATCTAGGTGAAGTACTTTGTGGTGAAGAACCCTTCCTCTTGGCCGATCTCTGTGCAGCTCCTGCCTCTCTCCTTGTACCCTAAGCCCGAGGCTGCAGTGCATCTGCTGCATAAATGGTAAAGCGCCCAGTTGCAGACTTTCTGACAGGGTTTGGGAAATACTGTTACGACTCAGAACGATTCCAGGTCCCTCCCATTTTTCACCCGGAAAAATGTGGGTGTACACAGTACTAACCCCGGTACCTGCATACCCAGCTCCTTGGGGCATATACCTTGATGGAAATTGCCACTTGCCGTTGTCAGGTGGCATCTTTAGTGTTACTATGTCAAGTCTGGTTCCCAGCAGACTATTCTTTTCTTCGGCCAGGGAATCTTTGCTGATATTCCCACATATACTCCTAAAATTTAGAATCTGGGTCACAGTGATCTCTGGGCAACACAAGAAAATGAGTTTCGTGTTTTAGTACATTTTTATCGAGTGTTAAAAAAGAAAAGATGATAATTCTTTTAGTTCGTGTCTAAAAGGTGTTAGATGTTCATGTTCTATCTTATTCTTACAAAGCAATCCCAGTTTTACTTTGAATGTTTCCTTCCTTGGCATAGTAGAACCTGGTCTGATCCCAGGGTTTCTCCGGTTCAGTACTACTGACATTTTGGACAAGGTGATATTCTGTTTGGGGGAAGAATGGCTGTTCTGTGTTTTAGACGATGTTTAGCAACATCCCAGGCTTTGACCCAAGAGGTGCCAGTAGGACCTCCCCAGCTGTGGTAACCAGAAACTTCTCCAGATAGTGCCCAATGTCCCCCGGGAGATAAAATTGTCCTTGGTTGAGAGTCACTTCCCGTCAGGCTCTGTATGGACCATTTGGAGGAAAAAAGCTTCGTATTTAGAACTTTTGTTACCATATGCCTCTTTACCTTCTGTGCTATCAAAGTCATTGATCCCACAATACTTACTGAGCACTTAGCGTGTACAGGCACAGTGCGGGGGGCTGGGGCACGGGAGTGACAGGACAGGGTGAATCGCGTATGCAAACACATGTGCTCACATAGTAGGTATACGTGCACACGCAGTAGTCTGTCTTTATTGGCAATCTGAATGTGATTTCAAACATGTTTTCTCTTTATAGGTTTGGCACCGATATGCAGATGATTAATTTCACAACTGGTGAATTCCAGCTCACCAAAGCTTGCCCTTACCGGGTAGGATGTCCTCTTTAAATAGAAAAAGAATGCCAACAAACTATACACATCGCATATGGGCTTTACTGATTTATGTTTCGAGTGTCTTTACATAATATACGCGGCTTTCTTATTTTTATATTCTAGCCATTAAGCACACATAGCAGATTTTTCCAATTAGCGAATGCAGCAGGAGCTGCGCGGTTCATGTTAGCCTGTAAATCATTTTAATTTGAGAGTTTGGATTCATGTGAGTGAAGAAGTAACAATTGAATCAGGGCTATGTAGAAAACTATAAAACTTGAGACCCCAGAATTTGCAATTCTCTTTTAGATCCCCCATCCAGTTTTTTTTTTAGGGCCGCATAAGGTAAAAATACACTTAAACAAAATCTTCTCCTACCAAACTGGCTTCATGTTTGGAGCAAGTCACCCAGCTTCTGTGATGTTCACCTCATCTGTAAAGAAGGATTTCTCTGAAATTCTTAAGCCTCTGGGCACTCATGAGGTCTTGCACAAATACTTAGCAGGAGGAGTAAACATGTCCTGTGGTGAGGATGTTGTCTGGGGACTTGGCAGCCTTGTTTCTTAGTTTCCACTCAGTAGTTCTGTGGCTCTTTGTACAGAGCTGAGTGTTTTCCTTACCAGTGTCCCATGTGTGAGATCAAGTCAGACGTGGAGCATCTGCTGAACGAGTCCAAGCACACACGCAAGCACACATAGCCACACAGTTGTATTTCTAAAAACACACATATTTAAACGCCTTGGGTATTTTCTTCTTTCCCCACACTTACCCCTCTGAAGATACACACTGTTGGCTCTAGATGCACTTGAAGAGTAGAAAGAGGAAGACCAGATAACCTCCAACTAGGAGTGAAAACTCATCAAAGCAAGTTTTTAAGTGGATTTTTAGCGGAGTTAAGTTACAATAGGAAACACATTACAGCAAACGTTCCTTTCTCTTTGTAAGTGAGGTAGGCGCATGCGTGGTCTAGTTTTCATTAGTGAGCCCGCCCTGCTCATTCCCTCTCATGCTCTTTTCCGCCGAGCAATCTCCCAGAGCCCTTGGGAGGTAAATTAGTCCAAAATACTAAAAGATCTTTTGCCCCAATGGTATTGAACCGTATATAACTTGGAATTCCAAAAATAATGCCAATTCATTTTACATATAAATATTCTGTTCAGATTTGAACAAATGGTGGATTCATTTGGAAAAAGTGTTTCATCTGCAATCGAAGGTTTTCCCCAAGGATATTACACCTTTTGGCATCAAGGACACTCTTCCCATCAAGAATATATCAATGCCTTTGAGACACTTTAAAGTTTAACTCAAAATTCTTATTAGAGCTCTGTCAGGTAAAGAATGGCACGCATTTTTATGATGTTGGTGCTTTTAGAAACGGAACTCCCTTTACAGAAGAGCAGGGGAACTGGACAGTCAGGGTTCCGACCCCAGGCTCATACCATGGGCTTGCTTCGTGACCCTGGGCAGATTCCCTAACCTCTCTATAGCCTCCTCTCTCTCACTTATAATAATGTTGGAAGATTCTGTAAGGTTTATGGAATGCTCAGCATCTTATAGACCTTATTATATTCCCATGCCTGGCATATAAGAACTATTTGATAAAGGGTGTTTTTATTATTAGAGTTTTAATACTAGAAATCAGCAGCTTTTTATTCAACATTTATATTAGATATATGTACAGCAGGGTCTCTCCCCTCATGAAGTTTGTAATTCTAATGAAAATGAATCAAGTACCATCACTGTTTCTTCTTTCAGATAGCATGGGGACATGCCAGGAACAGTGGCAGGATACAACAAATTTTCGAATGAAGAATGCAGAAAAGAGAATTATTATCATGCAGATTGTATGATTATAGCGCTAAGAAATAAATAAATTGTTTTTAGTGAGAAGGAGCTGGAAAAAAGCAGTGGAAAGAGGACAACTGATGAAGAACTCAATCTTGTATACTAAATTTAGCACACAAGATTTAGTCAGAGAGAGTTAGAAATCTTGGGGAAAGTAAAGGAGGATGTGAATAGAGACCTTTCTCCTGAGTGCAGAGCTTAAATGTTGATAAAGATGGTTTCTGTATGAACTGAAGCTCGGTATGAAAGAGAATTTAGGGTTGTCTGGCCGTGGAGGGGTATTTGGTCAGCTCCCCGTTGCATTCAAGCAGAGGCTATTTGGTCTGTTTCTAAGTGACGTTTTACAGTCAGAGCATCTTGGCAGAGAAGGCTGCTTCTGGCCGCAACTCCCGTCTGAGCCAGGAAGCAAATCCCCTTTCCAGCATCGGCGGCAGGTTGTCCTGCAGCCTCTGCCTGCATTTCTCAGCTGTGGTTCGGGAACTGTTTATTGGTGTGAGCTCTCAGGGTAAACAAGTTCAGCAGGTCGATTAGGGTAGTCACATCTGGACAGTAAAAGAGGAGGAATCTCGGTTATGCTCTAAAATGCAGGTAATGAAGATGGAAGCTTGCTCTACAGGATTCATTTAATTGCATTTATTAAATTTGCAGGGCATGCATTCGGAGGAATCCAGGTTTGGCATCCTCCACTTACATTTGCAGCCTCTGGAGATGAAAAGGGTCGGTGTAGTTTTCACGCCAGCTGACTACGGGAAAGTTTCATCACTCATACTAATCCGGTAGGTGTGTTCCCATCACGGAGCCCGTTTCTTTCCCTCCGACTCGTCCACCCTAGTTGCTTTCTCTCAAGAATACGTAGCCTCTTTAGCTGAGAGCTGCCATCCACCTCTCTGGCCGGTAGGGATGAGGCCATGTTGCGTGGCAGGAAGAGGAAAGGCTCCCTGAGGCTCCATGCTTACCTCCCCGGGGTGTCTGACCCGGGAGGTAGGGGCCACGTGCCCTCTCTCCAAGAGCCGCAGTGTACTTTGCTCAGCATCTTGTCTGCTGCTGTCTCCGAGAGCAGAATGCGCACACACACACACACACACACACACACGCGCGCGCGTGTACTTCTCTGACCTTAGCTCGGGAAAGTAATCGAAACACTGCTGTGTGCGTTTTCATACCAGTGTTTGGATTTACTCCACTCTCATAGCTGCTTTGCTTCTGGAATTCTCTGTAGCTCCAAAGGACAATGGACTAAGGATAGTTGAGCCCATGGGCTTTTTAAAATTTCTTTTTCTTTCTTTTAAATGACAGTGGATGCTAACTGACTTAAGCAGCTAAATGTTTTCATTATTAAATCTTTTTCATCTTTAGGTGGTGTTTATTGAGTTTTCTTTCAAAAATTTGCAGTAAATACATATGTGTTGAAGCTCTCTGCATTGGTGAGACGTCTGATTTTTAATAAATGACGTTTTAGTTTCTTTTTAAAGCTTTTCTAATATCAGATCCGCTGACAAAGACTTTTTTATTCTGGACTCCTTTAATATATCACAAAAGTCTGTTCTTCTACGAGTGAATGCCCTGAAAAAGGAAAATGTACCGAAGCCTTTTTAAAAGAGTGTGTTCTAGGGGCGCCTGGGTGGCACGGCGGTTAAGCGTCTGCCTTCGGCTCAGGGCGTGATCCTGGTGTTATGGGATTGAGCCCCACGTCAGGCTCTTCCGCTGTGAGCCTGCTTCTTCCTCTCCCACTCCCCCTGCTTGTGTTCCCTCTCTCGCTGGCTGTCTCTATCTCTGTCGAATAAATAATAAAATCTTTAAAAAAAAAAAAAAAAAAAAGAGTGTGTTCTATGAAGCGTTTTAACTAAGACTTCTCACACCCTGCAGTGTCTTTCATTTTAAACCCATTCTTCATTGAAGAACTAAGGTCCTGGGAAGTGCCGAGATGAACTTTACCTCATTCCAGGTTAAACTGTCCTGGCCTTGAAAAGTCTAAATTACTTATAGTACTTAATTAGTTTTGGTGTTTCTGTATCGATAGTATTTTTCTGTTGACAATAAGATAACATAACTTAAAGCCTTTTAAATGGTTAAAGATTCTTAATCCTTTAGATAAAGATATAAAGATATTGGTGTATTTTGCATAATTCGGCATGAACTCCCCTGCTTCTACAGTGTTTACGTTAACGAGGACTGGCTTTCACTCTAGTCTGCGCCATTTAAACATCTAGTCCATTTAACTTTTTATGTCCTAGGAATCATGATTTCCGTTACTCAAAAGGCAAAAGCTAGCCTGAATTTCTGTTTGATGACTAAGAACTTGAGTAGATAGAGATAATTTGTGGGGTGATGTTTTAAATCTTTGGTTCAATAAAAACAGTAGGATTTTATTTCTAGAATTATTCCTAAGGCAGAATTTCCTATAGTCATGATTACAGTGAAAACTCCTTAATTCACCCTGTAAGCAGTTTTTGTCAATTAGTCTAAATTTGTTAATATTTCTCTGAGGTCTCCAGTTTACCTTTTCAGCTTGTTTTGTTTTTTTGTGTTTTCCGTCTTGGAGGTCTGATCACTACCCGGGTGGCAGGTTATTAGAAAAACATGGCTTTGCCTTCTCCAGCCAAGGTGGGAGAGTGATGACAAGCATTCACTCGTTCTTGCCGTGGTCGCCCTCAGCCTGGGCTCTTCTGAGCACGGGGGCAGCTTCCACTGCCCATGGACAGCCTCTAATTCCGTGAGATGGCTGAAGGTGCCACGCTATTCAAATTGATTTTTCTCTTTCACAACTTTACGACTGTTCTTGCCAACTAAGAATGTTTAAGTCCAAGTGCACTGTATCTTGTGACTGTGTTGTAATGCCTTTGTGTTTGTATGTGTTGCCCCAATAGGAATAACTTGACGGTTATTGACATGATTGCCGTGGAAGGGTTTGGAGCCAGAGAGTTACTGAAAGTGGGCGGAAGGCTTCCTGGTGCGGGAGGTTCACTCCGATTCAAGGTGCCCGAGTCCACGCTGATGGACTGCCGGCGACGTGAGTTCATGCGCGTAGCTCTCAGACGGGGAAGGCTTGGTGCTAAAGCCAAGGGCAAAAGGATTCCATAAGAAGATTCTTTTTAAAGTTGACAGTAAATTCATGGCATTGATGCAAATTAAATCAGGCGAGCATTCGAGCATATATGACAGGCTAGTAGTGCTTAGAACAATAGCCTAAGATATTTAACCCAACTTAAATGATACCTATATAAAAAGTGTATTTGCTAAATTATCAGTATAGTGACAGATATTTAAGATAAATAGTACAAAGATGTGAGTTTGGTTATCAGCTACATCTTCATAAAAAAATCACACCAAAATGATGAATGGCGAGAAGAGTAAAGATCTGCTAACCAGTAGAACTTGATGCAGTAATGGAAATGCTCTGTATCTGTGTCACCCAGAACAGCAGACACTAACCACATGTGGTCAGTGAGCACTTAAAGATATAGCAGGTGTGAGTTTTTAAATTTACTTAATTTTAATTAAGCCGTGTATGTCTAGTGGCTACTGTATTAGATGTCGCAGATTTAGAAACTCACCTAATTGTTGCGTTAGAAATTTCCAAATTGTGCATGTATTCAATTCAAATGCTTCTAAATTATTTATATTAGTTTCAAGAACTTCCTCAGGAACTAATATGAAAATCAAACAATAGATGTAAATGTTTTTGGTAAATTCCTTGTTTTCCTATTACTATTTTGAATTTCTGGAACACACTGAAAGCATTTTAGTGTGACACCGTGGTTCCTATGGAGAAAGCTTGTTGGTGAAGTATTGGATAGTTTGTAGCACTATGGAATGCCTGATTGGAATTTCTTTTTTAAGAAAACTATGCTAAGTGAGCATTGAGTTTGAAAAGATTTACTGACCATTTGCATTCAAAATTCATCAGAATATTCACTTTTCCATTCATTCATTCATTAATTTAGAACTGAGCTTGAAAGATGGAATTAAGGAAAATTATAAAAACTTTAGAACTAGATAAAATTTTAGTCCTTATATGGAAAAGCTTGTAGGCTGTAAATTTATAGGAATAATTTAAAATTGTGGTAATTCTTTCTTTTTTAAACTCCCTGTATAA
This sequence comes from Ailuropoda melanoleuca, assembly GCF_002007445.2. Lineage (NCBI taxonomy): Eukaryota > Metazoa > Chordata > Mammalia > Carnivora > Ursidae > Ailuropoda > Ailuropoda melanoleuca. Next base: position 102,447,753 of record NC_048222.1, on the reverse strand, counting down.
AATATGCTCTCATTTTTTTGCAGGGACTTAGTGACTTACTTCTTTTGAATGTAATGGGTGTTTGAACTGTTGTTTCTAGAAGCACAGCCTCTTGCCCTTAACTGGTCCCTGTTCAGTGTGAGGATCCCAGGAGCAAAGTGTGCATGGTGTCTAAGGGTAGCCAAACTACTTGGCTTCTGAGAAGAATAAACTTCTAACCTTAACCTTTAATGAGTAAAAGAACAAAGAAGAGATTTTGGTTACTTTTGGTACCTAAGAAGTCATATAACTTAAAATCTTGACGAGTTAAATGTTTTTATTGTATCCTGGTAGTATAACAGAGTCTATGATGTTCTAGAAATTAGACAGAAGTCGTACTTTGGGCTTATATTGAATTTTTTTTCACATTTTAATAATATAGGTCATGGTTTGTTAATTCAGTAAATGTGGATTCAATAAATTATTCTGATTAAATTTTGCAGTTCATACATACTAAATATCACTTTTTATCCTCACTAGAACTGAAAGACAGCAAGCAAATTTTATCTATTACAAAGAACTTTAAAGTTGAGAATATTGGACCACTTCCTATAACTGTGACATCTCTGAAAATTAATGGGTATAATTGCCAAGGTTATGGATTCGAAGTGCTAGATTGTCATCAGTTCTCCCTGGCCCCAAACACATCCCGGGATATCAGCATCGTGTAAGCATTGGGTTTTAACCTCACTAAAGTTTTGTGGTGCATTTAATAATGTGGAGAAGAAAACCTTTTTTGCATTGGTAAGACCTGTTCAGTTGTTTTTATATGGACATTTATTGTAAGTAAGAAGCAGGCTATTGTGATTATTTTGTTTTGTGCCTCAAATTAAAACCATTCAAGTTCATAAGGCTGAATCTTTTGTTATCAGGTTTACTCCAGACTTTACCTCTTCCTGGGTCATTCGTGAGCTGACTCTTGTAACTGCAGCAGACCTCGAGTTTCGCTTCACTCTCAACGTGACCCTCCCTCATCACCTGCTGCCTTTGTGTGCAGACGTGGTTCCGGGACCTAGCTGGGAGGAGTCGTTTTGGAGGCTCACGGTCTTCTTTGTCAGGTCTGTTGCCGCTTTCAGGAGAGTGGCACAAAAACGTGTTTTCCTGGGTATTAAAAGCATATGAATCGTCAAAAAGCATATTCAAAACATACGAATCGAGTGGAATTTACATTGTTTTGTGAACCTCAACATACGTGAAGTCGACAAAGTAGTAACTGATAAGCTTTAAGATAATAGTACACTAACTGGAGGAGATTCATGGGACCTAGACGCGTAAGAGATCATTGTGCTCCCTATACTTCCACTGGCAGTCACAGTGGAAAATACGAATGTTACTCTGATTGGCTTGGCGCGGTGGCAGTCTGAGATCGGAAGACTAGAGTGACCCTTTTGGAGTGATTTTATCATTTAAAGTGCCTTTAAAAATGGAATTGGAATGGCAAACTTATAAATGTACACATTTTTAGAAACTTGGAGCTTTTTAAATCTTTAAGTCACATCAGAAACTATGATGTGATACATTTTATGGAATTTCAATACTCTATCCCTAGACATTTTGCATGAACCATTCACAGCTCTTCTGTAAGAGAGCTGATTTTTTTAACGCCTGTCAGAACCACGCAGTAATGAACCTCATTGCTTTCTTCCTCAGTTTGTCCCTGTTGGGTGTGATTTTAATAGCCTTCCAACAAGCGCAGTACATCCTTATGGAATTCATGAAAACAAGACAGAGGCAAAATGCTGGCTCATCTTCTCAGCAAAACAATAGTCCAATGGATGTAATTAGCTCCCATTCTCACAAGTAAGAATTCTTGTAGTGCGTGTGTGTGTGTGTGTGTGTGTGTGTGTGTTGTGGGGGGAAGAGCTCTCACCTTCGATATTACTCCGTTCTGATTTTAAAATTTTAAGGTAATATAAATATTACTCTGATTCCAGATTTTTCTGTATAAAATTTTCTTGAGGTCATTGTGCAGCAGCTGTTAACAGTTCTTTTACAGTAAGATAGACTTCCTATGAGGACTTAGTTTGTTGAACTCATGGGCTTTTGGACAAAGGAAAGATAGCCCTCCTTAATACACACAGTATCGATTGCTACATCTTTCTCATGGGTTTAGAAACAGAGGGGTAAGGTTTGATTCCATTTGGCTTTCTGTTAAATGTTTTTTTTCTTTAATTCAGAAGCAATTGTAAGAACTTTCTCGATACCTATGGCCCTTCCGATAAAGGCAGAGGAAAAAGCTGCCTTCCAGTAAACACTCCACAAAGCAGGATCCAGAACACCCCAAAGAGGAGCCCAGCTACCTACGGTCATTCTCAGAAGAAGCACAAGTGCTCAGTCTATTACAGCAAACACAAACCCAGCCCATCTGTCGCCAGCAGTGCCAACACTACTACTGAGGAGAAACAGACTCCGGCCCTGGGCAGCTCCCTGTCTGCTCCTAAGGAGGGCGTGTGCACTGACGTTATGGGCGAGAACTGGCTCAACCTCAGATATGCAAGCGGCATCAGTGTCGACCTGCAGAAGAATCTAACCCTTCCCCAAAACTTACTGAATAAAGAAGAAAACACACTGAAAAACACAATTGTTGTCAGTAATACTTCTTCAGAATGTCATATGAAGGAGGGAATACAGACATGTATGTTTCCTAAGGAAACGGACATTAAAACTTCAGAAACCGTAGCTGAGCTCAAGGAACGAGAGCTCTGTCCTCTGAAGACCTCTAAGAAACTACCTGAAAATCACTTGCCAAGAAATTCACCTCAGTCCCAGTCAGACTTGCCAGAGATTTCCAGGAAAAATAATGGTAATCTTTTCATCCTCCTGGATGATTCTTTTCTCCGGTTTGTCTTCGGTCTGTTTTTAACAGAATTTATTCTTACCTGTGACTTCAGCTTTAATCACGGATGCTGCATTTTTAGTTCATGCACAAAGTTTTAACAAAGGTATCAGTGTTGAAATACGGTTTGTAAAATGAGTTTAAGATGAGGCACCGCATTTTTAGAATGTCGTGGCTGAGAAGCTTACTTTTTTAGTACATATGTTTGGAGGGATGTGAATGTCCTATTTTATTATTGGCAGGATATGGACACCGTTTTTAATTATTTTCTATCTTGGATTTTCAAACTCTGTGAAAATTAATCAGCCCATAAAATATTTCTGACCGAGCAAAACTTACCAACTTTCTATATTTTTTTTATTAATGATTTTTTTAATTATATTATGTTAATCACCATACAGTACATCCCTGGATTCCGATGTAAAGTTCGATGCTTCATTAGTTGCGTATAACACCCAGTGCACCATGCAATACGTGCCAACTTTCTATGTGTAACAGCTGCTACCATCTCATGTTCCCTGGCCCTGGTGCTTCTCTCATTGTGTCCCTTGGTTAAAAGAAGACAGATGTGCTCTCACAGCAAGTACAGTTAGTGAAGGCATAAGCAGGACAAGATTCAGAAAACCATCTGCATGTAAAATTGTCATTAAGCTTTAACTGACCCCTTTGGCTTTTAGCATAAGAGCCTGTGCTTCTTTTTCTTGGCCATTCTGACCATTTTAATATGCACATTTCTGCATCCTTTGAAAGTCAGATTTTTGGGGCGCCTGGGTGGCTCAGTCATTTAAGCATCTGACTCTTGATCATGACTCAGGTCATGATCTCAGGGTCTGGGAATCAAGTCCCATGTTGGGCTCTGCACTCAGCAGAGTCTGCTTGAGATTCTCTCTCCCTCTCCCTTTGCACCGCCCCCCCCCCAATCAATAAATCTTTTTTAAAAAGTCAGATTTTGACACTTTTTAATCTGGAAAAGTCAGTTACCTTTGGTCTTTTTTGAAACATTTAAGTATAAATAACTTTTTATTTTACACTCCCTGTTATTGTAGAGAAGGCACAGAAGTGTTACGGGTTAGCCAATTCTGATGAGTTGTAGGCATTTAGTTAAAAACCCAAACTGAATTTTAAGTGTTGCCTCAAAGGACCTCTCTCGTTGAAAAGAAAGCTGGAGTGCCCTGAGTGGAACGTGCTTTAGGCAGCCACATATGTATCCGGGCCGTGTCTGGCTCCAGCCAGTTTGCACCGTTCCCCGGGCCTCAGTGCGTGTGTTTGAGGTGGTCCCCTGTCTGCGGGTCAACACCGCCCCCTGTGTTCTCTCCCTTTGGCGTGTGTGGACGCGCTCGGGGTGATGCATTCAACCAGATCTTCACATGAGATCTTAGCACACGTTGTCCGAGTGTGTTCCGTGGTGGGGCGGGTGGGGTGCCCATTTCTGCAAGGCCCAGGTGACAAAACCTGTGTTCCAGTAGGGTGAGTCCTACCGGGCTTTTCCTTGTTTTCTGTCACTGAGGCCCGAACACAGTCTTTGACCCAGGCTGCCTCGACACAGACGTAAAATCACGGTCGTTCGCGTCGCTGGGAGTCTGCGTCAGTGTGCCCCCGAAGGCAGCGGCCGTGGCGTCATGGCTAGATGGAAGCAAAGGGCCTTCGGCCGCATCGTGGTAGCGCACTGAAGTGGTAGAAATCAGAGGCGTGGACCCGAAGCTCAGTGCCAGAGTGGTCAGGGGTTTGCATTTGTGCCTCAAGACCTTCCTGCCCAACACTTGAGGTTTAACGCCCGTAGTTGAGCCGAGATGACCCTGTAATAACACTTCCACAATTGTGAGTGAACTTAATGCAGGAATCCAGAAACACAGGACTTGCTTATATCATCATAGATGGCAGTCCGGCCCAGAATCTTTCCCTCCGGGGCAGATGACTAGCCTGTCTGTGTTTGAAAGGGAAACCTGTATCTCACAATAAGAAGTCTTTTCCCAAACTGCTCTTTGGTGGGCTCAGTAGCATGTTAAGTGGTATCAGAGTGATTGTTGATCAGATCAAATAAGAATCGATGAAAGAACTTTGGCTTCCTACCACGTTCAGACCAGCACATTCCAAGGTGCTAATTCTCAGCGCTGTATTTCTCTGCAGAATGACTATGTCAGCGGGAGAGTCCTCGCAGGGAAAGCCGTTCACGGGCATGTATTTTGTTCTGACTGTTTTCTGCTCACAGCACTATTCTAGGAAAATACCAAAGAGGTTAAAAAACTAAACATATTGCCTGCCATCATTTTACAATTTAAACATTTTAAAGAATTGGCAATGTTAAAAATAAGAAAGGACTGAGTAATCTAGAGGAAGAGAATTGTAGTTTGAAGGCAGGATGTGGAGGGGTTTTTTTAGTAATATCAAGGGTTTGGGGTTCTTTTTTCACATTTTAAAGGAAAGCGTTGTAATAAACTGGCAGATGGCAAACAGGCATATATAATCAGCAGGGAATCCATAACGTGTGAAGAATGCTCAAGGATGAGAAAACCAAACGTTACATGAGAACTTTCCAAGTTTTTGCTCCCAACTTTGGGTGTTAGTTCTTTTTTTTTTTTATTTTGAAAAGTGTTTTACTTTGTGAAAAACATGTTTCTGTCTTAAAGTCATTCTAGAATTTGAAGAAAATAGCTTCAGTCTTAGTAGCTGAACTTCGCCCAGCCGATGGCGGGGAATCCTACGTTCCTGCACTTTGTTTCCTGCGTCTCCCACCAGAGTGGAGACCAAGGCCCTTTGCGTGGGGGCAACTAGCCAGCGTGTTTGCCACATCCTCGCTGTTTCCCTTAAACGACACAAATGTTCTGTAGAAACAAGTCTAGTGATAAGATTGCCTTTGGAACGGGAACAGGGGGCAGGCAGTCTGTCTCCTAAGAGTGCCTGAAGTGATTTTATTAACCTGACAGATGTCCTTGAGGCACCTGAGGAACTGTGCCTTCTCCTATTCTGAGGCTTTTTTATTTTTCCTGAGGGAAACGTATCATGTGAGGAAAAAAAGTTCCAAGGTGTATATTAATGGCCCTGGCACTACAAGCTCATTTTTGTGGTTGAGAAACACAGAATATTTTCTGAATAACAGAAATGTGTCTCATCCCTTTCCTGTTCTTTCTCCAGCCTTCTCCTGAGAGGCCTGTAGTAAATCATAAATGAAAATTCCCTGTAGAAATGAAGCCTGTTGACAGATGCTTCAGAGCTCTGTTTTCACACACTTGTTTTTTGGCCTCCACCTGTCAAACAACAGCTCAATTTTTCAAACACTTGTTACGTGTTCCAGAGTCTCTGGAGCATCTGACAAGAGTAGAGCTTTGTATGTCATATAAATGATCATTTAAATCGGTCTCTTTTCAAGTATTTATCATTTTCTAATTGTATGATCAAAATTCTAGACTTGTATTCATTTCGATCATATAATTAAAGAGTAGTGAGCTCTGCAATTAAAGCTACAGATCAACAGCTGGCCTCAGCACTACGGAAGAGTCAGAAGTAGATTATTTTATTGCGTTCTGCTTATAATAATGTGAGGGATAATAAACTTTAATTTAATAATACCCTAAGCCTTGGAATTAACAATACATGAAAGATTTCACTGAATTCGATAGATACCTCCAAATTTCTGAAATACCAGTATTTGAAAAATTTTAAAAAATAGCCTCGTTGACTTATAGATACTAATCACATGAAGATTAGCAGTTTACTCAAATAGAACATGATTGGATTTGATACCATGAAAGTTTAAGCAGGATTCTGGTGAGTTCACTTGTTCCTTGTTTTATTTTTTATTATTATTTATTTTTATCTTCGTTGCTCAAACACCAACTCTGTGAGATGGGTGTGAGAAAGTTGTGTAACACCGTAAGTAATCATGCTTAATAAGATGACATGGATTGGCTCCATTTATTAAATGGAGAATGTACTCATGAAATTTCTAAATTCTTGGATACTGTCATGCTAGAATTTGTCAAAGACTTAATGAAGAACTTGTTAGAATTCCTTTTACAATTTGTCCTGATTCCTGGCCCTACGAAAGGTGTTACTAAGAGTTTGTGCTTTACCACTTTTTGGGGGGTAGTTCTGTATTGGATATTAAGTTCAGAGCCTTCCTGAGAAAGTTTGATGAGTAATACTTTTAGTGCTGTTCTTGGCCTGAAAAAAACTCAAGGAAATCCATTTTCTTATGAATTAAGAGTCTAGGAAAGTTAGTGGCACATTTTTTTGGGAGAATATATGTGTTCTCTTTCATATGTATGGTTTCCAAAATCCAAAGTAATGTCCTTAGTTATGATTTATTTTTCTGTTTCGGACCCTGTCGCCTTTGCTCATGGCTCTTTCCTTTACCACGTCATCATGGTGGATATCTTCCTCTGTAGGTGCCTTAACACCCGAACTGTGTCATAACGGAATTAATGCTTCCCATTTATAATTATGTAATACTTACACAATTTTCCATTAACAAAATAAAAGTATGCTTACTTGCTAGTGTTTTTTGCAAAATGTATGTATCTTGCTTTGAGTGAGGTCAGCTTCAGAGTTTCAGAATCAGAGGGGATTTGACTGCTCCTTTCATTTTGTGGGCAGAGACCTTCCCTGCCCCAGGTCCCCAAGCAGGGCGAGGTTGGAGTCTCTGCTGCATTCCGGCCAGGTGCGCATCTCACCAGCCTGCTTTGCCGTGAAATCTTTGCATGATGGTCATCTAAACTGTCTCCTAAAGAAAAAAGAAGGTGTTGAAATACTTTGTTTCATGTTAGGACCCTGTGGCCAGTTATCATGGGGTTGAAGTTGATCTGACTTTATTTTGAAGTAAGGGATAGAAGAAGAAATAATACACTGATGAATGAAATCACTCTTGAAAGAAGAGTGGGAGAATTGTGTTTTCAGACGAAGTTTCTACCAGCACCAACTTTTGCCGTGTAATTCACCTGTTGCTCATTGTCAGCATGTAGGCGCTGGTCCCTAGGGACAGGTGGGCATGGACTGTGGGAGAAGGACCTGCCCGAAACAGGTCATGTGTTTGTGGTGGTGACCCTTTCTGTGTTTATGTCTTCTGGTTTCATCTTCGTAACAGTCGGAGTAGGCAGAGAAGGTGGTCTTTGCCTTTTATAAATAAGGAAACTGAAGATTTAGTTTGAAAACTTACTCTGTGGCTGCATCATGACTAGAAGGCAAGTCCTTAACCCCTCTCCCTCCCTCCCCCAACTTTTAAAACAATTGTGGGAAAATAGACATAGCATAAAATTTACTATTTTAGTCATAGAGCTCAGTGGCATTAAGGACATTCACAGTGTTGTGCAGGCATCACCATTATCCATTTTCAGAAGTTTTTCACCATCCCAAAAAGAAACTCTGTACCCACTAAGCAGTAAGTATCTATATTCCCTCCCGCCAGCTCCTGGTCACCACCATTCTACTCTTCATCTCTATGAATTTGATGCCTCTAGCTCCCTCAAACCAGTAGAATCACACAGTGTCTGTCTTTGGGGGACTGGCTTGTTTCACTTAGTACAGTGTCTTCTGGGTTCATCCATGTTGGGGCATATCTCAGAATCTCGTTGCTTTGTTTTCCATCTCAGTCATTTTTGAGCGTGCAGTTCAGTGGGGTTAAGCGTATTCACAGGGTTGTGCACTGATTTGTTCCTGAGTGGTGGTATTCCATTGTTGTGTAGCACGTTTTGGTCTTCTGTCCATCCGTCCATAGACACTGGGGTTGTCTCTCCCATTTGGCTGTGATGACGGTGCTGCTATGAATAACGGGGTACCTCCTCGCCTTTTTTCCTTGACCTCTTTTAAAGACTGTTTGTAGAACTCTTCATGGAAGCGCATTTTTACTGGCGAACACTTCCTAGAGCATCATGAATGTCAGAAACAGTCCTCAAGTCTAAATCTCATTCCATTACATGGCTTGGTGCAGGAAAGAGATTTAGTTATGGGAATATGAATGGAAATAATTAGCTGGAGATTCAATCGTTTTTATTTATTCAAGGGAATAACCAGCAAGTGCCTGTCAAGAATGAAGTAGACAACTGTGAAACTTTGAAGAAGGTTGACACAAAGTCTTCCTCAGAAAAGAAGATTCATAAAGCATCAAAAGAAGACATTGGTATTGAGAAACAGCATGTACCTTCAGTCGAGGTCTGTATTTCTTTTTCTCTTGCCTCTTAGAACAAAACCCATATTTAAGGCTTGAGAGTGCAATTATCTGTCTAGTAACTGTGCATGTGTATTTCATACCTTTCAAAGGGGGCTAGTTATGCATTTGAATCTGCATTTATAAATTGTAAGTTTGAGGTATTTGGAAAGTTTTATTTACTTTCTAATTATATAGGAGATACTAGAATAATTTACAGTAACATCAGATAGCTTTTATTCTCACGGGAAGCTGTTCTTAAGCAAGAGGGTTAACTCCTGACAAAGATGGTGGTGTAGTAGTGATCACCTGTCTCTTCTCGCCGGTTGTTACCCAGCACACGTTCTGGTGCCTGCTTTTGCTGAGTTGGAAGCATAAGCCAAAATTCACAGGACAGGGATGCCTACGTAGCTCAGGTGAGCGGGCCCCAGTACAACAGAATCCCAGAAGAGAGAGCATTGTTGCACGCCATCCTGGCAAGCTGTCTCCCTTCCTGCCAGCGTAGGCTAATGAAAAGCGTCTGGAGAGCAGAACTGAGCCCTGTGTCTCGTACGTGAAAGCAGACAAGATAAAGGTGGGAAAGGTACTTAGGAGAATTTACCTACTTTACATCAGAGCAGAGGTATTTGTGTATTGGTATAAGCCCAGTGAAAAAAATAACATTCTTACTGTGCTGATACATACCGTGTGCTACACGCGCGCACACACACACACACACACAATAAAAGTGAATGAGAGGAGTAGAATACAGAAGACAGATAAAGATCCTAACCTGTTCTTTCCTAACCCATGTACATAGCAAATCAAGAACAAAGTTTGGCCATCTACACACCTAAGTTCATCTGTATAAGAAACACACAACCTATATGCAACTTGGCACATATGTGTATATTTGTGTATTGGCAACTGAGTGTGTAATGAATGTGTAATGGCCAGATTGTGTTTCACAATGAAATTTTTCATCCAGTAAAATATATTACATTTAAAAAAAGATCCTAATCTAGAAGAAAACCTATTCGGAGACTGGAAGGAAACTCTGAGAATACTTCACGCTATAGATGATGAACTCGATAAAATAACATTTAAAGGGCAAATTAAGACACTCGGATGAGGTTAAAAGAGATACTACAAAGCTAAGTAAATAAAGGAAGACCCAAATGACATCACACAGACAGCTGCCAAAAATAGAATTGCTGACCCTGAGAAAGGCTTTGAGATAATCAGGGTGAGTATGAAGGAAAAAATTGAAGAGCTGAAACCATTTAGATATAGGGCAAAGAAAGACAGAACAGTTCAATGTAAGAATAATGAGTTAAGTAAATAGCCCAACAAATAGATCTGAAAGGTATTCAGAGTTGTAATAGAAGAATATTGTCCTGATACGAGGGAAGAATTGAATTTATAGAATGAAAGGGCACACCGTATACACCCGGAAAAATTGATATATAATAATGGACACAGGCACAGCCCGGCTATTCATCTTAAAGCATAAAGAATGGTGCAAAGGCAGGAAGATGGAGAAACACCAATTCAAGCTTGCCTCAGACTTTGTTAAAACACCTAATGCCAGGGAACAGTGGAACCATACCATTAGGAGAATAAAAATGTGAACAAGAACATTCCAGCCAAGTTGACGCTCAAGTGCAAAGGCAGCAAAGCAGGCGTCCTTAAACACAAGTGAACTCATCATGAGTCTTTCTTAAAAAATGAATTTAGTGAAATTTAACCAACCAAGATAGAAGTAAAAATAAGGACCCAGGACTACAGAAATTGTGTTAATGGTCTGTTGTTGAGATTTGTATCCATTTTATATCCAGAAATAAGACTAAACAGTTCGCAATTATAATTGCAGAACAGATTGCATATATTACAACTTTAATAAAGCAAAAAAGTGACATAAGCTGCAAAAACAGGAGGTGATATTGAATGGTAGGTGACAATGAGTTTTAATTTTATTTTTCTTGGTAGAGAGTCAATACTATGTCAAATGGAACATATCGTTTAACAGGGTGAAAACTTAGGAAAATGTCTTTCACAGTCTTTTGCTTAACCTTAGAGAGATCCTTAAGGAATTAATAAATCATGTGGGGAAGAAACAATTATTTGAAAGTTGGCAGTTCCCTGGGTTCTACTTCAGTTTATGTTAAATTCAAATAAAACTGAACCTTAAATTTTTATTTAAAAATAATACATCGTTGTGTTTGTTTCAGCAGCACATATACTAAAAAAAAAAAATGATACATTGTCCCAGTGCTATAAATTATTCCCATTGTCTGTCTTGCCATCCTAACGTGTCTAGGTTCACAGAGAGATGCTAAAAACAAGATTTGCCAAATAATCAATGGCAGACCGTGGTTATTCTGAGTGGTGGGATTTGGGGTGATTTTTTTTTCTTTCTTTATATTTCTGTATTTTTGCTTAAACTTTATGAGAAACATGAATTTTTCATTTAAATAACATTTAAATGATGCAAAATAAATATATCCTAGACATCCCAAACTGGGAATTTGCAGTCTTTTAAGAAGGACAAGATATGTCTAAGTAGTCAAGTACTGCCAGTCAGGACATAGTGGAAGGGATTTCAGAGACTGAAAAGTCAGTTTAGCCTGCAGCAGGCACGGAAAGCTCCTAGAGGAGGTGGAAACACGGATAGGCAAAGAAGGGAAGGTGGGCCGCGGCCCCGCTGAACCCTACAGTATAATTGGGAGCAGTTGGAAGTCATCTTTGGGAAGAGGCTCAGTCAGGAATGGGAAGTAATGTGAGGGAAGAATGGGAGTCCTTCCAGATGGCGAAGGCCTTGGCTCACCGGTTCGAAGTTTGGACTTTCTCCCTTGGATCTCAGCTGGAAGTGCAGATGGTGAACTAGGTGAGCCCAGCAGTTGGAAGTGATGATGCCCGTAGAGAACCAGAGCATGGCCGCTTGCCTGCTAAGGAACTTGAGTCAGAGTCTTAAAAGCACATCTGTCCAAACAGAACGTCTTTTTGGAGGATTTGGCTTGAGGGTGGCCAGTTTGGAGGACCCTGCTGCAAAGGATAGAGAGCTAGGGAAGGTTTCTGGACTGGGGGGTGGATGGAGGGAGGGTGGATAACACGTGGAAAACAGTCTGGAGGCTGTGATTTTCTTGAAGGTCATAATCGAATATTTTTCAATTCAGGTTTGCAAAGATGGGCAGAATGCCTATTATAGAGATTATGAAGTGCAGTTTAGTAAATGCTTGAATGAATGTGTGAATAAAGCATTTTTGGAGGATCAGTGTGCATGTTTTGGAGGCTGGGCTGGAGCAGGCAGAAATGGAGACCAGCTCTCTTCTAACAAGGAGGCTGTTACTCTGCTGGGAGGTGTGATGTAAGGCTGTGTTTGGGCAGGAGCAAGGGGGAAGGACAGGAAGAGTAGTGAGAGTTTAGAAGAAAAACTAACAGGATTTCCCCGTCCCTAATTGCATAAAGGAGAGGAACTATCTATATATAACCTAGCTGTATAACCATTTGAAAAATAACTGCTGAGTTTTAAGTCTGGCTAACGGGAAGATGGCGAATTCTGACTTATGCAACAAGTTCATTTTTATGTTTACCAAAGCAGCGTTGCATATTAAGAGCATGGATTTTGCAGCCAGACTTCTTGGCTTTGAATCCTGGTCGTCATTTATTTGCTCTATAACATTGAGCGAGTTACTTAACATTGCAGTTTCCTTATCTGACAAACGAGGGTACTAAGAGCGTGCCTACATCCTTGGGTTGTGAGGAACAGCTGAGTTAACAGGGTAAGTGCTTAGAGTAGCCCACGTACTAAGCGCTGGCAAGGGGTCAGTACAGAGGGAATGACTGTGTGATCGCGATTGACAGCGGGGGATATGGAACCAGAGCTTACATGGCAAACTCGGGCCTGGAGCTTGAGACTTGGGAGCTGTGCCTGTGGAGGTTAGAACTGAAAGGCGACGCTGAGTTCTCTGAGGGGTGTGTGTGCATGGGGAGAAAAGCAGGGCCGAGTGTGAACCCAGGTGGCGGTGAAGCTGCAGATGGCCCGAGGGTGCAGGTATACAAGGTGTACAGAAAGCGAGGCCGTGAGACTACAATGTCCATGCCTTCAGGAGCAGAAAGAAAGTCATTGAATTTGAGGGGGGAGGGGATGGATGAAGTTAAGACCTTCTTGCTAGGGACTTTGGAGACTTCCATGTTGCCCTGCCATGAGATCGAAACCACACTGAGATGTGTTGACTCAGCGGCCCGCAGCCCGCATGCTGGGCAGAGCAGCTGGAACACAAGCCAAGTCCATCTGTCCGTCTGAGGGCCATAAGGAGGAGGTGGCCCCGAGGAGCCCTGCTGTGTGGTGCTGCCACGAGCGGGCGTCATTCCTGGACTTCAGACTCCGCCCCCCACCCGCGTGCCAAACTCTGCCCTCTACCCTTGTGCCCTTGCTTATGGCAGGTTTCTTCATTTCTTCCTGTTGTTTTCTTCCCTGCGTATCTTCAGCATTCAATCTTTGGGGGCATGGGCCTTGTCTTTTTTCTCTCTATCCCAGTAGCACAGACTTGGCTTGTGCACAATTCCAGGGGTTGTGTAAGCTCCTCCTTCCTTTTCTGGTCCCAGAGCCCATGTAAGAGACATGTGCATCCAAAGATGGCAGCCAGCTCCACAGGAGAGCTGCAGCAAGCTGGAGGATCTGGGGGACCATAGTCCCCATCACTTTTTTTTTTTTTTTTGCTGTCTGACTCACTCCCAGTTTTGCAAAAAGCTCTTCTTTAAAACCCTGTGAGTATGCTTTCCATTTCATTGTTCGTTTGGAGAAATCGTTCTCAATAAACACATTCCCAAGGGCAGTATTCAATGTTTGTTTTTCTTGTACATTCTTAGGGCCTAACTTTGCAGCTTAGAAAATTGTATAAATCTGTCTATAGTACATGGGGAACATTCCTCTAGATTTATTGGCAAAGAAAGTTGAAGCCCAGATTTGAGAGCTACAAACTAAATTTTAACCCTAGCCCTGCTGTTTATTTTTTTAAAGCAGATTTTTTTTCCCTTAGAAAAGGAATTCATGATTATTATAAAAGCATAAAGAAGAAGGGGGGGAGAAAAGTCTATGCAAAATGAACCACTTTGTACATTTTTCTGTATTCTATTTCTTTTTTATGCAACTTTTAAAAAAACGCAGGACCATTGTTATGTGTATGTAGCTTTGTTAATAATGTTGTAATTCTACATTTTCTCATGTTCAGAACAAGGGGAACTTTGTTTCCAGTGGTTATGTCACTTTCCATCATTTAACTATGCCCTGATCCTAAACCTTTTGCTTGCGGTCGGACATTAAAGTTATTTACAGCTTTTGTTTTCATAAACAGGACTATGATGAACTACATTGTTCTCAAGTCTCCCCTATATACCTGGTACATCCTTGTTAGAGATTTCTAGAAGCAGAATTAAAGAGTGTCTTCCTGTGTGCCCCAGATTGCTTTCTGGAAAGGTGGTCCCGATTCTCATTCACATTGATGATGCCATGGGACAACGCTGGCTTCCTCTGCTCCCACTAGCACCACGCTGTGTTTCTTGCAAAGTCTTGGTCAGTGTGATGGGGGAAATGACTGTGTTTTGGTTTTTCATTTCAATTTGCATCTCTTACCAAGGAAAAGTGAGCACTTTCTTTCATTTCCTTTTTTTGTAAAATTCTGAAAAACAAGTAAAAAATCATCCAAAATCCTGCCCCTGAAATCTCTTCCTCCCTTCCTTCCTTCTTTCTTACTTGTCTGTCTTTTTTTATAAATTCGGAAGTGAATGTCTCACCCAGGTCCGCTTGCGCTGCTCAGAGGCAAACTCTATTTAGGGAAGGGCGCTGCCTCCCCGGCCCTCTCCCTCCCCAGCCCTCTGCTAGTGTCTGCAGGCACAAACATGCAGGATAAACACACTCGTGTTTTTTAAAACCAGCATGGAAAGATGAGATACAAGCTGGTCTATAATTTCCCTTTCCTAAAAGCATACTTTATCACTAAATATTTTGGATGGAGTCTTCATGGTTTTTAGCCTTTTATATTTCTTTTGTGAATTTGCATTTCATGTGTTCTGCCCACTTTTCTATTGCACGTGTTTTTCTTATTTTCCATCAGAACATATGGCATGGTACTGACTGTCATACGGTGTGTTTGGTTTTTTTTCTTAGTCTACCTTTCCCTCTTATTTTTTATTTGCTGTTACTGCTGTACAGTAGCTTAAAGAATGTTTTGCGGAGTCAGTCTGTGCTTTCTCTCCTTTGATTTCTTTGTTTGCTTTTATTGAAGTTTAGGAAATCTTTTTGTTTGCCTGCCCTGTAATCAATGAAATTGTCCCTTCTATCTGGGATTTCTGAGAATGCCACCAGTTCAAATAATGCAATAGTGTGATCACAGGACGTCTTCCGTAAAGTGCTTGCTAGTGTCCGGTCATTTGCTCCTCATAGCAGCCTGCTGTGGAGGACGAGAAGTGAAGGCAGGAGGAAGCGGGTCACTTGCCCAAGATCGCACAGCCAGCAAGAAGCCTGCAGTGAGCTTCAGTGTAGGCTGTGATCTTCCCTACAGCTCCACCTGGGCTCCTTCCCTGGTCGGGCCCACCTCCCGCTCTGGGTGACACCCTCTCCACCAAAAAGCAAAGAGCCGGCTTCTCCTTTTATCCTCCCTCTCATTTCTTGACAAGTCTGTTGCTTTGGGTCTCTGGAGTCTTCGCCCTGCCCGTGCCCCACCATCTGCTACGTCCAGGGCTGGCGTGTTCTCCCGAAGCCTGACTGGGGCCCTTCCTCCTCACTGCTGTTCTTCCCTCCCTCCCTCTCTCCCCGCCACACGTGTGCTTGTGGTACACACACACAAAGGCCATTCATTAGTTTTTCATTCCTCCATATGTCCTCTGTCTCTTCCGTCTTTTGACCACACCCTCTTTCTGTCCCCTGCTTTGTTTGGTCATGGACACTGCTTCTCGGTCATTCCACACACCCGAGTCCAGCGTTTTGAGCACTCTCCCAGTAATCACTGGCTCATATTCAGAGACAGTGGCCATGCCTGTGACTGCCCGGTCCCACATCTCTGTAGTCCCTTTTGTTTGCTCAGAATGACAGCTCTCACCAGATTGAGTGGAGAGAGGCAGCCAAGTGTTAAGAGTGACTACTGACCAGTTCACTCTTTCTCTGATTCCACTTAGAGACAGATGCTTTCTTTGTAGGTGACTGGAGGGACAGAAAGGCTCAAGGACTTGCTGTGTTGAACAGCCTTTCTTGGCCCAGGGAGAAGGGAATCCTTTTCTCCCCCAAAGCTAGAAATATACAGGGACCAGTACATGAATAAATACGGTATATAGCCAATGTTTAACTTTGGAGAATGTCTGATCATATATTATTAATGTGTTTGTTTAGCATCAAATGTAAGCAGTTAGCATTAAGATCCTGTAAGATAGGGCTTTGTGTGTTTAACTTGTCATGTTTTTAAAATACCTTCAGAATCAGAAAAAAGTTAATATGTACTTATGGGGGGAGAAACTAAAGGAGTATCAAGAAAAAAACAAAAATTCCATTTTCCCCCATGTACAGTTACAATTTCATTTTATGTCTAGTATTTATTGTAGTAAGCCTGCTGCTTTGATAGATACATGAGGCTTTCCGTACCCCAGATATGTGACATGTAGGCCTTTGAAACCTTTTATTCTTTTTCTAAGTCATGTGTCACGCAAGTGTATGTTAGAACCTCATGCATTCCTACTCTGATTTCTGCACCAACCTTCTCAAAAAAGAAGGTAAAACGAGCCAGTCTTTATTCTTTATGAAACGTGAATCCGGGGGTCAGTAGGGAGAGGACTCTCAGAGCTAGGGGATTTGCCTCTGGGCGGTCCCCAAGGATGCCTTTTCCACGCCCTGGGGTCTCATACCACCTCCCACCTGCTGGTGTCTCTGCTTCAAAGGGGCAGAGTGGTGCAAGGAAGAGAAAGAGAGAGCGTATAGGAGGACTGGAAGGCAGGAGCTGCTTCGGAATGCTAACAGGCAGGGGACTCCTCCTCCCCTTGGGCCGGTTAACAGACTACACCTAACATACAAAAAGGAAAGAGACCAAATTAGAAAACAGTTACATATATGTGTATGTATGTGTGTATATATACATATACACAAATATATATACACACACACACACAATTTATAGATAAATGTGTACTTCATGCTAAATTAAGTTTTCAAAGCCACATTTACAAAACATCCAACATATTCTTATTTACAAAAGCTTAAACTACTTGGCACACTCAGTGGAGACTGGCTGTCCTCCTAAAGTTTTTCTGTAAACAAATAACATAAGTACACAAATTATTCCTACGTTGAGTTTTTACATGATTTTTCTTCAGTAGTAGTTCATGTGAATTGCGCATACCAAATTAACAGGTGAACGTCGGAGAATTTATTGCTGCTGAAGTTAACAGCAAGCTGACCCTAAATTGCTAACAGATGTTTTTCCCTTTTAGCTCCTTTGGAATTCTGTAGGCAACAATTGTTTCTTCTTTTTGCAGAGATTGAGGGAGGTAGAGAAAGAAGGGGAATGAAAACAAACTGGAGATTGAGAAATGTATGTCTCCATTTTCACCAGTGTTGGAACATTCTGAATTTGTATGGAGTTGGTCTTCAAAAGTTAAAAAATAATAATAATAATAATTTTTTTTAAATGTAAAGTCAGTTTAAACCTTCATTTAAGGTTTCTTTTTTCTCTGTAGCAAGAAGATCCTTATAAGAAGAAGAAGCTTCAAGAGAAAAAAGAAGGAAATTTACAAAATTTAAGTTGGAATAAAAATCGAACGTGTAGAAAAAACAAGAAACGGGGTGCTGCTCAGGTCTTGAGGTGTGTTTTTACAGTCCCTTTAAAATTTTCATCTATTTTTTACTCTCTAATTTTACACTTAGCTGTTATCTTTTAATCTTATTTTTGCAACATTGGATACCGAGAGCAGAATATTGACATAGAAGTATGTTATTAAAATTAATATATATTCTGGTTATGTTTTCATTTATATTGTTAAGATACCTTGAAGTGAATAGATTTTTCGTGTTTTTACCTTAAAAAAATGCTCAAAGCTATGGGAGGTTTTAAAGAAAAAGCACAAGGCCTCCTCTGTGCTGGGCCCTTCATTCTGCCCGTGAAGCACAGGAGCATTTGGGGGGCAGGTGAGGGAGAAAACAGCTGGTGCTGGCAGGCCTCCCCTCCCCAGCATTACCCTCGCCCACATGGGGTTCCACAGTGAAAGAGAAGGAACCCGAGATTCAGTCCTGCAGAAGCTAGGTTCTTACATGTCTGGGAAGCGAGGGGCCCAGACATTATGTGTTTTGCTGAAAGCCCCACAGTTGGTAAGGGGCAGAACCAGAAGTGGTTTTCTCCTTTGGAAACCCTACTTCCTTAGGTCACTTAGTCTCCCTGAGCTTTCATTTTCTTATCAGTAAAATGAAGGCACTGGATAGTGTTTATGTAGGAATCCCATATGTTTTTTGACAGGTCAGTAGTACGTACGTTCTTTCTTTTTTTTTTTTTTTTAAGACTTTGTTTATTAATTTGAGAGAGAGCGAGTGTGCATGAGCTGGGGCGAGGGACAGAGGGAGAAGCAGGCTCCCCATTGAGCAGGGAGCCCTGTGCCTGGCTTGATCCCAGGACCCTGATATCATGGCCTGAGCCGAAGGCGGATGCTTAACTGACTGAGTCACCCAGGCGCCCCAGTAGTGCATACATTCTGACTCCCGATGCGTCTGGTGGTGTAGTCTATGAATTTTGATTTCTTGGGTTAGACTCTTAAACACCCAACATGTGTCCAAGTCGAGAGAGAGCCTGCAGGTGAGATGCTTTCTCTTGCCTTTTCCTCCCTAAGTCCATTGATGGAGCTTTCCAGGTGTCTCTTACACTGACAGTGCCTCCGTCAAGGACCCCAGTTTTATTGAGAAAATAGTATGTGACTGTCCTTGAGGGGGGGAATTAAAACCCAGCCCCTGGGGTTTAAAGCCTGTTTCCTCCTGAGTCATCCCAACATCCTCCCCACTCTGGCTTTTTCTCCTTTTGAGTTCTGGCATCTGGGGATTGCTTTCTTGTAGGCTCAGCTAGATATTTATATGTGTTTCTGACAGATTGTTCTCTAGTGGTTCCAGATCTTCTGTGGAAGGGGCCCCACCTTGCTGCAGTCTCGCTTGTTGTGGGAAGGGGACTGCGCAGCGCAGCCCACATGGAGGCAGGGACCATGGGACGGGAAGCAATGCAGTGCTGCTCACATCGTGTGTCCCTAGGTCCCCGAGGAGGCTGCAGTCTGGAGCTCAGAGCTGGTGATTGAGCAGTATAGCCGCTCCCAGCCCTGTTGTGCTGTGCACTCTGCTGGAGAGCAGTCAGGCAGCTCCAAGGTCCCTGGCTCACGCTGAGCACACAGCAGAATGCAAGGATGAAAACAGAATAGACTTGTTGTTAGTTTGTTGATAATACCAAATACTATTGATTGGTAATTATCCTTTTTATTTATAAATAAACTTATAGAAAGGAGAGTTACACCTTATATTCTTTCTACATGTATTTTCATAAATATTTGATTGACGTGGGTCACTCTAAAGTATTACATTTTTGGGGCACCGGGGTGGCTCAGTCGGTTAAGCATATCTGCCTTCAGCTCAGGTCATGATCCCAGGGTCCTGGATTGAGCCCCGCATTGGGCTCCTGGCTCGGGGGGGAGTCAGCTTCTCCCTCTTGCTCTGCCTTCCACTGCCCCTGCTTGTGTGCTCTCTCCCTCTGTCAAATAAATGAATAAAATCTTTTTCAAAAAAATTAGGTATTGGGGCGCCTGCGTGGCACAGCGGTTAAGCATCTGCCTTCGGCTCGGCGTGATCCCGGCGTTATGGGATCGAGCCCCACATCAGGCTCCTCCGCTATGAGCCTGCTTCTTCCTCTCCCACTCCCCCTGCTTGTGTTCCTTCTCTCGCTGGCTGTCTCTATCTCTGTTGAATAAATAAATAAAATCTTTAAAAAAAAATTAGGTATTATACTTTCCTGATATGAACATACAGGAAGATACAAAATTTGAGTGGAATTTCACCGATTAAGTATCCTGGTATATTTCTACAAGCAGATTTCTGACATGCTGAAGAAACAAGTTGTTAAAATAGAACGGTCAAGTAGCTTGTAGCTAATCAGAATGTTTTGAGAACATGATGCTTAAGAAGAAGGTGGTTGTCAGATTGTTTCCTTGGCTCTTGCATCTGTTGTACTCTTTACCTTGAGTGGTCAGAAACCAGTGAAACCACGTGCTACGGCTCACATGTTTTGTCTTCCTAACTGCTGTCCTACAAACCACGAGGTACTGAAATCGCACCATGTGACTAGCCATCTGCGCACCCTGTGGCGTCCTCTACCCATTTCTGTCTCACCATTTGCAAAACCCTAGTTCACGGTCTAGTAGAGAGGTGGTATCATTGGGCCGTGAACTCCTTGGGAAAAGAACTCGATGCTTTGTAAATGTTACACCTTTCCTAACAATACATGGCACGTGGTTGTCATTCAACAACTATTTGCTAAATGAATGGATGAGAAAAGATTTAAAATAACACTCAGTACCTTCCCCCGAACACCAAGGAGCAGGTTTATCTATTGAGAATCATACTTGATGCTAAAGCCAAGGAAGACGGGCCAAGAGTCCTGGGTTCTGTCCTGGATTGGCCACTTATGAGATGATGGAGGGACTCATTTAACCTTGTGGAGTTTTATTCCTCTCCCTGTGAACTAGGAAGTCGATTAAATGAGCTCCAATTTGAGTATAGTTGTAAAACAGCAAAATCTTTGTCTTCTTGATATCCCTCTCTTACTCAGTATCTTCTCCCCCAAATTCCTAAGAACAGAGGTCTTGAGTTGTCCCAGGTTCGTATTTTCACCGCTAATAAGTCTCCTGGAAAGCAAGGACGGATGGATGATGACATTCAGATGGGATTTTTTTTGTGGTTCTTCTAGGCCTTCTGAACAGAGTGAATTAAAACTTGTGTGCAACGAATTTGAAAGGTCTGAGCTGAGCAGTGACATCAGTGTCAGAAACTGGTGTATACAGGAAAATCCTGGGGAAATTTGTAAGATGGATACTGGCATTGGAAGCAGCTTGCCTGCGGCACAGGGAGAAGCAGGTATGTAACTGTACTGAGCTGTGATTGGTGCTTCTGTCGGGAGTTTGGTTCCTCTAAGAAGTATCCATTGTAAAAAAAAATGGGTCTTGAGATTATCACTTTACAGGCAACTTGGCTTAAGGAAGCCCGAATGGAAAGCTATGAGGACGAGACTGGAAACCTGAGATTCTTTTGAACCTGGGCAGACCTCTAGTGTTGCCCCCTCCGCCCTCCCCCTTCCCCTAAAACCTGGCCATTCTCCACTCTCCCCATGCAGAGTGCTGAAGGAACAGTGGTTGCTTACTCTGGGGGGTAGCCAGGTGAGAACCGTGTTCTTCTCACACACCTGAGCCAGGTGGTTCCTGCAGACCAGGCTGCTGGCCCACCTGAGAACTGCTGGGCAGTATCTCTGGGAGTGGGAGGTGGAGGGCACACACAGCTGGGTCCAGGGTAGGGCAGAGGATAGCGGGAGGCTCAGGGGCCACTGAAGTTGGCTGTATCGCTGGGGGAGTTGTAATCCTCCTGGGCAACACCCGTGTTCCCAGACACACGTCCATGTCAGTGCGCACAGGCTGGCAGACATGCAAGCTGACAGTTAGTGAGTTTCTCTCTCCGTTCTCTCATTCATTCCCTTGACATGCGTCTTGCTTTGTGGTCTTATTGGAGGTTCTTTCCACCTATACATAAATAATAATTTGAAGCTCTTAGTGGAAATCTTAATAAGAGGGATGAGGCATTACCTATGAATTTCCAGTCTGGCCGAGGAGCCTGTTTTCTTCCCAGGAGTGTTTATTTCCAGAACCATTGTTAGATCATGGTTATCATTGGCATTCGCTGTCTGAGCCCCAGACACACGTGAGCGTCCATCCCGCAGGCAGGACAGGCAGAGCTCGTCCCCCATGCTTCCTTCAGGTCCCGTCATTGGTCTCAGGGGACGTCTTCCTTCTCCCTGGATGAGCAGAGGCAGCAGACCCGGAAGCTGAACTTGGCCTTCTTCATAATTTTACCTCTCTCCTTTGATGAGACGTGGCATCGAGTTGAGAACTGTTTAAATGAAACGTGACATCTCTCTCCCTTGCTGCAGAGGGTTTCTGCCAGAAGCCCGGGAAGAAGTGCGTGGAGAAGTCTTCCTCCGATTCCAGCTCGGACTGCGGCAGCTCGTCGGGCAGCGTGCGGGCCAGCCGGGGCAGCTGGGGCAGCTGGAGCAGCAGCAGCTCCGACGGGGACAAGAAGCCCGTGGTGGCCCCCCCGCACTTCCTGCCAGCCGGTGAGTCCCTCCGGAGCCGCCCGCGCTCCTGGCCGGCCTCCCGCCCTGCTGCCCAGCCCGGTACCGGGCCTGGCTCTGCCTTCCAGCGCCCGGAGCACACGCGTGGGCCTGCAGATCGGACCATTTACTTAGCTTTGGATTTCCTTCACTCTCTTGTTTTTCCTCCTTCCTTTTTCTCCCCTCCCTTCCCCGTGCCGCCATCATCATCATCATCATCATTTTAATGTCGATCTTTGAAACAGGTCAAAGAACTTCCACATTTATCATATTACTTGCACGTTTTTATTATGGTAAAATATCAAACCAGAATTTACTGGTTTTAAGTGTACCATTCAGTGGCATTAAGAGCACTCCTATTGTGTAACCATCCCCACCATCCGTTCCGCGACTCTTCTTATCAGTCCAAACAGACTCTGCACTTTTAAACAAGGGCTGTCCGTTCCCCGCTCCCCAGCCCCTGGAAGCCTCTCGGCTACTCCCTGTCTCGATGAATTTGACTACTCTAGTGTCTAAGTAGATCACACAATGGTTGTCCTTTTGTGTCTGGCTTATTTCACTTAGCGTCAATTCTTTAAGGTTCATCCATCCTTCCCTTTTCCGGCTGACACTATTCCATCGCATGTATGTACTGCACTCTGATTATCCATTCATCTGTTGATGGCCGCTGTGTGTGTTCACACCTTTTGGCTCTTGTGCATAATGCTGCTGTGAACATTGTGGCCCTCTCTTATTTTTGAGAAATTTGAAGATTTGGGAAAGGTCAAAAAATTAACTTACTTTTGTTATATTTACCCTCGGTTTCTTTTTTTTTTTTTTTTCATTTTTTAAAATTTAAATTTAATTAGCATGTAATGTATTATTTGTTTCAGGGGTACAGGTCTGTGATTCACCTGTCTTATATAATCCCCAGTGCTCATTAGGTGTTTTTTTTTTTTTTTTAATAATGCCTGGTAGTCTGTTCCACTTTTGCCTCCTCAAGAGAATCACTGTCCACTGTCGTGAACCTGGCGTGTATTCTTTTAGTCCATATTTTATTTTACCTTCATATGTCCATCAACAGAGTATAGAGTATTTGTGACTTACGTAAAGGAAATCACACTAAAGTATATCATTCTGCATGTTGCTTCTTTCACTAGGTGTTTTTTTAAGCTCTGTGACCACATAAAGATGGAGTTCATTCCTTTTCACGGTGATTTTTAACATAGTCAGCAGTCTTTGTGTAAGGAAACGGTGGGGAGATTGAGACGTTCACATGTGTGAGGACTTCATTCCTGGTTACACAGGCATGGCTCCCACACAGCCTTGAGAGGGAGGGCCAGCGCCCCCAGGCCAGGCTGAGATGTGAGATTTGGCGGCTCAGCACCAGGGGCATGGGCGAACCCTGTCTCCTCCCCCAGGTGGGCCACTTCAGTCCACAGACGGCTCCTCTTCTCTGTCTCCTCCCGGCAGTGAGACCTATAAAAGAAGGTCTTGTCTGAAAGACCACGGCACTATAGCCATAAAAATCTACACAAAGCTCCCACATGTGTCTTCAGGCTGTGTTTCATTATCAGCTCCACCCCCCCCAGGAGCCTTTGAGACATTGTTCGCTTAATGACCCCCCATAAAATTGTAATATCACTGGTATGCACTGTTTATTACTGTGTACTATGCTTCAGGCATAAAGAGTTAAGATCTTCTCAGAAACACAGCCGTCCTGCCCCCTCTGGGGGACACTGTCCTTGCCTACCTGGAGATGCACCCAGGCTCAGATGAAGGCAGGCAGGCCCATGGGCTTTGATAGCAGGGATGCGTTTGGCCTGAGGAAGCTTGGTTTTCCAGCCTACACCAAGCACAGCTCCATCTACCGCTGAAGACGAAGTTCGCCTGACGAAGCTAACTCAAGATTTAAAAACGTCAGTCCTTAGTAACAAAGAATAGAGGTGCCGCTTTTGCTTGGGGAAGGCCAACAGGAGTAAGATGATAAAAATTATTGATGGTGTTGCTATACAGTGACTTAATATGTAGTTTGTAAGTTGTTTGAGGATTATGTACTATCAGGAAAATGTCCCCAGTATAGAGAATGCTGTAAAAGACCATAAAGACAAAGTAAATGTGGAGTATGACCCCAATTTTATACGTATGTGTATACATAAAATAGATTGTAAGGAAATACACCGATGTTGAATGGCAGTATAATTGCAGGGGACTTCTGTTTTTCTTCTGTAAACTTATGTTTATTTTCATAGATTCCCTACAATGTCACTTTTACAAACTGTGGGGGTCTATTTATACAGCAAGATTTCTTTCATCAGGAAAATCCCTGTGAGAAAGTTACATAATATTAATGGTTTCATCTTTTTTCCATAATTAAAACACTGAATCCAAAATTCATTCATTTAAATGTTGAGTTTCAGTAAGTTTTCAATGACAAGATAAATATAACAGATTTTTTAAAAAATAAAATTGCTGAATGCGAAAATCGGTCAAAAGTGAGAAATAAACGGCTCATTCAGGGTGATACTAGCAGTCTGCACTTTAATTCATAACACAGTTGAATTACACTTGTAAAACCTTGTGATCATTTTTTTGCTTCCATGCAGGAGACAATGTTTCACACAATGACTTTTCTTCGGAAGCTCCCATCTCCTTGAATCTTTCTCATGACATCTGCAATCCCACGTAAGTGTTTAGGTCTCTCGCTCTGGCAGTGTGTTTTAGGTACTGCTTTCTCTGTCGTTGTGCTGCTGCTTTGTACTTGGTGCTGCAGGTGGAAAGAGGAAAGCTTTTTAAGAATGAGAGCAAGTAACATCCAATTTTGCTAATAATTCAGAAAACAGGTCCTTCCGAGTAAATACGTTTCACGTGGGCATGTCTGGGAGCCCCATTGCTGCCAGTGGTATAGCCATGTTGGAACACATCCCATCTCTTTGGCGCCTGGGTGGCTCAGTCGGTTAAGCGTCTGACCTCCGCTCAGGTCGTGATCCCAGGTCCTGGGAGGGAGTCCTACATTGGGCTCCAGGCTCAGGCTCAGTGGGGGTCTGCTTCTCTCTCTCCCTCTGCCCCTCCCCCAGCTTGTGTGTGCACGTGCTCTCTCTGTCTCTCTCAAAAAAATATATAAAATTAAAAAAAAAAAAAAACCCACCACATCTCATTCCTGAAAGCAGAGAAACCGCAGTTATTGTAGGGTGGGCGTCATCTGCTCTTTGCTAGGACTTGAAATAAAACTGAGCACTGATGACATAGGGAGTTTTGCAGGAACCTAGCAGATACTCCCACGGTTATGACTTCACTGTGTGATGATGGCTGCCCCATCTGACAGAATTGACAAGTGGCTTTTATTCAGTGGGACAAGAGGAGGGGACGCAGCAAGCAGAGGGTTTTCGAGTGAGAACGCGAGCCCATTTCCTTAGGCGCCTGTCACGCTGTGAGAGGACAGGAGGCTGTCGTTAAAATTAAATGGATGCACTTGTGGAGAAGGGAATTCAGCAGAGGGGCGAGGCAAGCTGTCCGTGGACTGTGTTGCAAGCGGTGGAACGCACGCGAAGAGGGATTGATACCCGCTGCCAGCTGGTGCTGGGCAGGCGGGAGCCTGCAGTTTGCCTCAGTTAAAATTATTTTGTTGTTTGTTAGAAACAGGCTTTTCTGGGTCTTGGAAATTGGATGTCCCTTAACCCCTTTCTGGCTGTGTACCTTTGTGTCTCTAGTATTCATGTTTCTTGGGGGAAGAATTCACGTAAAACTCAGACTTGGTTGAACAAAGTTGGTACGTCCTCGTACAGAAGAAACCCGTAGATCCTCATTTTCTGGCTTTCTCCGCAGGACCATGAATAACCTCCCGCAGTATGCAGAGCCTCCCGGTCCCAGCCTCCCTGCCGGGCCTGCGGGCACTGAAGAAGATAGAGGTGAGGCCCAGACTCTTGCTCCAGGCACCAGCCAGCGGTTCCGCCGCATCGCAGGCCAGGAGCTTGTGAAGATGCAGGTTGGGTAGGGGCCGGCCCTCACGTCCAAGCCATGTCAGCTGGGCTTCCGTGACACCTGCCCTCTGGACCGGCATCATCAGGGGCCGCCGACTCGGGCTGCCCCTGCCTTGTAGGCGAGGCCTTGTGTCTTCTGTTTTCCTCTCGTGCCTGCTTCCCGCGTGGCTGGGGTCAGGGACTGTGGCAAGATAAGCCCTATGTTCACTCCCTGTGGCATCATTGAGCTCTAATACACGGACTTGCTTTTGCTTATATAAATTAAGCTAGTTTTGAAAATTGCCCTACACCTTGGAGCCGACTTTGAAAGCGTGGGCTTCTGTGCTGTTCTTTGGATAAATTTTTGACTTGCTATTGTTGAATCGTCAGCGGAACAATGGCGTTCTCCTTAGGCCCCATCTTTCTGCTTTATATTGTGAAAGTATATCCCGAAAGGGGTCAGGGAAGGCAGAAATGGTCAGCATGTGTGGGTGACTTTCGGGGAGTGTTTTCTAGGAGAGATGGGAAGCTGCAGGAAGGGTGGGATGAGAGCTGAGGAGGGAAGAGGGTAGACTGAGAGGCCTTGTTCTCTTCCCTAGGTCTTTACCCACCCGGAGACCTGTGGCCCACACAGCCCGTGTGTGTGACAAGCAGCTTCAACTGCGCTGTGGAGAACGGCCTGCCTGGCGTGGTGCAGGGCCCGGCCCCCGTACATAATAGGTACGGAGTCTTTTCTCTGACCGTTGCCTTGCCTCGCCTAAGGGCTTGCCACAGGGATTGGAGTTCAGTCTGTCAGGCAGGCCTTACAAAATTGGGGGCCAGGCTTCCTTCCCCAGTGCACCTTAGCTGGATGTTTCCATCTGCCTTTGGAGTTGCATTGTGATGTCTTAGAAGATAACAGACATGGGTGAGAGAAACATGAAAGAAAGTGAGAGTAACCTAGCTGCTGACCCCATCATTACTTTCCTCCTTAAGTTGAAAAGATGCTCTGCTAATAGAGGCCAGTTTGAAAAAACAATCACTCACAATTCCTACCACCTGACGGAGCAAAGATTGCCATCGGCCATGGTATTCCTCATGAACACATTTAAAATGTTAAGAAATATCTGATAGTTTGAGTATTGCAAGACAGTTATACTCTAGCAATTTCTTAAATTTGCTACGGGATGCCAGTGACGTTCAGTGATAAGGTGAGAAAATGTCGGCATCTATGTTTGATCACAGAATCTATTTGAAGCCTTCTCTTTTGGTTCAGTTTAGTACAGTGGTATTTACGTTCTTCTGTCTATCATGTTACTCCAGTTCGTAATCGTGATCGAAGTATCTGTCTCGAACCAGTCCTGATGGTTTTGGTTCCCCTGAGACGAATGCCGACCTTGCCCCGGGTGAGGGGGATGGTTTAGAGCAGCAGCCGCTGAGGCCCAGAGCCGCAGGGTGGTGCACTCGGGCTCCCGCAGTGCTCCCAGAGGGCTCTGAAAGCCACGGCCAGCTGTGGCTTCTGCCTCCGGTCAGACCTAGCCCACCTGGTGACGAAGCAGGCGTGCTCCTCCGCGGAGCCGTCCGTCCAGCTAGGCTGGGTCATTATCCGTGGGGAGCGTTCAGTCGGGAAAGCTTGGATCCTGTGACTTGAAAAAGTACATCTTCTGTCTTCCAAGACTGAGGGATGAGCAGTGATTAGGATGCTGGGCCATAAAATTGTTTTCCTCTTTCTTTACTCGGTCTTTTGACGTCCTGTTCCTGAAACGAGACCTCCTGTGTTTTGTAGCAGCTTCATTGACTGGAGCGCAGCCTGCGAAGGCCAGTTCCCCAGCGTGTACTGTCCGTTGGAACTGAACGATTATAATGCCTTTCCGGAAGGTAAAAGCTATTCGGACAATCCGATGCCATTCTTCTCCTCTCAGAAAAGTCAAAGCAGGAAGTGGGTGGGCCCGAGGCGTTCACTGCAGAAAAATGGACCTTTTTAAAAGCAGCTTCGGTGTAATTGACCTAGAACATGGTATTAGTTTCAGGCCTACAACATAATGCTTGGCAGTGGGTATGTATTGGGCAGTGACGGCTGCAGTAAGTCTAGTCCCCACCCATCCCCATACATGGTTCCAGATGTTCTCTCTGTGAGGACCTCTTCTGAGATATGTCTTAGCACCTTCCAAGTACACGACAGGATAGTGTTGACTCTGCTCACCACGGCCGTGCATTACATCTCCAGGACTGATTCGTCTTATCACGGGGAGTGCGTACCGCTCGAGCACCTTCACCCGTTTTGCATACACCCCACTCCCCTCCACCCCCCACCCCTGCCTCTGACAACCACCAGTCTGTTCTCTGTATTCATGAGCTTGGTTTTTTGTTATTTGTTTGGTAGGAATGTGCCTTAAAAAATTAAACAG
This sequence comes from Ailuropoda melanoleuca, assembly GCF_002007445.2. NCBI lineage: Eukaryota > Metazoa > Chordata > Mammalia > Carnivora > Ursidae > Ailuropoda > Ailuropoda melanoleuca. The sequence continues at coordinate 102,419,071 of NC_048222.1, read as the reverse complement.
AGGAACATAGGGGAAGGGAAGGAAAAATAAGACAAAAATCAGGGAGACAAACCATAAGAGACTCTTAACTCTAGGAAACAAACTGAGGGTAGCTGGAGGGGAGGGAGTTGGGTGTCTGGGGTAACTGGGTGATGGACAGTGAGGAGGGCATGTGATGTGATATGCAACTGGTGAATCACTAAATTCTAACTCTGAAACTAATAATGCATTATATGTTAATTAAATTGAATTTTTTAAAAAAAGGATAAAAAAAGGAGAATGCGCCTTTACCAGTGAGAACCTTTGAGAACGGCCTCACAGGAAGCTGCCGAATAGTATCATGTGGGTTCAGTTGTGCAGGCCTGCTGCGTATAATTTTAGGTGACCTCAAAAAGCCCCCTCAACCTGGCTGTCTGGGGGCTGCTACAAATAACCCTGATCTCTTTGGTCCTTCAGATTTGGTAGACCAGGGTCATTTGGATTTCTGTGACCTAGGATTGTAGATTCTCCATCGGGAGGCTGAGGCTTTAGATGTTTGCTACTCTTCTTAGGCAAGTCCCTTGTGAGGTGGAAGCCCGTGCGTGCTTGTTCCTCAGCGGGGCCTGACTCCTCCGCCCCGAGTAGTGCAGCGGGAGGACGGAACAGACGGCTGGGAGGGGAAACTGGGGGACATTGCGAGGGCTTGGGCTCAAGCATCGGTAATAATAAACAGTAAGAGCTACGAGACTTCCCTCATAAGCTGCAAAATGTCCTTATGATACATTACAGTCCGATCGCAGCTTCTCATAGTGGGGCTGCCTCTTGAGGGAAGCTCTAAGCGGTGTAAGCAGATGGACGGCCCGGATTTTGATACCTGCCTTGCTCCGTGCGCACCACAGGAGGGTGCTGTGGCTCTCTTCCCGGGCTCGTGCGGCTCGCTGTTACAGCAGCACCCTGTTATCCGGTGTCCGGGCTGTGCTTTCAGTTACCCGCGCTCAGCTGCCCTCCAGAAGCGACGCTCCCCTGGCTGACCTCCTGTCAGAGGGCCGTAGCAGCCTGATGCTGCGTCACAGGGTCTGCCGCAGGCGGCTTACCATCTCTCAGCCTCGCAAGAGGATGAGTGCGGTACAACAAGATATTTTGAGAGGGAAAGAGAAAAAGAGGGCACATTCACGTAACCTTTATTCCAGTATGTTGTTACAGTTTTCCTATTTTATTAATCTTTTACTGTGCCTAATTTATAAACTATACTGTGCCCCAGGTATTTACGTATAGGAAGAAAACATCACATCCAGAGGGTTCGGGAGTATCGTGGCTTCAGGCATCCACTGGGGGTCCTGGAGCATGTCTCCCGAAGATAAAGGGGGGGCACCTGTACCTTCCTACTTCACTAAGAAGTGCTGGTTTCGTATTGCTTTAGTCACTCCGTATGGTACATGTGCAGGAAGCTGAGGTCGGCACGGCACGTAATAAAAGCAAACGTTAAGGACTGGTAAGAATCTTGACACGATTCCAGTCTGCAGGAGTGTTTATTAGAAAGGCTTCCATCAGATTGTCAAATACAGAACAGCAAGCCCAGAGGAAGACCTTCCTTCCTGAGGGCTTCCCGGGGAGCATATCTGATAAATAGTTTTAACCTTGAGAACGACGGTGTAACGGCCCGCCTGTCCCCATGGGGTGAGTGTCTACACCTGTCTTCACCTCGTCAGTATGGTAAGGCCTTGAGAGCTGTTGGCCTGAGAGTGAGAATTCAGATCTCGCTGTAAAGATGTCTACCTATGTTGTTGTCTTCCACTCTTTGTAGAAAACATGAATTACCCCAATGGCTTCCCTTGTCCGGCCGAAATTCAGACAGACTTTCTGGATCACAACACTCCGTCTACCTGGAGCCCCCCGCCCAACATGCCGACTGCCTGGGGACACGCGGGTCTGCTCAGTTCTCCGGTCAGTGCCGTCACCCCCGGGGCAGCTCCGAGTTTTTTCTGGTGCTTCTTTAATCCTGGTCTTCCTTCACTTCGGAGCCAGGTTCAGATCAGCCAAAGCCCGGCGCGTTGCCTTCAGATCGCAGAAGCCGGGCTGGCCGCCCTCTGAAGGGCCTGCCGCGTAGTCACACGGGTGGGGGCTTGTGGACGCGGGCAGCCGGGCTGCCCGACTGAGAAAGGCGTCCCAGAGGACGCGGAGGAGGGAGGGTGTGTCGCTAGAATTGAATTGGGGCCACGAAGCCCTCGTGACACGGCTGCGTCTATGCAGTCCTGCTGACCTTTTCGTCTGTGCCCGGAGAGGAACGAAGGTCGCTCATTGGTCAGTGAGTGGGTCCCGAGGGCTGCCTGCCTGTCAGCTCCCTTCTGAGCCTAAAAGCCCCATGCCTGCTCCCTCTCACATCCACTCAAGACACTTTTTACGGATCGAGGGCATTTGACCTAGGGGTTCTTCCTTGGGTTGAAAATAATTAATCCAGTGAGATGAGGCTTTCACAACCCTCCGTTTGAGAAAAATGGCTCTGAGGCAGCCCAGAGAGTTGAGAATAGTTTAATGACTTCCCAGTGACTTGGGTGGGTACCACTGTGGTGTCCACGGGTTTGCGTTCAACCCTGATGCTGCCTTTCTGAGGCTTCTGTTTTTTAAAAAAAAATTTTTTTTCCTCCTCCTCTTGTACTCCTCAGCCCTACCTCACAAGCACCCGAAGCTTGTCTCCAATGTCTGGACTTTTTGGTTCCATCTGGGCCCCGCAAAGTGATGTATATGAAAGTTGCTGCCCCATCAATCCCACCACGGAACATTCGACTCACATGGAAAACCAGGCTGTCATGTGCAAGGAATACTACCCAGGGTTTAACCCGTTTCGTGCCTATATGAACCTGGACATATGGACTACCACAGCGAACAGGAATGCAAGCTTCCCACTGTCTAGGGACTCGAGCTACTGTGGGAATGTGTGAAAAGAATTTGATTTTTAAACAATGTGAATAAAGAGGCTTGTGTTTTGATTACTAGCGTAACCTGGTTGTTGAGATAGATTATGACATTGGTGGATATTTTGGCACTTTTGTATGAAAATAAATTTTTTTTATGAATCTGGGTGCTCTACTTTTTTTAACCCATTACAAATCACTGGTAGAAACGTAAGCATCCGTATGTCATAACTTCTTCATAATTGAAGAAGTGTGTCAGACATGCCACAGGTTTTAAATTGGAACAAGGGGGACGTCTATGAAGGTAAGAGTTGAGAAAGGGGGGGCTTCTATGGTTCTCCCCTCCTTGGGCATCAGAATCCTCCCCCTGCCTCGGGGAACTTCAAAAACGACCTTTATCTGGTGACATTCCCAGAGATTCTGATTGAACTGACCTGTGGCTCAGGCCACCGGGATTTTGCTTCAAGCTCTCCAGGGGTCGTGATGCGCAGCCCATGTTGAGAGCTGCGGGTTTGTAGCCCAGCAGGGCAGCCTGCCCCCTCGCCTGCTCCCCCTTCTCGGGCTGGGCTGGCTCTCTCCGGGGTGCTGGCGGCCGTGGCTGCTGGGCGAAGCGGAGAGCCCGGTCAGTAGAGCAAGGGTCCCCTCCCCTCCATCCCGCCAGGGTGGGGGCAGCAGCCGCAGCGGGGACATTCTGGTAAGTGTTTGGTTTCCCTCCGCGGGAGCAGGCTTACTCCAAATACAAAAACTCAGGGGAGTTAGGGAGCCAAACATGTTTGCCAGACCCGTTTGTATCTGCTTGTCAGTGATTTTAGAAATACATCAGATGGCGGAAGTATCTATGTGCATGTGTAAACTTTGAAAACATTTTTAACTTTTAATAAAAATGTCTTATTTTTACACTTTGTCTTGTCTTTATTGGAAATTCAGCAGGAGAGAGTTTCGGGTGGAGTGCGGGGTACGCTGGCTTTGGATTTCTCGTTGCCATGGCTGCCAGGGGCCGAGGAGGGCGGCGTCCTGCAAACCCGGGACTGCCCTTCTGTAAGGGTGCCTCTGAGCAGGCACAGCTGCTAGAAACCACTCAGGCTGCCAGGTTAGAATCCGGATTTGGGTAAAACAGACCTCCCACCCCCAGTGCTGTTGAATAGTGGTAAAATAATTTGGATTCTAGGTATATACCCAAAAGAATGGAAGGCAGGGGCTTAAATGTTGCACACCCATGTTCACAGCAGCATCATTCACAATAGCTAAGAGGTGAGAACGACCTAAGTGTCCATTGACAGATGAATGGATGATCAAAACATGGTATGTACCTAGAATGGGGTATTCAACCTGAAAAAGAAAGGCAATCCTGATTCATGCCACAACGTGGAGGGACCGTGAAAACTTGATGCTCAGTGAACTAAGCCGGTCACAGGACAGTTAACCGTATGATTCTATGAGTGAGGTACACAGGGTGGTCAGACTCATAGAGTAGAATGGTCACCGGGCCTGAGGGGAGGAGGGGAGGAGGGGTGGGGAGTTGTTAAATGTGTACAGTTTTCGTCGGGGAAGTTGAAAACATTCTGGAATGGATGGTGGTGATAGTTGCACAACCGTGTGAATGTACTTCGTGCCACTGACCCTGCACACTTCAAAATGATTAAAATGGGAAGTTTTGCGTTAAGTATATTTTTCCACACACAAAAATAACTTAGGTTGATGAAAAAGCCCTAAAGCGTTTTCAGAATCAAATTCAAAACTCCCAGGGAAGAGAGTGAGACGTTGGAAGTACATTCTGTTCAGTGTGATTGTTAATCTTTATTTTTCTACATTTATTGATCCCCCAATTCTCTACCAGGAAAACGTGAGAAACCAAAGTGAGCTATTATCCCACTCTATACAAGAAAAAGTAAAAATCTTCCTTTTGGAAGATTATCTTTAGCTCTAGGACTGAGATCATTTGCTGTGTGGCCTGAGCATCGAGAAGCCAACTCCAGGTTGTGCTCCTCATGGAAGGGGTGTGGCTTTCTCTTCCTTTATTCTCTGCCTGGCATCGTGGCCTGGACTCCTGACTCTGCTAAGGGCTGTGCTATGGCATCGGACCTAGTACAGCCTTCCCCGCCTGTCTGGTTCCCTGTTGTCTCTAGCGCCTGGTGTGGGATCTGACGTATACTAGGGAGCGTAAAAGAATTAGGGGGAAGGGGGTTTACAATTACCTGGCAGTTGAAGTGAGTCTTAATTATCAGAGAATATTCCAATTATTCTGTGTTTGAGAGACAAGGGAGGGCCACCAGCAAAGCAGCAAAGGTAGGAGAAAATGTTACCACATTCTTTACGTGAGTGAACTTTTAGACGTCGATCTCCACGCATAGAGTTCCTCATGACCACTGTTGTCACCCTGGATGACTAACACTGGGGAAAACTTGAGAATCAATTGCGTGATCAAGGAGGTAGAGGAGAAGACTGACCCTGCCTTCCAGGACCTTCGATTTGAATGGAGAACTCACAAAAGAGCCTGCCCTTTGGGGCCAGACTTCTGGTGTCTGACTCCAGCTTCACCACGCTCTTAGCTTCTCCACGGCTCAGTTTCCTCTTCTGTAAAATGGGGACGACAGTGGTAACACACCTCATAGAGTTGTTGTGAAGATCAAATGAGTTTTTAGAAAGCAAACCCTTGATTGACTGCTACTTGTATTTGTATAATTATCATCAACTTCAATGAAAGCATCAAACAACAGGACAAATAGGAAATTAAGTCTCAGGCTTGGTGGGGGCAAGTGAGGCAGGCACTTATACACATTGCTGATGTGATTATCAATTCATTGGTAATGTACATGAGGGACCTTGAAGACTCTTCTAGAAATTGACTCCTACAAAAAATAGTAAAAGATGCACACAAAAATCAGATATTTGTTTTCTCTTGCTACCATTAAAGATTCCCACAAACTTAGTTGCTTTAAACAACACAAATTTATCACCTTACAGTGTTGTAGGTCAGAAATCCAACACAAGTCTGACCAGGCTAAAATCATGTCGACGACACTGTTTATTCCCAGGCAGGGGCTCTAGGGGAGAATTGGCCTTCTCCCTTGACTTCTCCAGCTTCTCGAGGTCAGCCATGTTCTTCTGCTCATGGCCCCCGTTCTCCATCTTCAAAGCCAGCAATCTAGCGTCTCACTGGTAACTGCTTCCAGTGTCATATCTTTTTATGTGATCTCAACTGGGGAAGTCTCCTATTTTCAGAATCCATGTGATTAGATTGGGCCCACCCAGATCATCTCCCCATCTCAAGGTCCTTGATTTATCCCTTCTGCAAAGTCCTTTTGGCTGTTCTTACAGGTTGGGCTTCTTTGGCATGGGGGTCATTTTTGTGCCTACCACAACTGATGTGTGACCATATTCATTACAGTGTTTAGAACAGTGGTGAGTTGGAAATAAATGTTCTACAATAGGAATGTTTAAACTATAGAACAGATGCTAGAATTCTAGGAAGCCTCTAAAAACTGTAAGACAATGACATAGGCAGTGAAAGAAGTAGGATACAAAGTTCTATACAGCATGAACATGGATAGTTGTTTACATATGAATATGGACATTTTATACAGTAGGAATATAATAGTTGTATACAGCAAAATACGGAGCTGGAGGGAATGATGCACCATCTGGTGGGTGGGTTTGCAAGTGATTTTTATTTTCTTTGTATCTCTCTTTTTTTTTGGTATTGTCTATTATAAGCATGTGTTACTATTTGTTTATCTCCCAAAATTTTAATTTTATCTGAAGGGAAAGTATTTTATTTGACATTGGGGAAAAGTAAGCATGTTAAAAACAAATACTGAAGTCCTAATAAAAGTTATATCACACTATACTATACCAGGATATAATTTTAAGGCAAAGGCAAAGTGTAACTTTCACTAAGCATTCCCTAATAAAAATCCTATAAAATGAGGTATGTGGTAATGACGTGGGCTAGGATTAAAGGCACATAAGAATGTCTTTAAATACTTGCATAGCCAGCATACAAAATGCAAGGCAGGCTAATTACGATGAATCAAAATACTAGACAAGTATATAAAAGTCACGTTTAAAATACAACTTTGTTAAAATACATGTTATACTTATGCCAACTCAAATTAACATTTCAAAATAATTTCTGTGTGACCTAGATATTTGAGTCCCTTAATCCTCCTACTAGAGTACGGAGATGATGTCAGAAAATAAAATGTATTATTTATGGATGTGGAATGTATGTATTACTTAGAAAGGAAAACTCTTACTTTAGAAATTAAAAATAACTGAAAAGTGCCCAGTGTCACTACCTCTGGGCAATCGGATGTGTATGTCTTCACCGTGGGTGTAGAACTTACTTAAAATCTTGAAAACGACTGAAGGGACAGAGGCAGCACTGTGGCCTCAGGCTCGGTCGGCTGCCCCACCGGAGTGGAAGGTGACCCGCCACGCAGGCGACAATGCAATATCAAAAGAAAAGGAGCAAGTAGGACTGGGTCAGGCCGGCTCCATCGTGTGGTCTAGATCCCCAGTGCCACGGAACACAGACCAACCCCTTGCTTGCCTTAGGGCTTTTATTTAGAAAATTTCATTAAATCAGAATGATGGGTAAACATTCAGAATTGAGTGGGCATTCGTTGGGATAGGCTGAGTTACAGGCGGCAGTAACCGACTGATCCCCAAACAGGTCAGAGGACAGTGCCGGGCAAAGGCCCTGTATGTGACTCAGTCATTCAGGCCGCTCCGCCTGTGCCCACAGAGGACGCCCTCGTGCCCTCGTTGGCAGCCTGGAAGAAAGCGCGGGCAGGACTCGGCCCTCTCCCCGGTGCTTGGGCCCAGCGGCGACTCACCCAGCGTCGCTTCTCGCACGCAGCCCATTGGGGGGAGGTGGTCACGTGGTCCCACTGGGGTGGGGGTGGGGGATAAGGGCATCCGGGAGCCGGATATTGCTGAACACAGCGAATGTTAAACCAACAGGATACCGGATTGGAGATGGTTTCCTTATTTCTCTCTGAACTGGAGAATGTTGGTTTCTAAACCCCAGGCTGGGCAACCGGGCCTGGGTCTCCTTCCGGGGAAAGACCTGGAGTGCCAGCCGCAGCGCGACCTGGGGCCCTGCGGTTTGGGCTCTGCCTTGGGAGTTGCTCCGGATCCAGGGCTGAGGCCCTGGGGAGCCAGCGCCCAGCCCTCCAGGCTTCCACAGGCGGGGGAGCTGCCGCCCGCCGCAGCTGACGGGGGTCATGTGCCCGGCCAGGAGCCTCACCTGGTTCCAGAGCACAGCGTGTGCTCCCCACGTGGCTTTTATTGCAGAAAAACATAAATTTTAGCAATGGGCACCAATGCATGTGAACAACTGAATAGCTATTCAAACCAACCGTTTGCCACGGTGACTAGAATGCCCCAAACCTTGGGAGCCATGGAGAGGGTCATTGCTGGGTGAATCCGAAGCAGAACTGGAAACCAGGTTGTAGTTACGCTGTGGTACAACGTTGGTTTCCTGACGGGAAGTGAAAGTCTAATCAAGTTCTCTTGGGGGCTGAGAGGCCGGAGCGCCCTTGAAGCCCATGGTTTCTCAGGCGGGCTGCGCGGAGGACGACGCCGGGAGCGCCGTGGGCACCGCTCTAGCTGGTGAACGTGAGGCCGCCCCAGGGGCTGGGAAGGCTGGCTGCCGGCAGGAGGCAGTCGACATGCAGGTGTCAGAAAAATAAAGGCTGGGCCGGTGTGCTGGCGGGAAAGGGATTTGAGAGGCAGGTTGAGAAATGTTTCAGAGAAAAATGGCTGTCAGGATGGGCCAGAGTGAGCTTGGCAGCGTGGACGGGGGCCCTGCCGTGACAGCCAAGACCAGATGTCTGTGCTCCTGCCCAACCAGAAAGTTTGCTTTCGGAATGACGAGGGATTGTGCCTTGGGCCGCCACTGTCCTCTCTTCCTCTCCTCACTGGGTTATCACCTTCACCCCTGTAATCTTCAATGACCTTCCTGAGACTGACTTTGAAATCTATCATTTCCCTGCTTTTTAAGCAGAAACACCGTTATTGTTTGTTCTTTCTGTAGAAAATACGAATAACAGGGAAAAAAAGAAAATCATTATAATCCTACCACCCACCAAGAAGCACTTGACATTTTGTATATTTCCTTCCAAACTTGTGAGTATGTGTGTGTGTGTTTTAAAAAATGGGATAGACGCACTATTCTGTTTTTCTCACTTCATATGCTGTGAGAAGCTAGACTTATTCCTGAATGCCTATTAGCCATCGTACTGGCATTTCACACTCTTCGTGTCAACACCAAGCCTACCACTTCCGGTCTATAGCTAACCCAAACCTCTGCCTCAGTTTGTTCATTGACTAACTTATTCATTCAACATCTGAGCGCACAGTAGGGGCCTACGCACTCCATAGTTCAAGTCAGCCCAGCAACTCTCTTTTCCTAGACCTCCTCACACTTGGTCGCGACATCACTCATTTATTCAACAAATTTTATTTCATTTGTCCTGGCATTCTCCGTAGGTAGACCTCATGGTCTGCTCACTCATGGTCTGCTCACTCAATGGTCTGCTCACTCAATGGTCTGCTCACTCAATGGTCTGCTCACTCATGGTCTGCTCACTCAATGGTCTGCTCACTCATGGTCTGCCATGGTCTGCTCACTCATGGACTGCTCACTCATGGTCTGCTCACTCAATGGTCTGCTCACTCAATAAAATCGAGCATCTCTCATGTGCCAGATTTTGTTCTCTGCCCTGAGCATACCAAGGTGAACAAGATAGGCATGGTCTCTTCTGCCATGGTGCGAACACTCCAGAGGAGGAAATAAACAATACATCCATGTATTAATTATTTATCAGTACATAACAAATCACCCCAGAATTTAGTGATTTCGAATAACAACATTTATTACCACACAGTTTCTGTGGCTTAGCTTGGGACTTCTGCCTCGGGGTTCCTCATGTGGCCGCAATCAGGGTGTAGGCCGGGACCACAGTCACGGTAAGGCTCCACTGAGGGAGAACTTGCTTCCAAGCTCATTGGTGTGGTTTCTTGCTTGTTGTTGGCCACAGGCTACCTCAGTGTTTGGTCACATCCACCTTTCCCTTCGGGCAGCTTCATCAGAGCAAGCAAGGAGAGAGAGAGAGAAATCACAGTCTTTTAGAACATAAACTCATAAGTGATGTCCCATCACTCTGCCATATTTGCTAGAAGAAAGTCCCCAGGTCCTGCCCACACTCAAGGGAGAGATGACACAAGGACATGAATACTAGCAAATGGGGATTTGGGAAAGCCATTGTAGAAGGCTGCCAACCATAGTCATAAATAAACAAGGCAATTCCAGATCGCGTTAAGCCCTAGGAAGGAAATCAAATGGGGACAAGACAAAGAGCCCCCTGGAGCACTGGGGGATGTCCTCCCGAGTGAGTGGTCGGGGAAGACCTTGGGAGGAGGTAACAGGTAGGTGGAGACCCGAATGACTAGAAAGAGCCCATCTGAGAGTATGCCTTCCAGACAGAGGCAACAGGAAGTACAAAGTGGGAGGGTGGGATCTCTGTGTTGGAGGAAGAGAGTGGTGGCCAGTGGCACAGAGCAAAGTGAGGTGAGAACTTCATAACAAATCCATGAGGAAAATATTATCTACATTTTAAAATAACGAGTAACTTCTCTAAGATCACACAGCTTGGAAGTCACATAACACACACGGATTTGAGATTGGTCTACCTGATGCTAAAATCCATGTTTTTGCCTCACCAGTACCTTACAGTTCATCGCAGAATCCCTGATGGCAGGAGATCAGCCACCCCAGTGGCCCAGGACATGGAACCAAAACAGTCCTGAGGAAACTGGGGTAGTTGGTCATTGTAAAGGGAAAACATGGCCCGCAGGTTCCTTAATGCGGCGTGGAACCCAGGTGAGCCAGCAGCCATGAGTCAGCTGGGTAAGACTCGGCTGTGTCTTCTGTAGCTAAGAGAAGAAACTGAGTCATAGCCCTATCTTGTTGCTAAAATCAGATGTTTATAGACTGTGGCTTTGTTTCCTTTTGTTTTTCTCCAGTCGGTCCTCGGAGAGAAGCTGGCCTAAAAGCAGGTGCTGTCAGGAAATCTTTGAACTGGGAGAGGCCTAGGCTTGTTCGTGCCACTCCTCAGCCACTGAGCAGGGCCTCGGGCGCAGGGCAGGGCTCCTTGCTTCCTCAGACATCTTTCCCACTGGCCTTCTGCTTTGGGCATAGCTATGGATAACCTGTGTGCCTTCCTGAAGTACACCTCTCTCCCTCCCCCACCAAAATACTCAGTCCAGGGCGTGGCCGCAGGAAGGTACATCATGAAAGGTCGTGACAGGACATCTACCTGTACGCAGCAGAGCGGAACGTGTCTGAGAAAGGCCACAGCAGCAGACGATGGAAGCTGAGCTGTGGCTATTTTTTAAAAAGATTTATTTATTTATTTATTTATTTATTAACGATTTATTTATTTATTTTAGAGAGAGAGAGTGCATGCACATGAGCGAGTGCATGCCGGTGGGGGGAGGGACAGAGGGAGAGCAAGAGAAGCAGACTCTCACAGAGTGGGAACCTGACTTGGGGCCACCCCTCTGAGATCATGACCTGAGCCAAACCAAGAGCTGGATGCTTAACCGACTGAGCCACCCGGGTGCCGCATATTTATTTACTTGAGAGAGGGAGGGGGGAGGGGCAGAGGGAGAAGCAGAGAGAGAGGAGCAGACTCCCTGCTGAGTGGGGAGCCCGACGCAGGGCTCAACCCCACAACCCTGAGATCAGGACCTGAGCCAAAACCACGGGTCGGACGCTCAACCAACTGAGCCACCCAGACACCCCTGACTTGTAGCTATTTCTTTGCTGTTCACGTTGCCACATCCTGACGACCGAAACCAGGAAGTCAGCGATGCTAAGATAGCCCCGTGGGGTTTCACATCTCTCCTCAAGGCAGAGGATCCTCCACCTCTCCATGAGATCTGACCCTGCAGACCAGCACTCCTTTTTGAACCTCTCCAACTATAAATTCTCCCCGGAGGTTCCCCTCTGCTCCCCATTACTCCTCTTTTCTAACTCCTCTCCTGCTCCCTATTCCCTTATGAGTGAATGACAGCAAGACTGGGCCCTGGGCCTTCTTCTCTCCCTCCCTAGAGAACGCCACACTCAGCTGTAACCTTCACTCTATGCTGATGACCTCCTAAGAGACCGCAGACCAGACCGATTTCAGTGGGACACAGGGTAGATCCCATCACTATCTCCCCTGTGCTGCACAGCGCCTCTCTGTGGTGGACTGTACTTCCTTGCCCCATCATCAGGCTTGGCCTAATGTCTTGTTTCGGCCGTGGAAGGCGGGTGAAGGCAGTACTACGCTCTAGTAGGCCCTGCACGGTTCCTCGTCTTTTACTCTTTCCTTCTGCTGCATTACAGCGTGCTCAAATAAACGCTTCTCTTTCAGAAGCTGATGGGATCTTAAAAAGGGTGTCACTGAAAGGTATCCATTTGCAAATGGGATCAGATCGCTAGGAATGACTGGATAGGCAGCTTCTGTCCAATAATTATTCAAAGTGAATGTAGCGTACATTCTGAAAGAGAAAATAAGATAGTGCAAAGATCCGACCTCAGAGACCAATTACTAGTTACTTCTGCGAGAGCCAAGGTTTAAGAGAGCACTGCCCGCCCCACCTAACCAGCGCTGGATGATAGTACAGGGGCTTTTAGTTTGAAAGGTAAACTGTTGAGATAGTCTGTTCGTAACAGAGCAACCAGGAATGGTCCTTTCAGTATGCCAGACTATGTCACACTTCCACTCAGTACCTACTCCTGGCTTCCCATGATGCTTGAGTGCCATAGCACCCAAGACTCTACATGATCTGACTGCCCCTCACCCCACCTCCTACCCTGTCTTTCTTACTTTATTCCAGCCATTTCTCAGACACACTGAGAATGCACCAGCCTCCACGACTTTGCACTGCTCTTCTCTCCACCTGAAACACTCATTCCCTGGATATGCACATGGCACTCCTTCTCTCCCTTTAGGTGTCTATCCAAGTATCACCTTATTAGAGAGGGCTTTCCTGATCATGCCCACGCAGACATTGTACTTCCTTGCCCATTGTTGCTTTGAACAATGAGTTTTCGCAAAAATCACGTGTGTCACTCTGGGTTGAAGCTTTTAAGAGTCAATGTATCATATTGATGTTTGTCCTCTGCTGTTTCAAGAGAGCAGACCACACGTTCCAGATGGTTTGATCACAGGAGGATGCAGCCTGAATTATCGAGTAACTGCCTAGAGCAAACTTCCCTGGAGACTCGCCTGGACCCACAGTGGAGTCTGTACGTTTGTTACAGCAGCATAACCTATTCTGACTGATCCACATTCTCATATGCCATCAACCCTTTCCCCTTTCCACTACTTTATTTATGTATAGGTAAATATATGTTTATAAATAAAATATCATAAATACAAACAAAGTACGTAAGCATTTACTGTTATTCAACATTCTGTATATTTACTTGTTTGCATGTGGAGGTCATCAGTGCCACTCACCAAATATTTCAGCCTCTCTACCTGCTGGAGGCGTGGTAAGATTGTGGTTGGGTGAGGCCATGTTCTAGAGTTTCCCTTATGCACAACAGCTGGCCCCTGAACTCGTCCTGGGTCCTAGAACGTGGCAGGAAGACCCTAAAGTGCTCCCCAGGATCCCTAAATCCTGGTGTTCATGCCTTTGCATAATATCCTCCTGTCAAGTGCAGGGGAACCTGTGACTTCCTTGACACCGATAGAATAAGGTGAAGGTGAAGGGGCGTTGCTCCCATAATTACGTGACTTTGTGTAAGACTCCATCTTGCTAACAAGCTCTCTCTGTTGCTGTCTTTGAAGAAGAAAGCTGTCATAAAGTAAGGGGTCGTGTTGGAGAAGCCCAAGTGGCAAGAAACTGCAGGTGGCCTAGTCTAGGAGCCAACAATGACCCCAAGCAAGAAACTGAAATCTCAACCTAAAACTTCAGGAAATGAATTTGGCCGAAATGATGAGGGAGCTTGGAAGTGAAGTTTTTCCCAGCGTAGTGAGGAGTGCCCCAGTCAGTACCTGGATTTCATCTGGGTGAGAGCCTGAGCAGAGGACCAGTAAAGCCATGGCTGCCATGCTGGTCTCCCCTCTACCTGACAAGTAGTAAGCTTCACGAGGGCAGAGAGTTTTGTTTTGTTCACTTGTATTTCTTCAGCATCATTGCTTAGCACATAGTGGTTGCTCAGTACATATTTACTGGATGAATGAAAAAATGGGAAGGAACTTTGTTTTGCTGAACTTAAAAGAGAGATAGTTGTCCATAATAAATTCATCACATAAGAGATATACACATAGTAAATGCATTGTGTATACATATCACACATATTGGAATGTCTATAGAAGTTAAACTTGGTCATAGGATTACTATTGAATTCCAAGTCTCATTAGGCACCAAGCTGATAGGATTTGATCCATGGTAGAATTAACTTTCTGCTAAAGCAAAAAATAGGATCGTATAAAATGAGTGTTTCTTAATCCATATGAATAAAATAAAATTTCCATTGGTCTTAACTGTGTCATGAGAAAATGGTTATCAGTATTTTCACCAAACTTGGAGAACATGTCTGGAATAATCTGACTTATAATATAGGCTACATAATGTACATGAAGTCACTTCATGGAATCTGGTGGTTTTAAAGATGAACTTCAAGGGGCACCTGGGTAGCTCAGTTGGTTAACTGTCTGCGTTCAGCTCAGGTCATGATTCCAGGGTCCCAAGATGGAACCCGCATCAGTCTTCCTGCTCGGTGGGGAGCCTGCTTCTCTCTCTTTCTCTGCCCCTGCCCCAAATCACGCTCTCACTCACTCTCTCTCTTTCTCTCAAATAAATAAATGAAATCTTAAAAAAAAAAAAAAAGATGAACCTCGAAAGTCATGGGGATGGGCCTCAGTCTGGCATAGCGCCATTTCCCACGTAGGCAACTTCATAAACATACTATAAATATTTATTATATAATGATAGTTAAAATTCTCCTGAGCAATGCAAGAGATGAAGAGGCAGGCAGAAATCAAACAGGAGGCTGTTTTGTGGTAAATGTTCTATTGCAATGTGGCTTCCCTCTGTCAAGTATCAAACTTCCGGATTCCTTTCAGTACAACTTGTGGTAGAACAATGGTCCCCCAAAGATGTCTGCATCTTCAACCCTGGGACCTGTGAACACGTTATGCTACAGGGCAAAGAGGAATTAAGGTTGCTGGTGGAATTAAGGGTGCTAATCAGCTGTTTTTGAGATGGGGAGATTATTCTGGATTATCTGGATAGGCCCAATGTAATCACCAGTGTCCTTATAAGTAAGAGGAGGCCAAGAAGTCCGAGTCCAAGAGAGAGCTGGAGTGACAACGCAGCCAGCTTTGAAGATGGAGGAAAGGGGCATAAGCCGTGGAATGCAGGTGGCCTCTAGACGGCAGAGAAGGCAAGGGAACAGATTTTCCCCGAGAGCCTCCAGCAAGGGACGCAGCCTTGTGGACACCTTGCTTTTGGCACAAGGAAAGCCATTTGGGGTGTCTGCCCCCAGCACTGTAAGATAGAAAAGTTGGGTTGTTTCAAGCCACTGAGTTCGTGGCCATCCGTTACCTCAGCAACAGGAGACGAAGACAGCGCTGTGAAGAACAGCGAAGTACTGGAGATTTTACCCTAACTGCAAACTAGCCGGTCTCATCTCCATGGATGCTGGCAGAACACACGTGACCGCCGGGCCAGGGACAAAGGGCAACTTCTCACTGACTGACGGACGGGCAGCTGCTGGAGGGTTCGCGTTCTGCATGGTTCACCGAACCCAGATTCATTCCCACAGGGCAATGTGAACAGGGACAGGGGACATCTGCACACAGTGGCTCATGTGATGGCAGAGGAACCTTAACATTAGGGAACTTGAACCATTCAAACTGGACAGCAAGCACCCTGCCCTTTCCTCCCAAGGGAGGTATTGTCTTCCAAGCTGAAAAGTAGTAATGGTCATAAGCATGAGAACAGCGGTTTGAGTTTACAGACCGCTTTCCCCCTCTACCATCTAATTTACTTATTTGAGGGAGAGGGCACCAGCAGGGTGAGGAGAAGAGGGAGAAGCAGGCTCCCTACTAAGCAGGGGGCCCGACACAGGACTGGATCCCAGGACCCTGGGATCATGACCTGAGCCGAAGGCAGATGCTTAACTGACTGAGCCACCCAGGTGTCCCCTAATTTAACCTTTTAACAACCCCTGAAAGAGGTAACATTCCCAAGAACCTGAGGCCCTGAAACACTGAGTGACACACTCGAGGCCACCCACCCATATTTCCCAAGGCTTCCCATTCTAATACTCTCGGTAAAGAGATCCATTTGTGCAGCTCTTCACCCTTTGAGGGTATAGAAGCCTAGTAAAAGAGTAAATTACGATTTCAGCTCTCTCCCTGGTGACCTGCAAATGGCAGATACTAAGTTCAGCCAATAGGAAGAGCATGGGCTGTGGAATTAGATGCTGGTGGTTCAAATCCTGACTATGCTTCTCTAATGTCTATGGGCCTCAGGCTGCCCACCTGCAAAATGGGATTCTTTCCTAGGGATGCTAAGAGATTTGTGCCTCATGGGTCATGTCGTTCAGGTCCAGGCTGTCCATCCTAGAAATACTTGCTCAATTTGTCTCTTCCCCATGACTGTGAGCTTCTTGGGGGCAGGGACCACGGCTTCTGTGCTGGTCCCCCTAGCAACTAGCACCATGCCTGAAGGAACGACATGCTGAATAAACATGTGTTGACTGGAAGAGTCCACCTGGCCCCTGGTAAGTGCTTGATAGTGTCCCCTTCCTACCTTCCCTTTGCAAACCCTGCTTTTCTGATGGCTGCAAGCCAGGCAAGGGACAATTTCCATCCTAAAGGAAGTCTGGGTTCTCCACAGTCACTTTCATTTTCTAAAACTGAAATGTCTGTGACACAGGTTATGCAAGAGCAAACAATGTAGCCGTTCACTGGACAGCCTGGAGCCGAGAAGACACCCGTCCCTGTTCCTGGCATAGCTGGTGTGGGCCCAGTTGTGCAAGTTTCTGAGGTTTGAGACGGAACAACTCTTCCAGTGTTTCTGCGAGCCCCAGGGAAAACTCTCCTGGCAGGGCTGTCCCTCATTCTTGGAAAAGAGAGCAATGCCCCTTTCCTTCCCAAAGCCAAGCCCCATGACTCTTCCGTGAGAAGGAGTAATGGTAAGACACCACTGGGTGCGCACACTAGGCCCGTAGCCCTCCCTTGACAAAGAGGCAAAATGCTTCCACAAATGCAGGTTTCATGAAGCGAGTTCCTCCCCACCTCCTTTGTCCCCTCCTCTTTCCTGGACTCGATTCGCTACTTTTGAGGGGATTCTCCTTCTTCCCAAATACTTTCCCTTTTCCGTTCCAGCTGAACCTGCCTGAGGCAACGCTCTGCACCTGTACTCATTCCAGCAACACCCTTACTTTCTGAGGGAAACTGAGCTCATCCCATTGGCAAGAAGGAAACAATATTTACATCAAAGTCGGAAAGCCTGGTAATAATCGCATTTCTTAGTGTACGTGCCTTTTATCAAAGGGGCTTATTAATCCAAGTGAACACTGTTTACAGCACAGTTTCCATAGAGGATTGTTGGCCAGTTTGTCCTTTCCGGGTCCCTGGGGAACAATTCTTGCTTGATGATGTCTGCCTTTCTGAGAGGAAAGTGAGGGGGAGCGTTAGTGATTTTATATTCGATCTATAGTGGATGAAGTGTCTGCTCGCCTGCTGGGTTTTATGCCTCAGTGGGCCAGAGACTAGACAGCTTTAGGGGCTGATCATTTGAACCATAGTCGTTTATCTGATAATTTCCCTCACAATTCACTTCAGATCAGAAAACAACGCTTTTCAGGAAAGAGTCAGCGGGGTGGGGGGGGGATCTACCCAGAAGTCCACACCCATTCACATTGTTTAATTTTCTCTTCAAATTGTTATTCCTTGTCAACACAGCTTTGAAGCTGTGTGCAATTTCATCTCTAAAAGTTCCTCAGTCAACCGACCTACAATCCCCCTTTCTCTTCACATTCCCCCATCCTTACCTACTTTTGCCTGATGTTTGTGCCCAGATATTGACAGACAGCTGTGTTTCTCCAGTTCATTTCCCATAAAACAAATACATTTATTCATTTGGCTCTACTGACCAAGCAACCATATCTCGCACTTACTGCGTGCATCCTTCCCCGGGGCCTTGCCTGACTCCCACGACTCTGTGACTCCATTACATTCACTTCACAGGGACCAGTCGGGGCTGAGATGGTGCAGTCAGCAAGGGGGCTCACGGTCTCTGCTGGTGACCACTGCACCACACTGCCTTCCTGGTCTGTCTTTGTGTTGTCCGAAATGTTTTTAAAATCACTCCGAAACGTTCTTTCTCACAACAGACCAGAGCTGTGGCGGCCTAGCCTGCAGAAAGACACTCTGGACCATTGGCAGATGAGCAGGTAAGGTAGGACTCGACCCCACTGACCCATAGCGTGCTCACGGCTGGCGAGGTGGTGTTCCTGCTGTTCCGTCCTTCGCTGGCGATGCCTTCACAAAGCCCAACAGATTCGGGGGGGGGGGTAGGGGTAGGAGTCCCTTGAATCAGGAAATCAAAGGTGGCTGGAACCTGAAGTGACAATGGGATATTATTCTCCCCCTGGGACAGATGTTCTCATTATTTGCATTCTGCTCCGTCAACAATCTGATTTGACTGGCCAAACCTACAGACTAGACAGGACGAAATTCCCCTAGTTTCAATCTTAGGGCCTTTCCTAAAAAGAACAGCTAACACAAAGTGTTTACCAGGTTCTGGGCTCTGGCTTCTGGATAAAAATCATCCCCCTCCCCTCCCCGCCATTTAACACGTGTGAAAACTGCTGGGTCAAAAGCTAACACGTGGAAGAGACACAGCACTGGCCCTCAACGGGCCCCTCCCCACAATCCCATCATGCTGTGGAGGTGGGGTGCGCCCGGGTGCGCGGAGCCCTGGAAATCAGTGGGTTCAGCTTCGGATGTGCCCCGCATGGGCCACAGTTGGTGGCTGTCCCGAGTCACTCCAGAAGCTGATTTACGGCAGCGACTCAGAGTGAGTCCTTCAGAGCCGGCATCGCATATTTTTAAGAGCCTGTATATTTCTGGAGGAAAGGAAGTGAAAAGCTGCAATGATAATGATAAGAATAGCTAATAATTACTGATCTCTTTCTGTAGGCCAAGCATTCTGTTAGCGGATTGTATACATGACCTCACTAAACAGGACAGAAAATCAACTGGGATTTCAGGGTCCCGTACTCAAGCCATCATTCAATTACCATTTAGCTTTCTTCTTGGACTTACAAGAGTAAATGACATCATTTTAGGCATTTGTTCCGCTTACAATTCTCCCATGTGGCAATCATACTTGGATTGTGCAATACGTTTGGGCCATATTAGTGTAAAGAAATCTTGCAACAAAATGGGCACACAGACACACATTCCATCAAAAAATTCAGTTTTCTAGTATTTGAGTGTTTACTAACATTCTCATTGAACAAGTGTAGCAAGATTATGAAGCAGGCGAAACTGTCTATGAAGATCTAGTGAAATGCATGGCATGTGGGCTTTGAAATCAGACAGATGGGGGTTCCAGTCCCAATTATGTTACTCGGCAAGTTCCTGAGCTCTTCTGAGCCTCCTTGAATTTAAAATGAAGGTAATACCCGCCTCATAGACTTGTTATAGGATTAAATGAACATACGTAAAACAATGAGCAGAGGTCTTTGGCACAAGCTAGGGTCTCAACAGGAGTAATTACCTCCCATTTCTCCATCCCCACTTTGGATTCTACTTGTCAAATTTGACAGTGTTCCCCGACTTCTCCTTCTGCACCCCAATTTATAGGTCTTATTTCCTAATTATCTTGATTTGTTCATTTACTTATTCAAAAGTTTTTTTTTTAAATCAAATACCTATTATGTGCAAGTTACTGGGTAACCGTTGAGGATGCAATGATGAACTAAATTTAAAAAAAAAGTCCTTTTCACATCCTGGTGAGAGAGTCAGACATTAATCACACAAGTGGGTAGGTAGTTAGAAAGGGAGATAAATGCTATGAAGGAAAGGAACCGGTATCTAGGGCTTTAGAGTAGGGGAGGTGAAGGTGAGTCGAGACCAGAAGAAGTGAGAGTCGAGACCAGAAGAAGTGAGAGTGTCTGCGGCAGGTGCTGCTGGTGCTGGTGGAGGAGACAGTGATGGTGAAGGGTGTGTGGAAAGGACAGCATTCACAAGAGGATATGCGAAGCATGTGTGGGGGTGGAAACTCTGTGTGTCTGAAAACCTGAAAGACCAATGTGGCTGGCACACAGATGATAAGGGGGAGAAGGGACAAGGACCAGAAGTTTAAGCAGATGCCATTCCCAGACCCTGCTGGGCTGTGTGGTCCACCGGGGTTAGGATCCTCATCCTAAGAACAATCCAGAAATCACAGAAGAATTTTCAGTACGGGGATAGTGTGAAATAGATTTTGCGCTGTAAAAAGATCATTCTAGATCTGTACTACCCGATAATGGTAGCTACCAGATACACGTGGCTCTTGAACACTTGAAATGTTGTTGGTCTTTGCTGGGATTTATTGTAAATGTAAAAAGTATGCACTGGGTCTCATAGACTTAGTATGGAAACAAGAATGTAAATGTCTCATTCCTTTTAACATTTTGAATCCATACTGAAATGATAATATTTTGGGTAAAATAAAATGTAATTAAAATCAATTTTACCTGTTTCTTGCTACCTTTTAAAGATGTAACTACTCAAAAATTAAGATGACACGTGCAGCTTGCCTGTGCGGCTCCCATTCTGTTTCCAGTAAACGGAGCTCCTGTAGATGCAGCGTGAACAAGGGACACAGAGAAGGTGAAGCAGATCTGGAAGCTGTTTTTCCGTCTAGGCAAGGGGGGAAGGCAGCTGGAACTAGGATCATGGTAGTGGGAGTAAAAGGAGGTGGGTGGATTTGAGGTGAAACCCGTAGGACTCAGTCCTGTAGCAGGTGTATCTGGATGAATGGTGGGTACCACGTGTTGACATACAGACCGGCCTCGGCAAGAAATAATCATGAGCCTAGCTGTGGTGCTGTGGGTATTTTGAGTGGACATGCTCTGAGACACTCAAGTAGACCAATGTCTCACGTAGGCTTGGATGAGAGGTTTGGGCAGGAGACTTAAATTTGAAAGGAACTGGCCTGCGAATGGGCATGAATGAGGTTCCTTAGGGAGCAAGGAGTCAGTGAGGAGTGACCTGGGACCTAGACTTGGGATACAGGGTAGGAAAGGATAAGTTCGAGAAGGAGAGTTGAAGAGAAAAACCAGTGTGTGTGGTCCTGAAAACAAAGGGAGAGAATGTTTTAAGAAGGAAGGAGGGGTCAGCAATGCTAGCTGCTAGGACAGGTTGGGCGACACGAAGAATACAAACTATTGGGAGTTAGCAACATGGTGGTCATTGATGACCTTGGCAAGCGCTGTTTGGGGCGACAGCAGCAGAGGCCGGGCTGCAGAGGAGTGCAGACTGGGCAAGAGGTGAGGAAATAGGGACAGTAAATATAAAGAGCTCTTTTCAGAATTTGGACTAGGAAGGAGGAGAGAGGGAGACAGAGAAGCTCGAGGGAGATGAGTTTTTTGTTGTTTTTTACATAACTGGAAGAGACTTGAGGAGGTGTAAATATTGGTAGGATGGTCTGGTTGAGGTGGAGTGGCGGAAAGTACGAGAGGGAGAAGCGATGATAAGCAGTCCATGGCTCCTGAGAACGCAGGGAGGGATAGTGTTCCCTACTGGACTAGACCGGGGGGGGGGAACCGACAACGCTGGGATGAGGACCCCCCCTCCTACTGTGGTAAGAGGGAGGAGAATGGGGGTGGATGGAGGTTCAGAAGCGGGAAGTTGGGGGGCTTCTTCAGATGGCTTTAATGTGCTCTGTGAAGTAGGAAGTCAAGTCATCCCTGAGAGGATATGGGGGGGCGAAGATGGTCAATGGCGGGAGGGGCGGGCTGAGAGTGTCGCACGTGGTGGAGCGAGCAGGTGCCGTGGAGAGAGAACGGAATAAACATGCCTGCTGTCCTCTAAGCAAGCCGGCAGGAGGGCACCTTTAGGTGTGGATTTAATGTTGTATAGTAGAAACAGAAACATGAGGAGAAGGACAAATGTGATTCGGCGTGGGAGGGCCTGAAGCTCTGTGTAGGAGTTTACATGTCATTGTAGTGAGGAAACACACATTGTTCCTACCGAAGAATGGGGAAGTCTTGTGGAGACTGGGAAGGAGGCAAAGCCCTGATCGCCAACCCCGGGTTTGGCAACACCACACAAAGGTGTTAGGAAGATTGTGAGCAAGGGGGGCTGTGCGCTCTCTCAGCGCCCAGAGGCCTCCCGCTGGCACCCGCACTCCCACCCCGGCAGCTGGCGAGAATGTTCCGACCATCCAGCGGCCACACCCAGCTGGGTCTTTTTCCCTAAAATGAGGGAAGGAGCTCTTTCCTGGTGAACCAAAGGTTTTGGGGCCAAGTACGACTCTCCATGTGGTGCTGACAGACTGGGGGCCCCGGGGGCTGCTGACACTTCTGCCTGGGAACGCCGGCTTGCAGCAAACGTTTGTCTCAGTCTGCGCTGAATGAGCAAGGAAGAGAAGGAAGGACATGACGAGTGGGTTGGGGAAAGAGGAAGGAAATCCGTGGACATTGAGCAAGACGCAGGAGGCCCGAGTTAGTCATTGAGAGCTTGGACGCCTGTAAGTAATGACCGAGTCCAGGGAGTGGCTGGGGTAGCACAGAGGGGATCTTCTGGGGGGAGGAGGTAAAGGGACAGAGAGGCTTCGGGAACAGTGGAGCCCCCTGGGCTGCTGGAAGGTCTTGGGAAGAAGAATTCTATGGGCGGGTGCCAAAGCCTTCAGCTAATGGGAGGAAGGGACTAGGCGGTCAGCAGATGGGAACAGACATAGGAGGCCAGGGGTCAAATGGCATGCCGGGAGCCCATAGCCCCAGAGAAACTGGTTTTCTTACAAAGGATTGGGGGAGTAACAGACAGTGATTCTCAGGGAATAGGGCTCCTGGATCTGTTGATGCTCTTTGCAGAAAACCATGGAACGCCATGGAACGATAGATTTAATCCCATCAAAGGAACTGGGATTTAGCACAAATCATTCTAGTGACCTATCTGGGCTGGAACCGTTACATGGTAAATAACATACACACGGTTGACCTTTACCAGTGACTGAAAGCTCCAAGGAACCATAGCCGAAGGAACGGCAGGAGGACACTGGCAGGACACACCTGAGCAGACTGACCACGTGGCCAGGACTGTCTCAGGTGACAGGAGGTGATGCGACAGGCAGCCGATGAGGAACAGCAGTGGTTCGTGTGGGGAGGAAGGAAGGACTTGGCAAATTTTTTTTTTAGTGACTCAAATTTAATTTGGTGAATGTTGGCTTTTTAAAATGTCCTCGAAAATGTTTGTCTGCAGAGATATTTCAGAAGTTTGCTTTGGTTTTATGATTAACACCTAGATTACTACATTCACAAAGTTAAAAGCCCTGGCTTTCCTTATGGTTTATAATAAATCCACCAAAATTTATAGATCACTTTAAAAGAGACTTTGGCTTATGCCTGTCCTATTTACAAAGGTAGCTAATCTTTAAAACAGTTCAAGCTAATCTAAATAAATAAATAAATAAATAGTTCAAGCTAGATTTATAAATGTAATATACTTCATGTCCTCTTTAAATGTCTCCATTGTTTGACTTAACAAAACTTCCCTGAGTTTTTAAATAACTCTTATAAAACTAATATGCATATAAATATGGTGAGCTTTAGACTCTCTTAAATGTTTCCATATATAATAAGTATTCAATCTATGTTTCTACAAAAATTTTAATTTAAAAATCTCAAGTATAAATGAGGTATACATTTTATTTTATTTTTTATTGAGGTGTAATTGACATACAACATGATATTAGTTTCAGGTATACAACGTAGCAATTCCACATTTGTATGCATTACAAAAGGGTCACACAATACCTCCCGTTACCATGGAAAATCACCGTACAAAGTTACTATAGTACTATTGACTATATTCCCCATGCTGTACATTATACCCTCATGGTTTATTTTTTTTATTGCTGGAAGTTTGTACTACTTAATCCATTTCAACCCTGCCTCCAATCCTCCCACCCCTCTGGCAATTGCCAATCTGTTCTCTATATCTATGGGTTTGGATTTTGTTTTGTTTTGTTTGTTTGTTTGTTTTGCTTTTTGGATTCCACATATAAGTGAAACCATGCGGTATTTGTCTTTCTCTGCCTGATTTCTTTCACTTAGCATAATATCCTTAAGGTCCATCCATGTTGTCACAAATGGCAAGATTTCGTTCTTTTTTATGGCTGAGTAGTATGCCATTGTATATATAGATACCACATCTTTATCGATTCACTCATTGATGGGCACTTAGAAGATTTCCATGACTTGGCTACTGTAAATGATACTGCAATGAACATAGGGAGTATATATTTTTTTGAATTAGTGTTTTCATTTTCTTTGGACAGATACCCAGTAGTGGAATTGTTGAAACATATGGTATTTCAATTTTTGGTTTTTTGAGGAACCTCTATACTATTTGCAGCACCACAGTGACTGCACCAACTTACAATCCCACTGACAATGCATGAGGGCTCCCTTTCCCCCATATCCTCGCCAACATTTGTTATTTCTTGTCTTTTTGATAATAGTCATCCTGACAAGTGTGAGGTGATATCTCATTGTAGTTTTGAACCACAGTTATACTTGGTAACAGGACTGAACCTAAGAAGGCAGTGGTCACATAGCTCACATCCCTGGGATTGAGTCATATTATGACTTCACTTTTTCCATCCACATAGAAGTCAGCACCCCCAACCCAGCCTGCCACACAACATGGTCAGATTTAGCAGTTATTCGATGTCAATATATTTTCCAAGGAGTTTCAAAGAAGTTGGAACTTGACAAAAATCCTACCTTCTTTTCATACCCTTCCTGCCCAATGAGACCCTACAATCCTTACTGATAGCAAAGTAATACCAGTTGTTCACTCATCGTTTTCTTTAACTATATGTTTGGAAATCAAGCACTATATTTCTTCATTCCCATCTTTAAAAGAGGTCAGCTGTTGTGTGGCATGGTTAGGAAGTCAGGGCAAGGGGCCACTGGTCAGACTTCTCTCCCTTGAAGTCCCACTGTGTGTCTGCAATGGCCACTTGAGGTGTTTCTACTCCATTTCTCCAGACCTAACTGATGTTTTGGAAAGGTATGTCAATTCACCACTCAACAACTAGTAATCGATTAGTGCCTACTTTGTTGTAGGGGCTGGAGATACTTCACTGTAAAGGGAAAATAACATCCACGCCCTCATGAAATGGACATCCAGCTACATTCAGCGCACGTGTGTAAATTTGGAGTCTCCTTTTCTATTGCCTATTGGAATTCTTGCAATAGATTAAAATCATTTACCTTGTCTTTGATAGTCTTGTGTGTTTGGCCCTATCCTATAACAACTTACCTCGTGTATTATCCTCATGGTTTGGTCCTTTGCTTCTGGGACAGCCCACCAAAGAACTTGGAGGGAAAGTCTCTTTTTCTCTTTCTTCTTCCATTTCCCAAATAGTTCCTGAAATATTTACAAACTCTCTACATTAAAGAAAAAACAGGACTTTTACGGACTTTCTGTTTTGAGTTAACTTAACATGGATTCTTCTAATCCTGAGATATATACCAAGAAGCCTGAAAGCAATGTGGATGGGTCATTTGGGGCAACACATGAAACAGTCAATTTTATTTGGAGAGGTTTTCGTTAATCTATCTTCCCTCTCGCCTTCCCTCCCTCCCATCCCTCCTTTCTTCCAGAATGAACATTGAAATTATTCTGCCAAGAATATCTTATTTTCTGGGAATCATTACAGGATGATGAGTTTAGTCCTTGAATAGATTTTGTGGAAGTTGGGTGGTGAATTGCTCTGAATAGGCATGGAGTGATATTAGGAAGATGGCAAGCTGAAAATGAGCATTACGTAAGGGATAAAACTATCTGAATACAATATTAAAAGGTTTTATGATATTATGTTTCTAGGTCATTTGGAATTTCTGAGTTAAGAAACTTGATTTTCTTTCCATCAATAAATATCTTAGAGCTCTTTTGGTGGCGAAAGGAAAAGGGAGATATTTTGATAAGTGAGTTTATTTATTCTATGACTTGCTAGAGAAATTAGATGTTTTCTCCTTCCTTCTCTCAAAGGGCTAGCAAAAAGCCAGCATCCCTGTTTTGAAGGCCTGATATGTCTATCCTTTGCTCTAGGAGAAAAAAAAAAAAAGGATCCTTAGAAGTCAGTTACCGAGATAATTTATGTAGAATAAAGTTTATCAATCTAAAAATACAATTCGATGAGCATTGGCAAAACACGCAGTGTGTAACCACCACCACGATCGTGATGCAGAACGTTCCGAGCATTCCCAAAGTTCTTGGATGTGTCTTTGCAGCCAGTCCCCTCCTGCCACCTGGCTCCCTGGCTTCTCCTGGATGACCTCTTGTCATAGTTCTGCTTTGTGCAGCACTTCATATAAATGCACTCTATAGCATCTCTTTGTGTCTGACTGCTTTCCCTCAGCCTCATGCTTCTGAGACCCATCCCTGTTTTTGCATGTATCAGTTCTTCCTTTCCATTGCTCACTGGTATTCTCTTGTATAGATAAGCAACAATTTTTTAATCTGTTCACCAGTAGATAGATATTTGGATTGTTTCTAGCTTTGAATATAGTACGTGACTTCATGTGGCCTTGTGTTGTAATATTTAGAGAGTAAATACCTAGGAAGAGGATTGCTGGGTCACAAATTAAGGGTATGTTTATTTTTATAAGATGCTGTCAAACTTTCCCAAAGTGGGTGTGCCATTTTGCATTCCCACCAGCAATGTATGAGAGTTTCATTTGTTGTACATCCTTACTAACACTTGGTATTGTCGGTCTCTAATTTTAGTCAGTTAGTTAATGAGTAAGTTCTAGGGATGTCATGTACAACATGATGACTATAGTTAGTAAATACTGTATTGCATATTTGAAAGTTGCTAAGAGAATAGATCTTGAAAGTTCTCAGCATAAGAAAAAATTATAACTATGTGAGGTGATGGATAGTAACTAAACTTGGAGTAGTAATCATTTCATAATGCATACTTTTATCAAATCATCATGTTATATAAATATTTAATACAATGATATAAGTGAATTATACCTCGATAAAACTGGGGAAAACACCACACCGAGATACCCCTACATGCTTAGATCCTGATGGACCTGTGTGACTCTCCATCCTATGTGCGCGGCCAGCGGGTTCGGGACACGCGTCTCCCAGTCTCCGAATGCCACCGGGCAGCTCTGGTGTCTGCCGTGTGCTCTGTCCTCTTCCTGCTGATTATGCTCACGGGGGTCCTGTGCCACCGCTTCCACGGGCTGTGGTACCTGAAAATGATGTGGGCCTGGCTCCAGGCCAAGAGGAAGCCCAGGAAAGCCCCCCCGGGGGATGTCTGCTATGATGCCTTTGTGTCCTACAGTGAGCACGATTCCTATTGGGTGGAGAACCTGATGGTCCAGGAGCTGGAGCACTTCAACCCTCCCTTCAAGCTTTGTCTGCATAAGCGGGACTTTGTTCCTGGCAAATGGATCATCTACAACATCATCGACTCCATCGAGAAGAGCCACAAGACCATCTTTGTGTTGTCTGAAAACTTTGTGAAGAGCGAGTGGTGCAAGTATGAGCTGGACTTCTCCCATTTTCGCCTCTTTGATGAGAACAATGACGCCGCCATTCTCATTCTTCTGGAACCCATTGAGAAAAAGGCCATCCCCCAACAGGAAGTGTTTGAGTTGAAGAATAATTCTAGTTTTTAAAATGGAAATATTCATACAGTGAAATATTTTTGGTTTTCAAAACTTTGTTCCATGTTGATTTAGAATTTTACTCTTTATTTCGCACAGGCAGTATTAAGAACATTCTTCAGAAATCACAGATGTAAGTGAAATCTTTTCAGAATAGAAAAATTTAGAAGAATGGGCATTTGTGTTTACAAAGGCGTGTAAAATAATGCAGGGATTATATTAGATTTTCATTAAGTGATTTCTGACAGATGTATTTCTTATTATTTTATTTAATAAGGCACTTTATAGGAAAAAGACACAGACTCTGAATTTTGATAACTTCATTTTAGAATTTCTAAATTTCAGTCAGATGGTCAAAAACATAAATGTCTACCATGAGTTATCCTTTCCCAAACGCCTTTTCATACTCTGTGCTCATTTTCTAACCTTAAAAAGTAAGTTCTGTAGTGAGTTTTAGGAGGTCTTAGGCCAAACAAAAAGCAGACTGACTAAGGAGTCTTGAGTCTAATCTGGGTTTGCACCTAGCTGTGAGCCATGAGACTTGAGACAAATTCTCCAGTCACTTGAGCTGAAGGTGTAATAATAACAGAACAATTTATTTCACGTGTTATTATCAGATTCAGATGAAAAGATATATTTGAAAGTGCTTTGAAAACATTTATGCATATTGTACATAGATGACACTGGTAATAATTTGTGGGTAAATAAATGATTTCTACCTGACTTTGCCAGAACATTCTAATTGGCTTTGGGATTACAAAGCAATGACATCAATCTAGGCAGCTCAACTAAAGACATGTAGAGAAAGAACAGAGGTTTTTTTTAGATTCGGGGGAAAATACTAGAAAGAAGTTTTCTTAGGTACACAATTGAGAACTCATGAGGAAGAGAGGTGGGTGGGGATTTTATAGTAAGAAGAAAGTCTTCTCAGGGAAACGCAGAGCCTGGATCATTAGGGATAGAGAGAAATATCCATATAGTCAGTAACCTGTAGAGAAAACCGGACTCCACCCTCTCAAGTTCACATTCATGCCCATTAAGTTTGCCTGATATTGGAAACTTTCATGAGGATTAGGGATGTGGAACAGGGCAAGAGAAACAACCCTGGATTTAGGGTTCCATTCTCATTTCAAATCTCAGTTCTGCCACAATTTGCATGGCATTTCCTCCTGTGTGAAAGAGAAGCAAGAATTCTTTCTCAGCCTTAATTTGTGAAGATCAAATTAATTATGAATATAAAATGTACTGTATGGATATTAAGGCAGCTTAATTTTTAAAAGGTAGTTTGTTTCCTTTATAAACATTCTTCACTAGTTTCTGTGGCAATGAAAAAAGCCAATCTAAGACTGTTTTTGGAATTACTTTTAGAGGCACGGATGGAACCGAGCAAGGTTAGGATTTGGATTCAAAATCTTACAGATAAGCGGGAGCCGCCCAGCTTTCATGGTCAGAGTAGGGATGCCACATCAGTGTTCCAGTCCCCGAACCACCAGGGACTGCCCCAGGATTGGACAAAAATGTCCTTACCTGCTCCTCAGGCAAGCTTCTGCTCCGTTGGTCTGGATTGTGACTGGTAAGCTATTTTAATATAGGAAAGCATAGCCATGCTGGTGGGAGCGGACCCTGGAGACAGCCCGCCCGTGATTAAGTCTTGAAGCGGGGCGGGGTGAGAAGCGTGAATCCCAGCTCCCAAGGATGGAGAGGAACGGAGAAGGGGAATTTGAAGACTGCGTTTCGGTGTACGTGAGGCTTTGAATGCCAGACCTTCAAGAAAATACCGGTTGGGTAACTAGCCTCTCTGATTGTGCGATCTTCCTCTGTGCTTCGGGAATTTACCCATGGGGGCCGCTGGCAATCTCGGTTCTCTTTTCTTCGCTCCTGACCTCCAGCAGCCCCAGCGCCCTCCTCGGACCCGGGCGGCCTGCAGCCGGCCGCCACCTCCGTCAAGGTCACCTGACGCAGCCCGGGGCCGCGGCGGCGGCGGCGGCCGCGGGGCCCCAGCGGCCGGCGCGCGCCCGGAGCTCGGACCTCGCCTCCCCTGCGCGGCGGCGCGCTCAGCAGACGGGCGGTCCCCGCAGCCGGCGAGGAGGGACATCCGCCCCGAGCACTTTTCCTTTCGCTGCCAGCCTCGGACGGGCGCGTCCCGTCCGGAGGCGGCTCGGAGGCGCGGCCCGACGGCGGCTCGGTCATCTCCCAGGTACGTCTGGCCGTTCTCGCCGTCGCGCCCCAAGGCTTCCCCCGTTCCCCCCGCAGCCGTCCGCCAGGGATCCCCGCTTCCCTCTCGCCTGCGCGCGGGGCCCGAGGCTGGCAGGCGGGGTGGGGGGGGCATGAGGTCCCGACGCTCTTGCGGCCCCGGGTCTGCGCGCCACCCTTCTCTCCGGGCGGGGGCGACGACCGTCGGGTAAGGGCTTTCAGGTGGCAGGCGTGCGTCCGGCTGGGGGTGTGTCGGCGCTCCTTGGTTACCGCGGGACCAGACACCGCAAGCTGGATATCCGTCGCTGTGACAAGTGGGAAAGGGTCGGGACTCGGGGTCCGCCGGGGACCCTCGCACCCTAACTGCGAGCGCGGCCTGTGCGCGGGGGTGAGCTTCACGCCCCCTGCGTGTTCCTCCATCCTTAAAATACCTGAGTTATGTCTCTGATGAGAAAATAATTTAGAGCATTTAAGCTTAGGTGAGTTCTTTAAATAAGAATGCCCTCAAGTTCCCCTTCTAACTTCTCAGGCTTCTATAAAAGAACTTGCGTTTAGAACTTGGATGCAAGCCAGGATAGTGTTTTTCACTGTTTTTTTTTGGGGGGGGGAATTGATTGATTAGGTGTAAACAGCTCGGCTGGCTGAGATGACGCTAATCTTGCAGAAGGTCTTGTCTGCACTGTTACTGGCTCAGATCTTTACCAAAAAGTTACTGGTAGATAGGGTGGCCTGACTTGAAAGCAGAAACCAAAAAAAGGAAATGGGGTCTGACTTGAAAGCAGAGACCAAAAAATGTAATGGCAAACATCCTATTTGAAAATGACTTATTCACCGGTATTTTTTCTTCCTGTTCTAAGCAGAGAATATTTACATCTTTAAACTTTTTGCAATGCACTCATTTTATGAAAATTGCTAAAGTTTACAGCATGTTTTGTAAGTTTTTAAGCTATCAGTTAATTTTTTGTATTGTTTTCTTTAAGAATTTGGCTTGGTTGGTTAAATATCTTATTTTGATTTTCATGATTGAGGATGATTTATGGTTAAACGGCATTGTGGGTGTGACCGTCTTATAAAGCTCTCCTAATAAATGTAAGTTGTATTTACTCTTTATAAATAAGAGGCTTGCTTTTCAAAATTATATTTTCTCCCACAATAGCATTTAAAATTTGTATTACTTTTCCCTCATACCAAAAAGCCATGCCTGAGTCTTTGAATGCTGTCTTCTTTCTTACCAATTATTAAATTTAAAAAAATGCAGTTGTTGCTTATTGCTGCCTACTCTTACCAGGTTTATTTTCCAAATTGCAGAAGAGCTTATGTTTTGGGGTACTTCTTTCAATGATGGATTATGGATAAAAATTCTTTTTTTGCTTTTGAATTTCTGAAAATGTCTATCGCACCTTTACTCTTGAACAATCATTTAAATGGGTCTTGACGTCTAGATTGGCAGGTGTGTCTTCCCTGCCCTTTGAGAATATCATTACATTGTTTTCAGGCAAGTTGAGGAATTTTTATTCTTTTTTTGCTGGGGATTCAATATGTATTTATAATTTGGCAACTAATTTTTTTTTCCAATTCGAAAAAATTTTTAGTTATTCTGTCTTTTAGTATTTGGATCCACACCAGCATACAAGGCAGGCCTGGAGTTCTGATTTCTTACAGGAGATTTCTAGTAGGCTGGCTTTCAGCTCTGGCCAGATGGCAGAGATTTTTTAGATCCCTGTTCACATTAGGGGTGGCCTTTTCCCTCCTGTGGCTTCATGGAGAGCACACATTCAGGTCACAACCATGCATTGGGCCCTGCGTCTCTTCTTTACTCTGGCTTCACCCAACCATTACAGCCGTAGCCCTGATGCGGGTATCTGGTCGTGGTTTCACTGGGGGCCACGGGACTTCAACTTCCTCTCAGTTCTGGATCAGCAGATGTGCACAGCCTAAGTTGCCTCTCATGCCAGGCTTACTTGTCAGACTGCCATCTTTTCCTGGGTCTTGGGCCAGTAATGCCTTACTGCTCTTCCAATTTTCTAAATTCTTTAAGCAGATGATTTTATACTTTGTCCAGACCCACAACCCTCATTAGATAGGATTCCACTCAGTCTAACTGTAGCCACTGCTCTTCCCTTTTTTTAGTGTCTTACTCGGCGGAGCTCTCTGCCCCACGCTGTAATGTAGAGGGGAAGTGGGAGGAGAGAGGTGTGACTCTCATTTTCAGTGTCAAGTTGTTAGTGGTAGTTTGGTTATCATCAATAATTACCATTTGTTGAAAAGTCACTATGTAATAGGTACCATGTAATATTTGTATGAAATAGCCCAAGATCCCTGCTCTTACGAATTTTACAGTTTAAAGACAAAAGGCTAGGAAAACATTTAAAAAATACATGTATTTGATCTTTAAATCTTAGCTGAAAATGGGTTTAGATTTCTTAAGATGGGTGCTGTTTATTACAAAAGGGAAATGACAAGTAAATTTTGGCTGCCCAGTACAGTCATACTAAGATGATTTTTTTCAATAACTGATTCAGTAGAAAGACAGTGGGCTACTATAGTACCAAATAGTAATCTCATCTCATCTACCCCTGTCAGTTTTAGAGGTGGGGACAATACTGGATCTATAGTCTTCATGGGTTAGTTTCCATTGCCTGCTGTTTCTGCTCTTTTCATACTCATTATCTTGCTTCCTGTGGTACCTGGTTGTTTTTTATGGTGTACTGGACATTCATTTCGAAAAACTGTCTGTAGGAAGACGTTTGAGGCCTCGGATAATACTTTTCTCATCTAGAGAAAATTTCCCTTCGCTTCTGCAGGTACCTATGAGCACTAGCATTCCAGAAATCATCTTAATCCATTTGCAGAGACTGAGATTGTCTGAGCCATCCAGATAAATCAGAGCTGTCCTACAATCTCCTCAGGGGCTCGGTTTCCCTTGGGTCAGCTTTACCTTTCCAACCATGATTGCCTCGGACCTTAACCTTAAACTCCCTATCCTTCAAGGCTGTCAGAGTGTCGCACAGCCTATCAGACAGGGCTTACTGTGTTCAAGGTGATGAAGAACGAGACTGAAAATTTTGGCAGAGTACTGGAAACAATAAAAAATGACATAGTTCTTTTGGGGAAAGGAACCAAAGAACCATCTGTTTAACTGTCAGACTGCCAGTTGAAATAGATGAAATAGATGAAAAATGGCAATAACCACAAAATTTAAAAGCCGGGGATGGATCTAACAGTACATTAAATACAGCTGAAGAGAGAAGAACAAACTAGAAAGTAGATCAGAAGAAAATATCGAGACTGAGACTTGAAGAGGCAAAATATGGCAAGAATGGAAGAGAAAGAAGGCCTGGAAAATAGAGCTAAACTCATGCATAGATGAAAATGTCTGACCTTAAATGAATATATTAGAAATGAAGAATGGCAGAAGATTAATGAGCAAGCATCTACCTTAAGAAATTAGAATAAGAACAATGAAATAAGTCTAGAGGAAGCAGAAGGAAGAATAGAAATTAGTGAAATAGAAAAGAAATAGAGGATCTATGAAATGAGAAGCTGGTTTTTGAAAATGCTAGTAAAAAATGATAAACCACTCACAGTCCAAGACAATCAAAAAAGGAACAAAGAACTCCATCTAAGGAATAAGACAGGACATTAAAATAGAAGGAGGATGTTCTAAGTAACTGTGTCAATAAATTTGAAAATTTAAAAGAAAACGATAAATCCCTTGAAAAACATGATTTACCAAAAGCTGACAGATGAAGAAAAAGAAAACCTGAATAGTTCCATAGCTGTTAAGTATATTTAATGTATTTTACAAAATCAAGATAAATGTATAGATAGTAGATAATAACAACAAAAACTACAGGCTCCGAAGGTGGCATTGGTGAATTCTACCCAAGGAAAGGAAAGGAAATGTATAGGACTATTTTACTCTGAATATAGATGCAAAAATTCTAAAGAAAATATTAGTAAATAAATATATCCAGTAAAATATAAAAATAATAATATATCCAGACTAACTTGGGTTTATTCTAAAACTGCAACAGTGTCTCAACACTAAATTGATTAATGTAATTGCCAGTATTAGCAGGGTGAAGGAGGAAATTCATGTTATCATCTCAATAGATACAGGAAGACAAAAAAGAATCTGATAAAATTCAACGTTCAGTAATCAAGAAAACAAAATAAAGGTATGCAGATTGGAAAAAAGAAAAAAACCCATTACTTCTGGCTGATATGACTGTGTACATAGAAAATAAAAATAATCCACAAACTGTGGAATTACTAAATCAATTTAACGAGGTTGCTTAAGTGCATGGTAAACACATAAAATTTAATTGACATATATATATATTCATATACTACACAAAAGTACATAATATTTTCAAAGCTTTGAAAATATCAAATACCTAGGAATAAATCTCATAAAATACACTCAAGACCTCTATGCGGAAAACCATGAGATATTTTTGTGATAAAGAAAACCTAAATAAATGGAAAAATGTATCCTGCTCATATATTGGAAGATTTAGTATTGTAATGATGTCAGTAATTCTCAAGTTGATCTACAGATTCATGGTATTGCCAATTAAAGTGAACAAGTTTTGTTTTTGAAACTGATAAGCTGGGACGCCTGGGTGGCTCAGCTGGTTAAGTGACGTGATTTTGGCTCAGGTCGTGATCTCACAGTCCTGCGATCGAGTGCCCCGGGTTGGTCTCCACGCTCAGCTTGAGTCTGCTTGAGATTCTCTCTCTCCCTCTGCCTTTGCCCCTTCCCTCGCTCACGCTTTCTCTCTGTCTCTCTCTTAAAATAAATAAATAAAATCTTAAGGAAAAAAAGCTGATTCTGCAATTTATAAGAATATGCAAAGGGCCAAGATGAACCAGGTCTCACTTGAAGAAGAGCAACAAGCAGGTACAACTTACTCTCCAGGATATTAGGATATGTTATATGTTTAATACAGTGTTACTAGTACAAGGATAAGACAAATAGACACTGGATCAGAATTGAGAGTACTGAAACACCCTCACCCCTATGAGGACACGTGGCTATGGGCAAAGGTAAATATTGCTGATAGTTTCCCCAAAATGATCTTTTTAAAAATGGTACTGGGTCAATTAAATATCCATATTGGAAATAAAATGAATCCTGCCCGCTCCCTCAAATATGAATCCCTAAGAATGAAATGCAAAGCAATAAAGATTTTAGAAAATAATAAAGAGGGGCACCTGGGTGACTCAGTCAGTTGAGTGTCTGCCTTCGGCTCAGGTCATGATCCCAGGGTCTGAGATCGAGCCCTGCATCGGGTTCCCTGCTCAGAGGAGAATCTCCTTCTCCCTCCCAAATAGAAGAAAGAAAGAGAGAAAGAAAAGAAAGAAAAGAAAGAAGAATAAAGAGAATATTTTTATGATAATATAAGAAAGATTTTTTAAACAGACCACAAAAATCACTACTAAGAAACAAAACAGAAAACGTAAGAACATCTGTTCATCACAAGATTCCGCATAGAAAATGACAAGGAAGGGCACGGAGTGGGAGAAGAGAGAGCCATGCTTTGTTTCATGGCGCAAGGCAGCTACTGCTTTTTTACAAGTTGAAGGCATGTGGCAGCCCTGCACCCACAAAGTCTGTTGCTGTCGTGCTGCCAACAGCACTTGCTCACTTTGTGTCTCTGTGTCACACTTTGGTAATTCTGGCAATATTTCAAACTTCTCCGTGATTATTATATTCTTTATGATGATCCGTGGTCGGTGATGGTGACTCACTGACAGCTCGGATGATGGTTAGCCTCCGTTAGCAATAAATCATGTTGGAATGAAGGTATATATATATTTTTTTTTTAGACATTGTACATTTAGCAGCCTACTGTGTAGTAGAAACATAGCTTGTGTGTGCACTGGAAAAGTAGAAAAATAATTTGACTCGCTGTATTGCGATAGTCATTTCGTTGTCGTGGAACTGGACCCATCGTACCTTTAAGGAAAGCCTGTATTTGTAACACATGTATCTTCTATTTTGAGAGTATATATCTTTATAGCTACACATTGTTAAAGTAATGATTAAATACATATAATGTAATATTTATAATAATTATTATAATAGTGACGACCCAGTAGAAAACAGGAGGCCAAACGCTGAAGGAGTACACCTTACAAAGGAGGATTCCAGATGATCATATGAGGCGTGATCATATGCGAAAATGTTCAGACTCATTGTTAGTCCAGGAAATGAACTTCAGGTTACAGTGAGATGACACGACCTCCCTACCGGAACCGCTGAAATGAAGACGACTGGCCGTGCCCCATGGAGGCCAGCTCGAGAGCGGTTGCACTCTCACCCAGTGCTGGTGGGAATGCCAGCTGCGGTGTAGCCATACTATGAAACACGCGACCCATTGGGAAAGAATCAGAAATGTCTCTCTATGTGGACGTAGGAAGATGTCAAGCGACATTGTTAGGTGCGAAGTGACCGTCCAAAAGAACCATGCGTGGTACGGCCCCATTTAGCTCAAGGAGACAGGAGGCAATGCAAAGCATTGGGGGAGCCATAAAAAATCGGGCAGCAACAGCTAGTAAATTTCCAAACCAAGTATGTATTAACATTATGTATCTTTTAATTCTCTGTGCCTATAAATCATATAGCCTAGGCCTTGATATTCTATCATTCTGTGAATGTGGGAAATTAGTTTTACCCATAAAGAGTGTTGTTCTTGGGGTTACATTTCTAAAAATATTCTGTACAGTTTATGTAGTGAGCAAATATAAAGAAGGACAGGCACAAAGAATGAGAGAGCTGAATCGAGCCAAAGAGGGACACAGGGCGCAGAAGGTGGGCAGAGAGAGTGCTGGATTCAGGGTTGTAAGCAATCTCGCAGTGGTGGAGAGTGTTATTTCCCCCGCATTCTCCAAACAGCCCATGCAGACTGGGCACTGCTTCTGCACTTCTCTGCAGGAAGAGAAAGTTCTGGTGGTCTGATTGTCCCTCAGCCCAGCAAACCACCTTGCTCTGCCTGGCGCTTCCAGCATCCCTCCTGCCCGCTAGTAGTAAGTGCCAGACAAGCGTGAGGAACAGAGGACCTTTGTCTTTTGGTGAAAGAGTGTGCTACCCCTGGAGCTGCGTTGTGAGTACTTGTCCACTGAGGGCCGTGGCTGGGCTCCGTGAGATCTCTAATTCATACGGGGCATCGAGGCAGGGAAGAGGCATGTTTAGGTACAAGAAGGTTTGAAATGCAGGAGTAGGCGATGGTAAATCCATATGGTTAAGCCCAGCTCATTTCTTCTTCTTCTTTTTTTTTAAGACGTATTTATTTTAGAGAAAGAGAGAGAATATGAACAGAAGCGGGGGGGGGCGGGGGTGAGGGGGTAAGGAGGGCAGAGGGAGAGGGAGAGAAGCTCAGCAGGGAGTCTGATGCAGGGCTTGATCTCAAGACCCTGAGATCGTGACCTGAGCCAAAGCCGAGATTGGATGCTTAACTGAGCCACCCAAGCCTAGCTCGTTTCTTAACCTGCTTACTTATTCATTCCTCCATTCATTCATTTACTCCTTCTTTCGGCTCATGCTCAGTGAGTCCTGCTCTGTACTGCCAGATGGTATTGGGATTTTAAGTCATGGTACAGCGGCAGATTCTCTGTGTTTGTATTGCTGGATGTGTCAGGGAATTCCGTTGTTATCCCCATTCATGCATTCCATTGGCCTCTCTGTTATTTCCTGGTGGCTCTGTGTGTGTGTATGTGTGTGTGGGGGGGTATTATGCCTTACAAAACGTTTCTCAGGAACTGGAATCATGATAAACTGTCAAACACAATTGCTCATTTGAACCTCTTTTATTTGTAGGTTGGACCACTGGACAATGTCACGTGTTCTGTGGACAGTATGGGTGTTGGGGGCTGTAACCAACCTCTCCAAAGAAGAGGCCTCTGATCAGGCTTCTTCTCTGTCCTGTGACCCCACTGGTGTCTGCGATGGCCGCTCCAGATCTTTAAACTCCATGCCCTCCGGGCTCACGGCAGCTGTGAGAAGCCTTGACCTCTCCAACAACGAGATCACCTACATTGGCAACAGTGACCTGCGGGGCTGTGTGAACCTCGAGGCTTTGAAGCTGGGGTCTAATGGAATTAACACAATAGAGGAAGATTCTTTTTTTTCCCTGCGGAGCCTCGAACTTTTGGACTTATCCTATAATCTCTTATCTAACTTATCATCCTCCTGGTTCAGGCCCCTTTCTTCCCTGACGTTCTTAAACTTACTGGGAAATCTTTACAAATCACTCGGGGAAACACCGCTTTTTTCTCAGCTCATGAATTTGCGAATTCTGAAAGTAGGAAATATTTACAGCTTCACTGAGCTTCAGGAAAAGGATTTTGCTGGGCTCACTTTTCTCGAGGAACTTGAGATTGATGCTTCGAATCTCCAGAGGTATGAGCCGAAGTCTTTGAAGTCAATTCAGAACATCAGTCACCTGGCTCTTCGGATGAAGCAGCCTGTTTTCCTGCTGGAGATCTTTGCAGATCTTTCAAGTTCCTTGAAACATTTAGAACTGAGAGATACTCATTTGAACACTTTCCGTTTTTCACAAGCATCCATCAGTGAAACAAATACGTTGATTAAAAAGTGGACGTTTAGAAATGTGAAAATCACCGATGGAAGTTTTAGCGAAGTTGTGAAACTGTTGAATTATGTTTCCGGAGTGTTAGAAGTCGAGTTTGAGGACTGTACCCTGGATGGGCTGGGTAATTTTAACATAGCCGATATGGACACAATTAAAAATATAGGTGGGATAGAGACATTAACAGTACGGAGGTTGTATATTCCATACTTTTACTCATTTTATGATATGAGTAGTATCTATTCACTTACAGAAGACGTTAAACGAGTCACAGTAGAAAGCAGTAAGGTTTTCCTGGTTCCTTGCTCACTTTCAAAACATTTAAAATCACTAGAATATTTGGATCTCAGTGACAATTTAATGGTTGACGAATACTTGGGAAACTCAGCCTGTGAGCACGCCTGGCCCCTCCTGCAAACCTTAACTTTAAGGCAAAATCGTTTGAAATCATTAGAAAAAACCGGAGAAACGTTGCTTACTCTGAAAAACCTGATGAACCTTGATATTAGTAAGAATAATTTTGTTTCTATGCCTGAAACTTGTCAGTGGCCAGAGAAGTTGAAATACTTGAACTTATCCAACACGAGAATAAATAGCGTAACCCGTTGCATCCCCTGGACACTGGAAATTTTAGATATTAGCAATAACATTCTCGAGTCATTTTCCCTGATTTTGCCACAACTCAAAGAACTTTACATTTCCGGAAATAAGTTGAAGACTCTACCGGATGCCTCCTTCTTACCCATCTTACGAGTCATGAGAATTAGCAGAAATACAATAAGTACTTTCTCTAAGGCGCAGCTGGATTCTTTTCACACACTGAAGGCCTTGGAAGCCGGCGGTAACAATTTCTTTTGCTCCTGTGAATTCCTGTCTTTCACTCAGGGGCAGCAAGCGCTGGCCCAGATCCTGACCGACTGGCCGGAGAACTACCTGTGTGACTCTCCATTCTACGTGCGCGGCCAGCGGGTTCGGGACACGCGTCTCCCGGTCTCTGAATGCCACCGGGCAGCTCTGGTGTCTGCCGTGTGCTCTGTCCTCTTCCTGCTGATTGTGCTCACGGGGGTCCTGTGCCACCGCTTCCATGGGCTGTGGTACCTGAAAATGATGTGGGCCTGGCTCCAGGCCAAGAGGAAGCCCAGGAAAGCCCCCCCGGGGGACGTCTGCTATGATGCCTTTGTGTCCTACAGTGAGCACGATTCCTACTGGGTGGAGAACCTGATGGTCCAGGAGCTGGAGCACTTCAACCCTCCCTTCAAGCTGTGTCTGCATAAGCGGGACTTTGTTCCCGGCAAATGGATCATCGACAACATCATCGACTCCATCGAGAAGAGCCACAAGACCATCTTTGTGCTGTCTGAAAACTTTGTGAAGAGCGAGTGGTGCAAGTATGAGCTGGACTTCTCCCATTTTCGCCTCTTTGATGAGAACAATGACGCCGCCATTCTCATTCTTCTGGAACCCATTGAGAAAAAGGCCATCCCCCAGCGTTTCTG
Source organism: Ailuropoda melanoleuca (assembly GCF_002007445.2). Taxonomy (NCBI): domain Eukaryota; kingdom Metazoa; phylum Chordata; class Mammalia; order Carnivora; family Ursidae; genus Ailuropoda; species Ailuropoda melanoleuca. Next base: position 102,378,990 of record NC_048222.1, on the reverse strand, counting down.
TAAGCTGAGGAAGATAATGAACACCAAGACCTACCTGGAGTGGCCCACCGATGACACTCAGCAGGAAGGGTTTTGGTTAAATTTGAGAACAGCAATAAGGTCATAGATTCCTACATTAAAGGCCAGTCTGGGTCTTGTGGTGGTCTTTGTGTCACTAGTGGTAGCTAAGTCCATTCTGACAGTTATATGTAAACGACACAAACGTACTGTTTGCAGACTTGCTTACTAAAACCACTAAAGCTGTTCCTATTTTGTTTAGTTTTATAAAAACTACCAGGTTGAAAATAAAAGCTTCTTGGTTTTTCTTTCTCTGGTGAGATAGTCATGATCTAGGTCCATTACTGACATCAGAATATCTGTAGCAACTGGCTTAGTTCACTAGGAAACAGCACAAATGAACAGATCTCATATGAATGTGTTGATCAGTTTCCTGCAAGGACACTCCTCCGTGTCTGTAGATGGCATTCTCTACCCCACTTAGCTGTCTCCTCTGTGTGTGACTGCTCTCGAGAACAAGGGAAAAGGTTGGCGAACTCAGCCAAACTTGTTGCTATTCCTAGAAAAGAAAGTGCCTGGAGTCCCCATTTAACTTCATAGGATGCAAAATACCTAGATGGCGTTTTCACATGACCTGAGTCTGTCTTTCTGGATGTTGGATGGGTTTCTCCAGTCACAGTTACTTGAGAGAAGATATAGAACACCACATCCGGTTAAATTATATCTTTCCATGAAAATGAAACTAACAAGGTACAGCTGACCCTTGAACAATGCAGGAGTTAGGGACGGTGATGTACCCTCTTCCCGCTGTGCACTCGGAAATCTGTGGATGTAACTTTGACTTCCCAGAACCTTAACTACTGGTAGTTTACGGTCGACCAGAAGCCAAGCAGATAACAAAGAGCCAATTAACACACATTTTCTATGTTATATGTAAGATATATGGTATTCTTACAATGAAGTCAGCTAGAGAAAAGAAAATGTTATTAAGAAAATCATAAATCTGCACATAAATGGACCCACTCGGTTCAAATCAGTGCTGTTTAAGGGTCAAGTGTAAATACAACACCCACTTTAGAGGACTTCCAAAGAAGCTCCCACATCCCTGACTCTGATCTTCCGTCAGCCTTTAAGTCTGTGTGAAGTTCTGATGAGTTTCTAGGTACCCCATCTTCTAATCCATTTCCCTGCAGCATCTTGCTTTTTTCTTTCTTCTGAAAGTCTTATTTCTGATTCTAAAAAGGCTCTCCCCCCCCGAACATTTACAAAAGCACATGTGAGCTACATAGATTTTTTTTTTTTAAGATTTTATTTATTTATTCGACAGAGATAGAGACAGCCAGTGAGAGAGGGAACACAAGCAGGGGGAGTGGGAGAGGAAGAAGCAGGCTCATAGTGGAGGAGCCTGATGTGGGGCTCGATCCCACACCACCAGGATCACGCCCTGAGCCAAAGGCAGACGCTTAACCGCTGAGCCACCCAGGCGCCCCTACATAGATTTTTTAACAAGTATATACCTAGTGATTCCTTAAAATGACCCCCAAAATAGTTAATACACACTAATTTAAAGATCGATACTACTTCCACATGTTAATTTCTTTTAGAGATTTTATTATTTTTGAGAGAACGCGCCTGAGCGGGCAGAGGGGCTGAGGGAGAAGCAGACTCCCTGCTGAGCAGGGAGCCCCAATGCAGGACTCAATCTCAGGACCCTGGGATCATGACCCGAGCCAAAGGCAGACGCTTAACCGTCTGAGCCCCAGGTGCACTCCACATGTTAATTTTTATAATCCAGAATTAATACTACATTATGTTTAACGCAATTAATTAAGCTAAGAGCTATTTACTGATTCAATGCAAATTTCTTCTTAAACTGGAAACCACTTGTGAGAAAGGAAGCGAACATCCCCTGACCTGCTCTGTTCTTAGCCAGACCTAGGTCTGGGTAGTTGATTGGGCTCTGGAGTCAGAAAAACCTGGGCCAATAGAGGTGTATCTTCAGGCAAGTCACTTAACTGACCCCAAATACTCTTCTGCCCTTAGAATAGGAACACTAATATCTACATCATGTAGGTCTGAATGTACAGTAGTTTAGGTAAATCACTGAGCAAGTGCCCCTTGGTTACCATTCCCTCTGGAGGGGTGAGGTGGGCAAGAGGACTAAGCCTCTGAGAACGGGAACCATGAGTGCCTGCGTGGGGTGACAGTGGTGCCTATAGTAGATATGAGCTATTACGATCTTTTTTCCAAGAAGTGATTTGTCTTCTTATAGATTATAGTTTGTGAATGTGTATTTTTCTGTTATAGGGACTAGCAGTGTTACAAGGGACCCTTTTTTTTTTTTTTCAGAAAAATACCTCAGAGAAAGAAGTTCATTTAAGTGCATAGTAGTTTTAGTCCTGGGGAAACTCACAGAGTGTTTCTTCTCTCTCATACCAACTCCTGGGAAAGTGTTATGGAGGAGACAGTAGCCAGCCTAAGAAATAAAATGGACACGCTCAGGAGAAGGAAAGGTGTTACAAAAACCAAAGATGATACTGAAGTTTTTGCTTTATCTCTCTACATCCTACATTTAAGCATGATGTTAATCATCATATGAACTGGACAGATGTAACATAGACTTGGTCTGTAGATTTATTTCCAATAATTTAAACACCAAGAGAAAGAGCTCCATAGTTAGTTGGTACATTGAAAGTAATGTTATAAAAAAATCTTTATTTTTCTCATCACAGATGTTAAACATGTTCACCATGGAAATTTTGGAACAGAGATAAGAGCATATAAAGAAAGTAAGAATCCACTGTTATCCTTTCACTGGTAACTGTGTCGTGTATAGCTCTCCATAATTTTTTCAATGTATATAAACATATTACTTCACAAAATTGGGATTCGATTTTAAATACCTAAACTGTAAAGAAAATAGCATCTTAGTTTTTTGCGTATGAGGTTGTTTTGTGATTATCCAACATTTCTGAACTCTGAGGGTCATTCAGAATTGCACATAGATACACACTGGTCTACCTGCCCAGAGTTCTAAAGGGTTCTAAAGGCTACCTTCATGCAGCTGTCCACAAAAGATCAAAGGGAGGGGCACCCAGGTGGCTCAGTTGGTTAAGCGTCTGACTCTCGATTTTGTCTCAGGTCATGGTCTCAGGATTGTGAAATCGAGCTCCATGTTGAGCTCCTCACTCAGTGTGGAATCTGCTTGAGATTCTTTCTCCCTCTCCCCCGGCCCCTACCCCCTCCTCTCTCTCTCTCTCTCTCTTAAAAAAAAGATCAATGGGAAATATATCAGAGGTCAAATTAAGGGCTCCTTCTTTTATAGAAGAAAAAACTTTTAGTTAATGCTTTTTCCAACAGTGAAGACTTTTATTTGTCAGTAGACTGTAAGTTCAGGAATCTTGTTTTATCTCCTTAATCCTTGCACATGCCTGGTATGTAATATGAATCGAATTATTAAAATATTTGAGTAGAGAAATAAACCAGAGTTAAATCTAACAATCTGGATGGTGAACCAACCAGAATACTGAAACACTGAGCAGTTTCAAGAAGGAAAATTACCAACAGGTAAAAATCTTAGCATGAGGTTTCTTCATTACAACTGCGATGGAACTTTGAAGAGCATTATGTCAAGTACATTGTCTAGGTTTTTGACACTAGGTGTGTTTCCTTTCTACTTCATATGAGTATACTGTCTCCAGGTACGCAGAATAGATATCTGATATTAGGTATACAGTAGTGGCTACTTAACAACTCACTAGCAATTTAAAACAAATACATTTTGGGAGGCCAGTGTATTGCTCTTGAGTTAATTCTTTCTGACCGTTCTTTCCTATTCCATTAATTTTGTCCCCTCCTGCTGGATTAATTCATTCTTTCAACAAATATTTATTGAGTGCCTACTAGATGCCAGGCACTACTCCGAGTGCTGGAGATATAATAGGGAACTAGATCTATTAAATTCTCCACCTTCGTGGAGGGGAAGACACACAATAAAAAATAAGCAAATGTATCATAATGATTTTAGGTATTGATAAGCGCTATGAAGAAAATAAGAGCAGAGCACAACGGAAGAGAGTGGCTCTCCTCCCATTTAGTGCCGCCCTGGATGGGTCAGGTGCACTTGGCAGGCCCAGGAAACGCAGTGCACCTCCAGCCTATTGAATGGGCTGTGGCACCTAATGCTAGACCTTTCGGGAACAACACCCTCTATGCCGAAGGGCTTTCTGGCCAAAGCTGCCCTGTGGTGACAAGCACACAGAGCAGAGAAGACCATATCCTTAAACTGCAGGTTACATAACAACTCTGCCTGCTTCTTTGAAGACATTGAACTCATCAGAAGATACCAGCTATCACTGAAGATTGTATGTAAGAAGTACATTATCAGCCAAACTAGATGTAGGGTGTCCATGGTGGGTTGTAACAAATATGTTGCATGGATTAGAAAATGATCACAACGGGAAAGACGCAAAGTAGGCTGTATTTGTTTATGCTGTTCACATTCAGATCAAACACGGAGACCAGACTTGGAAACTCCCTGAGCTGACAAAACCAGTTTAGTCTTAGAAGCAAAGTTTGATTTAGCTTGTTTTGCAAGACGAGTGAGGCTAACTTGACCCAGGTACTTCTTGCTCAGACCTCTGAAAATCATAAGCAAAACTTAAATTTTTTCCCCAAAATTGATAGAAGGTGATCACTAACCAATTCCCTTTCATTGAAGAAAATTCTAGTATTGTAACCAATCACTGTGAAGAGTACCCAGTCCCTGCCTCCACACTGTATAAGCTATTGCCTAACATATGCCTCCGAGCTTCATTCTGTGTTTTGGACTGAGTGTCCCTGGTTTGCAAACAATCTTTTGGATGTGTGCACAATACCCTTTTACTGATTACTACTTTTCCGATTCATCGGTTTTACTTCTGTTTTTTTCTGAACTTTTAACATTCAGCTTCTCTTTTAAATATTTTTCACATAAACAGACTGCTTTTTAGGGCCCTGAGTTTTATTCAGTCCTCTAAACTCGGGCTCATCTCTGAAGTTAAAAAAAAAATATCAGTAATAAATGTAGGATCAAGGATTTAAAAATATCCCAACATGCCACGCGTTGCTTCCAGAGTAGGTCTGCTGTACTATTCCAGCCCTAGTGAGTAATTAATGCCTTGAACGATTCCAATCACCACGGGTTGCCAGGCCACCAAATAACGAAGCCAATCAAGGATTTGTCCATACAGAAAGTGTGTGCGCTCCCAGCTAAATGGCAGTCAAGGAGGTTGCTCTCTATACAGTCAAGTAGCCGAAATATTCATAAATCTCATTTGCAAATATAATAAGCAATGCGGTGAGTGGGCATTTCCTTTCTTGTTAATTCCATGTGCTCATTTAAAAGCCCCTTCTGTGATTTTTATAGCATTTGGTTGTCATTGTTATTTACACTACACCGAATTTCCAAAAGTGAATCAAAACAGTTTAGAATAAAATCCCAGACTATGAAACAAGAACTAAAGGCATGGGTCACTACTGAAAGACAGCAGAAAAGGGAAATGACTACACGGGGAAAGCAAGGATCATGGAAGCTTTTTAAGTGAGCCAAGACAGCCTCGGGCTTTCCTGTAGCTGGCTCATCAGAGCGATTGCATTGTGTATTCAAAAGAAAAAAACGTCATGGATAAGATATGCTTTTTCCTGATTTCTTTGATAAATTGTGCTAAGGGGACATAATTAATTTGTAAATCTCTGATAGCAATGTTATACACATAAAGGCAAATATTCCCCAAGTAGCTTTTTTTTTTTTTTACTGAGTCTTAATAAAAAGAGTACATGTAATATTCAAAAGTTCACTCTCTCAAGACTCTATAGAATAACACTCTACGGAGTAACAAATTGTCCTTTGTTATTTACATGATCATTTATGGTGACACTTAGGATCACATTATCACCAATTTTATAACAAAGATGCACATATTTTTGTTTCATAAGGTGTTAACTCAAAGTGGTTCTGGACTCGGTCTCCCCATATTAGAAGGGAACTTCAGGGAGAGTGCATGAAAAGGAGGGAGGGGGAAGCGTCACACACCTTTAGCCCTGGTTATGCTTGAGTTGGACTGACTCCCTGAGAAAGCTCAGGCCTGGAGATCAGCTGGGGGCTGCACAGGTGCTCTCTGTTGCCGTGGCCCTAAGACATAGAGACCCGTGGTGTGGCTTCCTCTGCTGCCCTAATGGCAAATCTTTCCTTGATCTGCAGTTCTCAGGAATGGGGGCATTGCTGCCAGGAGCCATTGTCAGACACCCGTATATTCAGGGTTGGTGAAGAGTAGGGGGAGCGGGGAACAAGGGAGGTGTCTCCTTTAGCACTGTAAAATGTAGCTGACCAGTACAGAAGGTAAAGAAAGGCTGGCAGTCTCTTAGGAGAAGAAAGAGTACTTGGCAGGTTGATGCCAACCTCTCAATGTTTTCTCCTTAAGGTCAGGATATGTTTTAATCCCATTTACACCCTCCCCCACCCCCCGGATGAGATATATTATGGTCTTGGGCCAGTGGGGTTGAGGAGTTAAGTCTGTAGTCAGCTCTGGATGGGGCCATTGAGGCTTCCCGTGGCCTCAGTTGGAGAACCTTGGTGTCTATAAAAATCCTAGTTGTTGCCATAAGCTGTCTGTAGGTCCTCATTTTCTTTCAATATTATTATCCCTAGGGTTTGGCCCAAGACAAGATGAGGCATGGCAAGGAATTTAAAAGGCCAAAATACAGGAGGTAAAAAATCCTCTGTCTGGAAATAAAAAAAAATAATAATAATAAAATTTAATACACCTTAAAATTTTTTTTCTATACTCTAGTTCACATTTGGGGCTTTTAAAATTTCAATTCCATGGGCACCTGGGTGGCTCAGTCGATTAAGCATCTGTCTTTGGCTCAGGTCATAATCCCGAGGTCCTGGGATTGAGTCCTGCCTCGAGGTCCCTGCTCAGTGGGGAGTCTGCTTCTCCCTCTCCCTCTACTCCTCCCCTCCAACCACCCCACCTGGTATGCATGCTCTCTCTCTCTCTCAAATAAACAAATAAATAACAAATCTTTTTAAAAATTTCATTTCAATTCCAGCCTATATATTTGTCTGCCCACCCACTCATCCCATCCACCTGTCATCCATCTATCTGCCTGCCTATCCATCCATCAATCCATCCATCCGTTATCTATTATATATCTTTCATCTATCTATCTAATCCTTCCGTATATTTACCTATCTCTTGCAATATCCCATCACATTTCCACTAAAGCATTTATATATATGGAATATGAAGTGTAGACTGTATCTTTTCTGGCATTAAAGTCCCTAGCCATAGGAGTAATATGGGCCCAGGGGAGAAAAGAGACCAGGAAGTCAGTTTGAAATAAATGGCTACGGAAAACAAATTTTTTCTGCAAAAACTGTAACGAAGAAAATGAAAATTCAGATTGGAGAATGCATTACCGGGAACATTTAAGATAATACTTTGAACTTTTTTTAAAAAAAGGATACGGGTTACTGATCATCCTCTTCAAATCAACCTTCTCTTTGCAGTAAGGGCAAGTCTGCTTTTTACCAACTATACACCAACCTCGGATGCAGAATTCGTGAAAGCTTAGGCATCTTGTTAGGGAAGTTTCTAGATATTAAAGGGCAAGGTCTGTTTCACGATGGTGTAATGGAAATGACCCCAGCTACGGGGAGGAAGTAGAGAGTGAGAATGGCTGTCAGTCATGACTTGATTGTGCACATCACTATGTCAGGAAGATTCTGTAGGACGACGGAACCCCCAAGGACTGGGAGCTGGAGTCAGAGCTGCCATAGCTTTAGGATCTTGACGAGTCTACGCAGATCCTTGGCTTTAGTTGTTCTTCTTGCTTCACTTGATCCTCCCAAGATTTACAGTAGATAAAGGATAGGAAAGTGCTTTTTTATAGCAATATTTTATGTAAATGCATCATGGCATTTCTCTGCCTCGCCGGCTGTGCGTTTCTCACGCAGTTACCATAGCATTTCCCTATTCTACTTGCTGTGAATTACTCATTACCTACTATGTCTTAGGCTCTTAGACAAGCTTCAGTTATTTGTAGTCATAAACCGCAGTTATTTTTAATAGACTATAAACCTAATAAAATTCTGAAAATCTAGGCATTGACAGATTCATTTGTATATGCATATGTATCTCCTTGTCTGGAGAGTTTGGTCCTTTGCTCATAAAGTTGAGAGGGCACCCTACGGTTTCCCCCAGCATTAGGGGATTGCCCCTATTAGAGCTCGTATCACAGTGTATCATGACATTCCATGCGCACACACGTCTCTCCTGGACCACTGGCTACCTGGGAGACCAGGTCTCATTCTTCTCTGTCCTCAGCACCTTAAGCAGTGCCTAAGGGGCTATTTATTAAATAAATATTTGAATGAATCACTTGAAACCCATTACTTTTGCAAATATATTTTATCGGGCTCCACAACATTGTAGATTTGAGCAAAGTGATTAAAAGTAATGAGATCCATCCTACTGGTCCACCCTCCTGGTTTATTGATTTCTACAGTTGTTGATCCCAGTGTGGCTTTCTGGGTCCAGATCACACGATTTTCTGCCTAGCCTGCTGTCATCCATGTGAACAGCAATGATGTGGAAGTGTCCTTAACAAACGGAGGATTGTGAAGTGTAGACAAGTCAAGGCCATGCATGTATATAAGTCCTCAGCATAGATCTGTATGCAACTAAGTGTTTCCACTATTTTATGTGCTCGGAATTGCGTCATTTTTGCAATAGGCTTGGATTAACATAAAGTGGTGTATTACAACAAAAATTTTAAACCAAAGCCTTTACAGCCCTTTATTCAAAAGGGCTGGAGTACGGCCTCATCTTCTAGATAGGTATAGAGGTCAGGGGTCATGGAGGTAGCATAGAAATGTCCACCTCCTCTTTAATATTCTGTCTCATCTTCAAAATCTCAATGCTGAAAGTCTCCAAGCTAGCAGCAGTGGTGCAGAGCAATATTCAAAATTCCTTCCCCTGCCCCACCTTGTTAATATGAGTCATGTTTGTCCACTCCTTGCTCATATGGCTCATGCTAAAGTGGGCCATTAATAATACTTCCTGCAAAGCAAATTTAAGGGTGACTACATGTTAGATTACATATGCACACATGTACCACAATCCCTAAGTGCTTTTAAAGGTGGAGAGAGAAAATATTTCCACTTGCAAATGGCAGAAGGGGCTCTGGTCCAACATTTGAAAAGTAAATCACATTTAAAACTAGGGCCAGATTTGGAAAATTTCTTCCAAAGAAAGATAGTTTTTTTGGGAGAAAGGTATCACACTGAAAACCCACTATAGAATTCCATATGGGATATCTTTATGTTGCTTATCTTAAAATAGCAAGGCTTAAATGTTGGAGTAAGGGGTCCTACTACATTTCAGATGCATTTAGTCCATTTTTTAGCTCTCAGGACTGAATCAATGGAATCTGTCCAGATTAAATAGAACTGAATCATAGGCATTGTGCATCTAGAGTATTACTGAGTTAGGTGGGCTTCAGAGGTGAAAGACAGATGGCTTAACCACCTCATAATGCCAGAGCTTTGAACTGAGTGTGGACTAATATTATCAGATTGATATTTACTATAAAATAAAGATAAATGATACCTTCTTTCCCCCTGTGTTTAGAAAAGAATTAAAATACGATTGTCTGCCAACCCAAACACGACTTTGGTCTCCAGAGTTATATGCCGGGGCAGCACGGGCTGGTTTGCTCGGGGCTCTTGATCCCAGTATCTTCCCACATATCGAGGTGTTCCTCCACAGTTAGTGGAATTCCCAAAGAATGCTAGTTTCCAGGCAGAGGTTTGTCTGGTTCCTAACACCTAACGATCCACCAGCCATTCGGGGCAGAACTCACAGGCAGAGGAGCCAAATGGTCCGAGAACTGGGTGCTCAAGGTCTGGTCCCTCCTTCTGTAATCAAAGATGTCCTGCTGCCTATGGCACTGTCCTCTTTCCAAGACCAAAGTGGACACTTGGCTGCCCCCACTACCCCACTGTTGACGCAAGCAGGTTCCTGGGATTATTTCCAGCCGGAGCACACTGTGTTGGGTTCAGTCCCGTGAGACTCCACCTGGATAGTCCTGAGTTCCTCCCTGCACCCGAGACTCCACTTTTTTTCACCCCCACACCCCTCTCTTCCTGGTTCTCCTCGGCTGTCTGTTTACTTACAGCTTTGCCAACTTTCCCAGCCAGCGTCTCGGGCACGCACTGCAGCTTTTCTG
>NC_048222.1:102136221-102363721 GCF_002007445.2 Ailuropoda melanoleuca | reverse complement strand
CTTTGCTTCCTCCTTACTCTGTCATAAGCATGTGTACGTGTGCGTATGTACACACACATGCACACACGCCACAAGTTCAAGTCAATGTTGGTTGTGCCAATAGCTCGAAGCAGTGGGTTTTATATATTTGGTAGATGGCGTTAAGATGACAAAGGATGACAAGAAGTTGAAGACTTCCAAGGTGGGATCAGGTGAGAAGTCTCTAGAAAGTTGGTGCTTAAAAACATGTCTTATGAGGTTGAATCTCTTCTTCCTGGTCCACTGGAGGACAGGGGACATACAACTCTCCTCCTTGTCTCCTGTCCATAAACAATCAGAAGAGACTTTGGGAGTTTTTTAAAGAAGTATGGGTTTTGGCTTTTGCTGGAGGTAGTAGGAGTGCAAATGCTCCCTCCTGTGCTCACCATAAACATCATAAAAAAGGCAGTTGGCCCACAGATGACGCATGGCAGAGAAATTCCAAAAGGTATCTTGTCCTAGCAGTTCACCACAGAAGTTGGTGATTCCAGGAGCCTGATTCCAGGCTCTAGGAAAAGAGTAAGGTCAAGCCTACAGAAATGGAGAAGGGCAGATGGGATGGGCATGAAGTCAGAGTTGTGTCTACTTAGTCTTGCCCCATAAATGGAGAGAGAGAAGAGCAGTCCTGAATTACACTCTTCCCTTGCCACTTGCACTAGCCTTTCCATTTCATATCTGCTCTGTACCAAGAGACCGGCAGAGGACAGAGCCATGGAATTCTTGAAACCACTGGGTCATCCCTGCAGCCCCTGTAAGTTTTTAAGAGATGGGCATGTGTCAGATGGATGAATGCTCCTAATTTCTGAATGTGGAATGCATCTAACCAGAAAGTAGGTCTATTTGGAGTTTCACTCTTAAGAGAGTTTTTTAAAAAAGCTATCAGGGGTATTTTTTATTTTTTATTTATTTTATTTTATTTTATTTTTTTTTAGATTTTTTTTTATTTATTTATTCGACAGAGATAGAGACAGCCAGCGAGAGAGGGAACACAAGCAGGGGGAGTGGGAGAGGAAGGAGCAGGCTCACAGCAGAAGAGCCTGATGTGGGGCTCGATCCCATAACGCCGGGATCACGCCCTGAGCCGAAGGCAGACGCTTAACTGCTGTGCCGCCCAGGCGCCCCTCAGGGGTATTTTTTAAATTCTAGAGAACAACATACAGTCAGACTACATTTAGCACAGTTTTGTATCTTCTACGTCTTCTAATGCTGTATAATGAAGACTGATCTTTATGAGGAGTAACCCTGAGGCACTGATTGATTCCAAAGTACATTATGTGCATCAAATAGGACTTTCTGTGTTAGGCAGATATTTGATTTTTGATATGATTGAATTCTTACTAATCCTTTCTTTCTCTTCTTTTTTTTTTTTGGAGGGATGCAGGGAGAGGCAGACGGAGAGAGCAAATCTTAAGCAGGCTCCACGGCCAGCGTGGAGTCCAATGTGGGACCTGATCTCACAACTCTGAGATGATGACCTGAGCTGAAATCAAAGAGTTGGACGCTTAACCGACTCAGCCACTCAGGCACCACTACCAATCCCTTCAATGTTGGCAATTGGAATATGCTAGATATGGTTGCTTCCAAATAATTATTTTACTTAAAAAGAGGCCTTTGGGGGCGCCTAGCTGGCCTAGTCTGTAGAGCATGCAACTCCTGATCTCAGGATTGTGAGTTTGAGCCCCACGATGGGTGTGGAGATGACTTAAACATAAATAAATAAATAAAAAGATGAGATGCCTTATTTCCCAACTGCTTTCTATAAGTAAGAGGTATATTTTCTAATCAATTAGCAAAGATAATTTTTGATCCAAGGAGAATCAGGGACTGGATGGTCTGGGAGAACCAAAAAAGACAGATGCATTTCTGAAAACGGATGCCAAAGATGAGACCACTTCTCCAAGCACTGTAGTGGTTTCAGAGAATGAGAGCAACACTTACCCCTATCGTAGAAGCCATGTAATCCGAACAGATCTCTGCGAAGTCTCTCCCCATTACGCCATAGTAGAGGCCATAGAACAAGGATACGATGCCAAAATCCATGGAATCTCTAGCCTTGATTCTATTGAAAACAACAGGGCAAGGACATAAGAACACGGCATTTGGGGGGCTTGGGAAGGGTTGCAGCTTAGCAGACATCTCCTGCCAAAGTATCTAACAGAAACTTGGGAGTGTTTTTTTTTTAATTCATTTTTTTAAATTTATTTTTTTTAAAGAATTTTAAATTTTCTAAATTCCCCTCAGATTTTACTACTCAGTGGTAAGTGGACAAAGTAATTCTGGAGAGGGTCTTCTAACTAGCGGTTCTCAAGCTGGGCCATGCGAAGAAAGGCCTGGGCAGCTTGTAAAACTCCCCATCTGCCCCCTGCACCCCAGGCCAATGACATCAAACTCTTTGGGGGGTGGGGCCTGTGCAGCAATATTTCTGGAACCTCTAGACCCCAGGTGATTTCAGTGGGCAGCTAACTTTAAGAACCTCTTTAATAGAGCCATGGTTCTCAGCCTGAAATACAAATTAGAATCACCTGGGGGAGATTTAAGACTCTACTGATGAGGAGCAGAACTGTGAGCGGCCTGGGGTGGGGTCTGCCAAGCAGTGCTTTCTAGAAGCTCCTCAGGTTGGGAATCCCTGCTATCAAACTGCGATTTTACAGACTGCTTTCAAATACTTCACTTCCCTAAGAAATACTTGAGGTAGATAAGATTATCCCCACTTTGTATTTGAAAAAATGCAGATTTAGAAGAAATGATTTGCTTAACATGAAAATTTGTACCAGGGATCAAGCTCCAATTTTTAGGCCCTTTGCTACTGTGCCATAGTTGCCATGTATTAATCAGAAAGAAAATGTGCGAATTGGATCATATTTCAAATAGATAGGATTCTCTATGATAACCCCACCCCATTTTAAAAAAGATTTTATTTATTTATTAGAGAGAAATAGAGAGCACAAGCAGGGAGGGGGAGGGGCCGAGGGGGAGGGAGAAGCAGACTCCCTGCTGATCAGGGAGCCTGGACACCAGGCTTGATCCCAGGACCCTGGGATCATAACCTGAGCTGAAGGCAGATGCTTAACCCACTGAGCCACCCAGGTGCCTCATTCCCACCTCATTTTTAAGGGAAATATTTCTTTAGGAAGTGAACAATCAGCCCCTAATTTAATTAGCTCCTAATTCTATGATACTTAATCATTGTACATATGGTTTGCTCTATCTGTCACCAGTTTCAAATATTAGCCCTGTGCCTGGGTAGATCTGATTGAGTCAGGCAGCAAGTGAGGAGTGGAGGAGAGCTGGGTAGTCTGTTTTTGGAAACTTTTTCTGGTTGTTTTGTGCTCTGTTAATTTGAGGAGGAAACAGTAAAGGCAGAGAGATTCGTAAATTTAGAGGTATAGATCTTTTGGTGACGTGAATTGGGAATTCCAACACAAATGGTAGCTTTATTCTTTCAAGATTTGCCTCAGTATATTTGGGAATTGGGCCAATGGGGTGGAATGAAGATTATCTTCTCTCCATGTTCAGGGGAGGATATATCATAATCTTACTGATAAAAAGCATAGTGACAGATTTGTGGTTCCACAGAAAAGAATCTTAAAACAGTGATAGTCAAGAACACTAAGGAGTGAAAAAATAGTTCCTTCCCAGCTGGAAGGGTTAAGTTCTTGGTATGCCTCATTGTAGAAGTCATGGCTAAGGATCTTAAAATCTTATGGAAAATAGTCTTGGGACTATAGGCTCAGTGATTTCATAAAGTCCTTATGAATATTTTCACATTCATTAAAATAAAGTTATATAGATTGTCTGCTGAAAAAGGAAATCAGTGTCTTTCCACATACAAAATAATATCGAAATCATAGATCTGTACAAATGCTTTCTATCCCTTTTCTGCTAGAAAATGGTGGGAGCTCCTGCTCTGAAAGTGACATGAAAAGCTTATAAAACCAGTCATGTTGCCATAGGAAGTGTCCTTCCCCTCAGGGTTGACACTCCATCCAATTGACTTCCCTATTTCGTGAGTTAAGGGTCGCCAATCTCTTCCATTCAATTTCTGTTAAGATCCCAGAGACTCAGAGGAACTTCTCTGATGTGAGAGGGATTCTGGGGAATTTTTTGTTTGAGCTGCTTTCCATAGCTGTGCAGTAGGTCTTAAATTCCCCTTCCCGACCACAGGTTGATCACATGGCCGAGGCTCTGCCCGTGAGAAACTCATCCACAGCACATTTCAGCAACCTGCTTTCTAGTGGGAGCTCTGTTCCGAGTTATACTTATCCTGATTTCCTTGATTGTGCCCAAGACTTTCTTGCTCTGTTATCTCCGTACCTCTCATTCAAGTTCTAAGCACTCAGTTTTGTCCTTTTCTGACAGTTCTCAGCAAAAGCGATTTCATGGTTACCAGAAACAAATTCTAGAGCAGTGCTGTCCGTGGCAATATAGAAATATAGATTAAAAATTTCCTAGGGGTGCCTGGGTAGCTCAGTCGGTTAAGCGTCTGCCTTTGGCTCAGGTCATGATCCCGGGGTCCTGGGATCCAGCCCTGCATTAAGCTCCCTGCTCTGCAGGGAGCCTGCTTCTCCCTCTCCCTCTGCCTACTGCTCTGCCTACTTGTGCTCTCTCTCTCCCTGTCAAATAAATAAGTAAAATCTTTAAAAAAGTTTTTCTAGTAGCCAAATTAAAAAGAAACATGAAATAATTTCACCAATACACTCCAAATACTGTATTTCAACATGTAGTCAATGTAAAAATTATTTTTTCATACTTTGAAATCCACTGTGTATTTTATAGTCACAGAACATTTTATTTCACATTTCAGTTGCTCAATGGTCACATGATCTACCGTATATTGCCCTGGACAGCATAGTTCTAGGGGTTTTAAGGAAGAAGACATATATACAAGGAAATGACACTTCAGAATTTTATGGAGGGGAAATGTTCAGTAAGAATTACTCTGCTACAAATGTAGGCCTTCTTTCAACGGCGATCTTTAAAATTTGCCTATCAAGTACAGGTTTTCTTTAAAGCTTATAAATTTTTGAAAATTTTTTATTCTCTAGGGTTTCCTCTTATGCTTTTCTAGTGGTTTGCACCAATGACATCTACTCTACCAATGAGATCTACTATAAACAATGTGGGCGTGGAACACCATGAGGCCAAATGATTCCAGATACAGAGAACACGACCAGGTGAACGTTGCAAGGAAGTGTTTGGAGATATTAAGGTCTTAACTGGAGATACTTACTTGAAAAATAAATTGAATCCACACACCGTAAACATGATAGCCAAATAACCCACAACGCCAAGTGCATAGCTGAGTTTGTAGATTAGGAGAAACCATTTGTAGACCAATCTGTGGCGTGTAAAATGGGGAGAAATACAGAACACTATATATTATAAAGTATTTAATCTTCCTTGTAAGTCAGTTTTTAATTTCTAGAATTCTATTTTTTATGTAATATACACGAGTAGATTATATCAGCTAAACCCAGTAATAATCTATGGTTTTAATATATCAACAAACTATATAAATGGTATGCACACTCATATATAAATTCATTGTAATTTCTCTCTGCTCCTCATGTAAGAGTGATCTTCAGGGATGGTTTCTCTACCTGGGGCCCTGCTTCCCCTTCTTCTCTGGTTAGCTTAGAGTGGATTTGGCAGGAGCAGCTTAGAGGTAAGCGAAAGATGAGCCGAGAAGTCAGGAGGGGGGAACCTCCTCCCCCAGAAGTTTCTCCCCGCCTTCCTCCTGCTGCCCCTCCATCCCCCAGCCCCAGGGCAGATGTCATCAGCAGTGGGCTCAGCCTCATCCCAATTTCTCTCCACTCACAGAGCCCCTCCCCTAGCCCTGGGATGGAATCACCGGTGAGCCTCAGGCTGGTTTTCTCCTGCTATGTGGATGGGTCCTCTGTGTATCCCAGCATGTACCATAACTACTCGTAAAGCCTTTTCTTCTTCCCACAGGGTCGAAATGGAGAATAGGGAAAGAAAGGAATGGTATAGATGATCTAGAAGGGAGCCCCATACCCTGTTTCCCTTATCCCTGGCAGTAAAAGCCCTTAGAGATCTACAGAAGGGGCCACGTGGCTACTTCATGCCTGGGAGGATGTGGGAAGTGGCTGGGAGCCCAGATCCATTGCGCATGTGCCACAGGACAAGGTTGTAACCACTGGAGCAAGAAGAGGGGGTAGAAGGAGAAGGAGCAGCTGGGTGCTGTACTTGGTGCCCAGAGAAGAGAAAGGGGTGGCTGGACTGTTTCTCCCAAGCAGGAGGCCCTGTTTGGCTCTCAGCTCTTTCCCCGAGCTTCACAGAAGCCCTGTTCCTGCCTTTCACAGCGCTCTTCACTCAGAGTCGCACTCCAGAGACTTTACCACACCGTCTCACCTCCAACCTCTGGAGCCCTGCCTCCAACTCTCTCACCTCCCCCAGCTTCCTTCCTGTTGGAGTCATTGCTCCAAATGCTTAAGTTCTACGATATTACTGATGCCATGTTTGGATGGTATTTTAAAAGACGCCCACTTCATTGAGTTCTAGTCAGAAGGGACCTTCTGAAACATGATGCTTTACATGGGGGCTGGTGGGCTGGCTTGAGTTAGCATTGACATCATTTCTACGGTGAAAGTCTTCCCCACTTCAGGGGACTCACTAGCCGGGCTGTGTGTGCCACGCCTCCTCCTGCAGGTGTAATCCCGCCCCGTGGGAGGGGTCGGCCGTGGCGAGTTCCGTGGAGCCGGAAACGAAAACCTGCGTGGACTGCACGAGGTGGGGCAAGTCGCTCTGAGCCGTTGTCATCTCTAAAAGGGGTCAGAGAGGGTTTTGGGGGGTCTTTCTGCCAGAGTGACTCCTTGGGCTGTTGGTCCTCGATTTGCCGGTGCCTAGCAGTTTGCATCACTGCTCAGTGCAGCCCGGTGGAGGCGGAAGTTTTTGCTGCTAAATGGGGTGACAGTGGGGGGAACGACCAGCTCTGAGAGGGCCTCCCCTCCGCCCCTACAGCCCCCACCAGCACCAGAGTGGGGGTCCTAGAACTCCACACGTGCTCCAACTCGACGCACCCTCTCTGCACCTTGAGGGGCACCTCTCAATGTTGTGCCAGCCCCACAGATTGCCCCATTTATAAAATGGGGATGACAACGCTAGCTCCTATGGTAGTTCTGAAGATTATGCGAGATGATGTATTCATGTTCAAAAGACTCGGCAGATTCAATGCTCAGTCTATCACATAATCATTACAGATGCGTTAGATTTTCCGAATCCCCTCCATCCCCAAATCTTCCTGCTTAGTGGGGTACACGTTTCTAGAGCACTAGCGTCCAGAACTCCCTTGCTACTTCGATGACAACTGGAAGGCAGAGAAACCAGATTAGGAATTGTGTTGGTGCTTCAGAGCAGTTTTCACAAAGAGAAGCTTGACCTGGAATCGATGTGGCCAAGCCTGGCTCTTTTGGCTGGTTGGTGGCCTGTTTTTGAGCCTGACCCTACTGCAGTAGAGAGGAAATTTATTCCCCTTCTCTGTTACTCTGAGCAAGGGCTTGCTATACTGTGGGGGAGGAACAGCTGGATTGTAAACGGGACCCCTCCCCTTGGCTTTGCCTTTGCACCATGCTGATTGGCGCCCACCAGTTTTCTCAGCCTGTAATGAAATCCTGTTTCCAAATGGAAAATAGCTAAGAAGTGACTTACCTATAATATGATTAAACAAAGATCCATAAAGATCTTTAGGGCCTACTACCTCTCATAAACAGAAGCTTCTTTATCCAGACTACTTTTCTAGAAAAAATGGGATCCTAATTAGTCTTTCCCATTGTCGTCTCTTCCAATGGTGGCTAGGTCTTTCCTTAAATGTTAGTGGGACATGCTGGCTGGCAGGCTCTGCCAGGGCTCAGAGCTTGCAGGCAGGAGAAGCGGAAGTGGGTGCACCGCGGGCACGAGCCCCTGGCCATCTGGGATAAATGAGGCATGAGGGGTAACGAGGCAGCATTTGCAGATTCCTTGCCACGAAGTTCCTCTGCATTGAATGAGCTGACGTGCACAGAAATACTATGTTTAACTGGGGTGATTCATTCTACAGTGCAGAAGTGAGCTAGTCTCACTGAAATACAATATAGATTATATCCAGGGAATGAAAACAAGTACATTTTGGTTCATCTAAAATTTGGATCACTTTCACAAGTCTTAAATAACTGACAACGTTTTTTGAAGAAGGAGAAAGTGTGCCATATGTCTATGTGCTGATGGGCAAGCCAGGCCATACAAAGGCTGTCTAAAACCACAAGCTGGTCAGTTTGAGAGGTGTCCTAACATCACCCCAAAGCTCCTCCCACAGTGGGATTAAATTAAAATATCAACCTGAATTTATTTATTTGTATACCAATCTTTTAAAAAAAATTACATTTATTTTTTTAAGCAATCTCTACATCCAACGTGGGGCTTGAACTCATGACCCTGAGATCAAGAGTCACGTGTTCTTCCGGTTGAGCCAGCCAAGAGGCCCTTGAAGATTAATCTTTATATTTATTTATCCAACTTTTCTCATTGCATATTTTTTCTTCTCCAAAGTAGAAGGAAAAGTTGGTATTTGTCTCTCCTACTTTTTTAGAGGATTAAGAACAAACATCGGAATGGCTAATCATAAAAACATTTCACAGGAGCTTAGGATTTATTCTTCAACAAAGATAAAAATTTGACATTGTCCTATTACTATGTAACATGTTACACATTTTCACTATCCCATTTCAGTTTTATCTAGATTCAGATTCAGATCTTATCTAGAGAACAAGGAGAGTGAAAGAAAACTTAGGGGCACATTATGAGATTATAAGCACTTTGGAAAGATTTGTAGATATGATGGAATTATAGAAATGTCAAGAGGTTGGCAATGGTAATTAAGATGATCACTGGACTATTAAAGCCTCATTTGTTATGAGAGGAATAAGTTGTCCATTGCTTATGATTTATCCGACATAAAACACATACATAGTTGTTAGAAATACAAACATTATAAAATATGTGTAACCCAACTTATAAAGGAGTCAAACAAAATGCTGAGCTAAAAATAAACATGCAAATAGTACTCTAGAAGGTTTAAACAATACTTCACTTCTCTTTCTTCTGGCTTTCATCTGAAGTAATAAATGTTACAGGTCTGTCTGAATCGCCGTTAAATAATGAACGTGAACTAACAGCAGTATAGCTAATCTCTAAAATAGTTTTGCTACTGAAGGCAAAAGAAGTGTAATGCCCTCCTTCCCCACCCGGGGAAAATGGAATTAAAGTATACTTCTTAGTGCTACAATAAAGAGGATGTCAGGGAAGGAACAAATGGAATACATACCGTGGTGTTCTCCCTGAGAGGGGTTTTCGGGTAGCTCTGAAGAGGATGTAACTGGTAATAACTGAGAACATTCCCCACATAGACAGAAACCGCCACCAGAAAAGTTTTATCGTGAAATAGAGAGGGACAACCCACATCTGCAACAGTGTCACCAGCTGTCAGAAAAATGAACAGAAAGGGGCTTTCAATGACTGAGGGGCCAGAATGTCATGTCCACTATGAAATTATTCAGAAGCCACTCTGGGGGAAACCACTTCCACCATCCCATCTGTAACATGGCTCACATGCAGCCGCAAGCTCTTCTATACATGCGAGGTTTGGGAGGGACTTGGTATGATCATCGGAAAATTCAAATGGGAAAGGACCCAACATATTCATTTTTCTTTTACCTCTTTTTGCCTAGATATTTCAGATAAAAGCAACTTTGGGCTTCAAAAGCTATGTGATTTTGGTCAAATGAGCCCACTTTTTTTGTAACATTGGGGATAACAATGCCTGCCCTGCCTGCCTGTGCTGACTGAGGTGGGGATCAAACCATCACAGATGGGAAAGTGCTCTGGAAACAGTATGTAATACGGGGAGCCAAGGGGCTGTTTTTTCTATCATGAGCACATGCACAAATGCACAGGAATGTCAAAGGAGGAAGTGACGTCACAGCAGCTTCTGGGAACTCTTTTGCCTGCTGCCCCAGCGTACCCTGCAGGGTTAATTAACCCTGGAGTCCTAACTGTGGGGTCCTCTCACCCCCATCTTTTTGCTTCTTGCCTTTCCTTTTTAGGTACTGGTGCTTTTTCCAGGCAAGCCAAGATGTGGAGTCAACTCTTTCCTGTTCATCTGTGTGTAACTCCTTGAGGCCTGTGCCACTGATCCAAGTGCCAGCGGCCTTCAGAGGGTTCAGTTGGCTGGTCCCAATCCCATGTGGCAGAAGCAGGAGGGGTTGAGCTGCTGGCTTGTGGCTCAACTTGATACAGTGACCACAGTGACATGTGCATTCCTTAGATCAGGCTGAATACCAGCTATCCCCTCTCTTATGAAAAGCAGACAGGTTTAAACAACAGCCATAACCTCTGATCTTTTGTTTGATCACATGCAGACGAACCACTTATGATTTGCTCAGCACCAATGTAAGAGGGGGACGGCAAAGGGGGTTTGTCTCAGGTGTGGACGTTCATTGGTAGTGGCACCTGGCAATGCTCTGTGGAAGAGGATTCTGAGCCCGGGTCCTGGTGTAAAGAGAACAGTGATTGGTTCATTATGTCTGCCAGTAAACACGGGAGTTATTAGAGCCCCTGTTTCATCCATTTGTCGTCTGAGTAGAACAAAGACTGATGTCATTTCTTTATTTTCATTTTTATTTTATTTATTTATTTTTACTTTCTTCATCCTTGTGATAAAAGGAGGCAGCTGAGAAAAAAAGACAAGCCTCTGGATATATTTTTGGGTCCTTTAACAAGGTCTCAGTTGTAATAGCCTTAAGGTGAAGAACCAAAATTATGTGATAAGACTTCAAGATGTCCATGAGAAAGAAAAGACCACAGCCATTCCTCTTTCCACATCACATAAGAAGACATTTCCGAGGTTTTTCATTTTTTTTGTTGCTTCATCCCCATGAACGACCTGATCTGAAGTCTTCTGAGAGTTGCCCTAAATCTTTGGGAGGACACTAGGGCTGTTATTGAACATATGCGCTTGAACAAAAATACACATGGAGCCAATCTGATGGGATATCTGCAGAGTTTGCGGGAAAAAATATCCCTATAACCTCCTTCTTTTGTTTTCAAACTCCAGGCAGTACTTTCAGGGAAGAGTATTCTTTATTCGGGCCTGAATTAGTCAGATACAGACTTGCCTCCTTTCACCAAGCTTCGCAGATACTGCGTTTTTGAAGATGGAAGGTTTGTGGCAATCCTGCGTCCAGGGCGTCTATTGGGGCCATGTTTCCAGCAGCCTTTGCTCGCTTTGTGTCTCTGTGTCACATTTTGGGAATTCTGGCAACATTTCAAGCTTTTTCATTTTTATATTTGTTACAGTGATCTGTGATCAGTGATTCTGACTCACTGAAAGCTCAGGTGACGGTTAGCATTGTTTTAGCAATATTTTCTAATTCAGGTATGTACGTTGTGTTTTTAGACATAAGGCTATTACACACATAATAGACTACTGTATAGTATGAACACAGCTATGATATGCACTGGAAAACCAAAAAATTCATTGGACTCGCTTTCTTGCGATACTTGCTTTATTGTGGCGGTCTGGAACTGTACCCTCTGTATCTTGGGGGTATGCTTATAATTGCTCTAATTTTCCATCCTACCTTGTGAGTGTGGTTATAGTGAATACATGAGTTAGCACCTTTATTTATGAAGTCAAGATGAATATATACCTAAATAGGACAGACAGGCTTTACCTGAGGAAGTAGAATACCGTTCCTGAGGGCCAGAAACCACATACTGAGTAAGACGCGACATAGGGCTATGTTAGCACTCAGCACTAGCAACTGTGACCCTCCGCTGATAGTCAAGGTGTGTGGTGCCTTAAAAGATCGCAGCAGTATTTGGGTCATTTATTTCCTATAGCTGATTTTGGAGATAGTTATCTATGATAAATGATGTTTTCTGGCTTTTTAAGTTCATTACTTCTGATATTAAAAAAGGAAATGGACATGAACTCCATCTTTCAAAATCTGATCATCTGTCTTTTGCATTTTTCATCTTTCTGTCTTAACGGTTTGATTCATCTTGAGCTCTGGGTGTTGTATGTAGGTGATGAATCACTGAATTCTACACCTGAAACCAACATTGCACTGTCTGTTAACTAACTAGGATTCAAATAAAAATTTGGGAAAAAAACCCCAATTAGATTCATCTTTACATTTTCCTCATAAAAAGGCTGAATTTTTAAAAAAAATATTAAGAGTCAGTTCATTTTAATTCAGTAAAAGTACCCTGTCTCTGTATTTTATACTTTAGATCATAAGCCAAAATAGACAAGACTAATCTATTTCCTCAAATCCATGGAGTTATAATCTATAATATTTTGGAGCAATGATTGGATTATATGTTTATAATACTAGTTCTCCTTGTGAATCTGTAAGTACAACTCATTTCTAGAAGATCCCAAATTTCTTACTTGATGCCTGGGTTTAATTAGCAGTCCATAACAATGTTCAAATGTATAGACACACTACTTTTTAAAAATAGGCCTGAGAGATCAGAAATAAAAGAAAAGCAAAAAAATCATCATATTAGGAATGCAAATACGCAGTTTCTTAACTCTCTTGAAAGTGTATACCCAGTGCCATATTTTCTCAACATGTAAGGGGAAAGGTCAGAAACGTGCATTATGAATTCAATAATTGTAGAGGTCATTTTGAAATGAGGGCCACATTTCGTATCAATTTAAAAGATTCTTTATCAATTTCCAGGGCAGTTAAAACTTCTCATTTTTAATAGCAACTGCCATATATGAAATGTAGGAATTTGGTGCCTCATAAATAAATACACGAAATATGTGAAATCGAGGTGCATGCATGCAAAGGAGGAGGCCTGGCAGCTGGGACACATTAATAATGCCAGAGGGGTCACCATCTGGGCACGTGCATAGAAAACACAGCTGCATTCCTGGCGAGGGGCAGCTTGTGCATCTGGAGCACATCACCCAATGTTCTCCCCACCCACACGTTGTGGCAGAAGGAATTTCCTGACAATCAGAGGCTGCCTAAAGGTACCTTGCTTTTTCTTACAGCTCAGCACATAATGAATCTGAAAAGAATAGCAAATCAAGTCAAAACAAAGGTAGCTTTTTATTTGCCTCATTAGAACGATGAATAGATCGATGAATAGATCACACAAAAGAGAGAGAGACAGAGAGAAGGAGGGAGGGAACGGGAGGGAGGGGGGAGAGAAAGAGGGAGAGAGAGATTGAAGGAGGCAGGCAGGGAGGAAGGGAGAAAGGAGGGAGGGAGGCAGTTATGTGATGCTCATTTCCTTTGCCCGGTAAATCCCTAAGTATTTGCAGCCACATGTCCATGTGTCTGTGTGTGTTTGTATAGGTGGAGGTGGTGCAAGAGCAAGGAGATGCCAGAGGTAAGCAGAAAATTATCATGTCACTAAATGACTCCGGGAAATACTGCCGCTATTATTAGTACAAAGGCAATGAAGGAGTGTGGACATAAATCAAACGAGTAGAAGGACGGAATCTTGGCATACGAAGGGCCATTCATTAGAAATTCACTTAGTCCTTATTTCTATCTTCAAATCAATTCAGACTGTTGATTTTGCTCTTTAAATTCTTACAGGAGGTTCTGCAACGTTGCGTATGTACGAAACTCTGTATTTGTGTGTTGCCTCATTTTAAAAAGATTCAATCAAGCAGGCATAAGGCTTTATTGGTACAGTAATATGTTCTAGTGTTTCACAGCTATTAATAGGCAGGAAGTTGATTTAAATAGAGCAGTATTTCAATCTGTGGCAAATTATTTCCTGTGTGTTGAGGCAAGTTAACAGTGTGTCTGAAGCCCAAATTCTGTGTATGTAGTCATCGGGCCTTCTATTGATTTGAAGGGGAGCACAGGGATTCTTTTTTGGCACGTTCCCCCTATTTCCTGCAGATATGAAAAGTAGGAGATAGAAAAGAAGGTAGAGAGGGTGGTGTTGAATGAAATTTAATTTTTAATTAAACGCTGTTAAAAAAATGCTGTTAAAAGCATTTGGAAATAATTTAACTTTGAAGTTAGCCATGTCCACACCATATCAACACTATGAGCTGAAAACAAAAAATTCAAATATCCAGATGCTCTGTCTCTATTGTACTAAAAATGTGACTGTTTGGAAACGTCCAGCTATTTAGTAGTATTCCAAACAAAATTAGAATCTTCCACTTCTTATCTACTTTCTCTCTTCACTTTTTGACATCACATAGGCGCAGTTGATGTCATATGTTTAAACCCTGTTTTCTTAATAACATGTCTCCTTTGCTTTAGGTATTCGTAATACGCTGCCCCTACAGACCATGGAACAGACTCTAAGACAAACTTAACGGTCACTTCAGGAGACAGACCTATTTATTCAAAGCTGCAATCTGAAAGTGTTTTCAGCGTTTTGGATTAGTCTCCTCACCTCTGAAATACATGATCCAAATTATTCATGAAATAAGGTGAAACTAATACTATTCTGTATATAGTAAATGATACCTTAAAGTTATAAATAACTAAGACACATGGACACAGACACATGGACAAACTGGCTCCCACCATCTGCCATCAACTTCATTCAAAATGGTAAAGCCACTTTGGAAGTCAGTTCGGCAGTTTCCCACAAAGCTAAGTATAGTCTTCCTACATGATCCAACAATCACACTACTAGGTATTTACTCAGTTGAACTGAAAATCTACAGTGACACAAAAACCTGCATGCAGGGGCACCTGGGTGGCTCAGTCATTAAGTGTCTGTCTTTGGCTCAGGGCGTGATCCTAGAGACCTGGGATCGAGCCCCACATCAGGCTCATCTGCTGGGAGCCTGCTTCTTCCTCTCCTGCTCCCCCTGCCTGTGTTCCCTTTCTCACTGGCTGTCTCTCTCTCTGTCAAATAAATAAATAAAATCTTAAAAAAAAAACCTGCATGCAAATAGTTAATAGCACCTTTATTCATAATTAACCCGAAACCGGAAGCCACCAAGATGTCCTTTAAAATAGGAGTAGATTAGCAAACTGTAGTATGTCCATACAGTGGAATATTAGTCTGCAGTAAAAGGGTATAAGCTATCAAGCCATGAAAAGACATGAAAGAAACTTGGTTAAACAAGCTAATATGAAAAGGCTGCATGCTGTAGGACTGCAATTATATAACATGCTGAAAAATGCAAAGCCATAGATCATTGGTGTGATCATAATAAGATCATGGGCTATCAGTGGCTCGAGGAGGGAAAAGGGAAGGACAAACAAGTGAAATGGGGACTCTAGGGCTGTAAAATTGACCTGCATGATTCTGTAATTGTGGCTACAAAATTGTATGCGTTTGTCAAATCCCATTGAACAGTACAGCACACACAGCAGAGGTTAAGGCATGCAAGTTTTAAAAAATTCATTGAAGAGATTAGAGAATCCTCGGTAAAGGCAGATGGTGACAAGAGGCTCTTAACTGCATCCCAAATGTATGAAACAACCTCACTGAAGGAAATTAGTGGGGAAAGGTGCTGCTGTAAGTAACTCTGGAAATCAGAGGAGTCTGTAAGATTAAGGCAGTAGGAGCTGCACCCGTACGGGGTAACTTGTTGAGAAAAGTGTCCCATGGGAATACAGGTTAACAATTCCCATACTGCTCTCTATGTATCCTGTATTTCGAATTCCAGTTGTTCATTGCTAGTATATAAGAAAGCAACAGACTTTTGTATATTGACCTTATATCCCACAACTTTGTTGTAATCAGTTATTAGTTGCAGGGTTTTTTTTTTGTTGTTGATTCTTTGGAGTTTTCCACACAGTCATGTCATCTGCAAACAAAGATGCTTTTATTTTTTCCTTCCCAATCTGTATACATTTTATCTGCCCCCCCCTTTTCTGTCTTATTGTGGTAGCTAAGACTTAGAGTGCAATTCAAATAGGAGTGGTGAGAGGAGACTTTCTTGTATTCTTCCTTATCCTAAGGGGAAAGCATCCAGTTTCTCACCATTAAGTGTAATACTAGCTGTAAGTTTTTTGTAGATAATCTTTATCAATTTCTCTATTTCTAGTTTGCTAATAGTTTTCATATGAATGGGTGTTGGACCCTGTCAAATGCTTTTTCCTGTATCGATTATTATGATCATACAATTTTTCTTCTTAATGTTGACTGATTACATAAATTGATTTTTAATTGTTGAACCAACCTTACGTATCTGGAATAAATCCCACTTGGTCATAATGTATAATTCTTTTTATACATTGTTTAATTTAATTTGCTAATATTTTGTGGAGGAGTTTTACATTTCAGTTCATGAGAGATATTGGTATAATTTCTTCTTGTAATGTCTTCATCAGATTTTGGTATTAGGGTAATGCTGGCCTCAAAAAATGAGTTCTGACGTGTTCCC
The DNA here is from genome assembly GCF_002007445.2 of Ailuropoda melanoleuca. NCBI lineage: Eukaryota > Metazoa > Chordata > Mammalia > Carnivora > Ursidae > Ailuropoda > Ailuropoda melanoleuca. Next base: position 102,347,316 of record NC_048222.1, on the reverse strand, counting down.
TCTATTTCTACTTTCAGGAAGATTGTAAAGAATTGCTATCAGTTCTTCCTTAAACGATTGGTAGAATTCACCACTGAAATCATCTGGGCATGGTGCTTTCTTTTTTAGAAAGTTATTAATTACTGACTCAATTTTTTTGTTTTTGTTTGTTTTAGAGATAAAGAGTGAGAAGAGTGCAAGCAGGGTTTGATGGGGGAGAGGGAGAGAGAGAATCTTAAGTAGGCTCCATGCCCAGTACAGAGACTGATGTGGGGCTCGATCTCACAGCCCTGAGATCAAGGCCTGAACTGAAATCAAGAGTCAAACCCTTAACAGACTGAGCCACCCAGGTGCCCTGACTCATTTTTTAGAAACAGATGTAGGCCAGAGGCAGGATGTATGGGGTCGATTAAATGGGTGATGGTGGTCAAAGGGTATACATCTTCAAACTTCAAGTTATAAGATAAATTAGTCTTGGGGATGTAATGTACATCATGGTGACTATAATTAACAATAATGTATATTTGAAAGTTGCTAAGAGAGAAAATCTTGAAAGTTCTCATCACACAAAAAATAACTATGTGTGGTGATAGATGTTAACTAAACTTATTGTGGTAATAATTTCACATCATATGCATATATCAAATCATTAAGTTGTACACCTAAAATTAATGCAGTGTTATATATCAATTATATCTGAATAAAAAAATAGATATAGGCCTATTCAGATTATTCATTTCTCCTTGTGTGAGTTTCGGTATTGTTTGTGTTTTTCAAAGAATTAGTCTATTTCATTTAAGTTATCCAGATTTGTGGGCATCTGTTCATAATATTCCATTATTTTCTTTTTACGTCCATAGGATCAATAATGGTGACTCCTCTTTCTGTTCTGATATTAGTAATTTGTGTTCTCTTATTTTTTTTCGTTTGCTGGCTAGAGCTTTACCAAATTTACTGACCTTTAAAAAAAGACCCAGTTTTTGGTTTCATTGAGTTTCTCTATTGATTTCCTATTTTTAATTTAACTTATTTCTGCCCTAATTTTTATTATTTCTTCTCCTCTGATGGCTCTAAGTTTAAATTACTCCTTTCTTTAGTGTCCTAGATGTTTAATTTACTGATTTTAGATCTTTCTTCTTTTCGAATATATGCATTTAATGCTATAAATTTCCCTCTAAGCACTGCTTTTACTTCATCCCACAAGTTTTGATATGTAGTATTTTCATTTTCACTTAATTAAAATTATTTTTTAGTGTCTCTTGAGCCCTTCTCTTTGTCTCATGTGTTGTTTAATCTCTAAATACTTCAGGATTTTTCCAGCTATCTTTCTGTTATTGATTTCTAATTTAACTTTTGTGGTCTGAGAGCATACTTTATAAGATTTAAATTCTTTAAAAAAATTTTGGTGTGTTTTATGCCTTGAATGTGGTCTATCTTGGTGATTGTTTTATGTGAGCTTGAGAAGAGTGTGTACTTTTCTGTTGTTGGATGAAGTATTCTATAAATATCAATTAGCGCAGATGATGAATGGTGCTTTTCAGGTCAACTCTATCCTTACTAATTTTCTGCCTCCTTGATTTACCAACTACTGAAGGGAGGGTGCTGAAATCTCCAACTAAACAGGGGATTTGTCAATTTGTCCTTACAGTTCAATCAGTTTTTGCCTTGTATATTTTGACGTTATCTTGTTAGGTATATGCACAATAAGAATTGTTATGTCCTTTTAAATAACTGACTCTTTTATCATTATGTAGTGCCCCCTTTTCTCCCTGATAGTTATATCTGTATTCTTTTAAGAGTTTCTTGTCAACAACATATAATTGGGTCTTGTTTTTTTGTTTGCTTTTGTTTTGTTTTTTATTCACAGTGACAATCTGTCTTTTAATTGGTATATTTAGACCAATCACATTTGAAGTGTTTATGGATATAGCTGGATTAATATCTACCATATTTGTAACTATGTTCTGTTTGTTGCATAGTTTTTTGTCTCTTTTCCTCTCTGCCCCCCTCTTTTTTTAGCCTCTCTGCCTTTTTTTAAAATTATAATAATATTTTTTATTATATTATGTTAGTCACCATACAGTACATCCCTGGTTTTTGATGTAAAGTTCGATGATTCATTAGTTGCGTATAACACCCAGTGCACCATGCAATATGTGGCCTCCTTACTACCCATCACCAGCCTATCCCATTCCCCCACTCCCTCCTCTCTGAAGCCCTCAGTTTGTTTCTCAGAGTCCATAGTCTCTCATGCTTCATTCCCCTTTCTGATTACCCCCTTTCTTTATCCCTTTCTTCTCCTACCTCTGCCTTTAAGTGAGAATTTTATGATTCCATTTTCTCTCCTCTCTTAGTATGTGTATTTTTTAAGAGAGAGCGGGAGAGTGAGTGCATGCAAGTGGGGTTTGGGGGCCAGAGGAAGAGGGACAGAGAGAGAATCTTAAGCAGGCTCCATGCCAGCATGGAGCCCAACACAGGGATCAATCTCATGACCTTGAGATCATGACCTGGGCCAAGAGCTGGATGCTTAACTGACTGGGCCACCCAGGTGCTCCAATTATATATTTTTAAAAAAGTGTTTCAGTGGTTGCCCTAGAGTTTACAATATACACTTACAACTAATCCAATTCCATTCTCAAATTATACTATTCTGCTTCACTGGTAGCACAAATACCTTATAACACAGAATTCCCAATTCCTCCCTCATGTTTCTTATAATACTGCTGTCATTCATGTCATTTATCCATATACTACAATCACCCAGTATGGCAGACCCTTGAACAACATTGATCTGAACTGCATAGGTCCACTTATACGTGGATTTTTTTTACAGTACTGTACCATAAGTGTATTTTTTCCTCCGTATAACTTTCTTAATGACATTTTCTTTTCTTTAGTGTACTTAATCGTAGGAATACAATAAATAACATATAACATACCAAATACGTGTCAACCCAGTATGTTACTGGTAAGGCTTCTGGTCAACAGTAGGCTATTAGTAGTTAAGTTCTTGGGAAGTCAAAAGTTATATGCAGATTTTCAACTATGTGGTGGGAGTCAGCATCCTGAACCCTCCTGTAGTTCAAGGGTCAACTGTACATCGTTACTATTACTACTTTGAACAAATAGTTATCTATTTGGTCACTTAAGAATAAGAAATAAAGATTTTATTTTATCTTCATTTATTCCTTTTCTGACACTCTTCATTTCTTTATGTAGACTTGAGTTTCTGACCTATATAATTTTCCATCTTCCTGAAGAACTTCTTTTAGCATTTCTTGCAGTCAAGTCTACTATTAATGAATTCTCTCATTTTTTTGTTTATCTGAGAGAAAAAGTATTTCACTTTCGAAGGATAATTTCTCTGGATATAGAATTCTAGGTTGGTGGGTTTTTTCTTTCAATACTTGAAATAGTTCACTCTATTCTCTACTTGGATATATGGTTGGTGAAGAAAAGTCTGATGTAATACTTGTCCTTGTTCCTCAATAGGTAAGCTATTTTTTTCCTCTGGCTGTTTTAAAATGTTCTCTTTGTTTTTCTGCAGTATGAATTTGATATGTCCGGGTATAGATTTCTTGGTATTTGTTCTGCCTCTTCTCTGAGCTTCTTAGGTCTGTGGTTTGGTGTCTGTCATTAATTAAACAAAAAGTCTTGGCCATTATTACCTCAAATATTTCTTCAGCTCCATTATTTCTTTCTTCTCCTTTTGGCATCCCAATTGGGGTATATTATGTTTTTTGGAACTGTTTTGGAGTTCCTGAATATTCTTGTTTTTTAAAATTCTTTTTTTTCCCCTTTGGATCTCAGTTTGGGGAATTTCTACTAATATTACCTGCAAGCTCCCTGATTCTTTCATCAGCCATGTCTACTTTATTGCTAAGCTCACTGAAGGCATTCTTCATTTCTGTTACAGTTTTCTTTTTTTAATTTTAGTATTTCTTTTATTTTTTCACAGAGTTTCTACTTCTTTGCTTACATCACTCATCTGTTCTTGCATGTTATCTACTTTTTCCATTAGAGCTCTTAGCATATTACGCATAGTTATTTTAAATTCCTGTTGCGATGATTCCCAAATCTACAATGTCTCAGTCTGGCTCTGATGTTTGCTTTGTCTCTTCAGATTGTATTTCATTTTCCTTTTAGGATGACTTTTAAATTTTGGTTGAAAGGAGGACATAATGTGTGGAGTAATAAGAACTGACATAAGTAAGTCTTTTGTGTTAATTTGGCTAGGAGTTGGGCTGTGATTAATGTTTGCTGTAGGTATCAGAGGATTCAATTTCCATTAGTATACTTGTTTGTGTCTCCCTCTTTGTCTTTGGGTTTCCATAAAAACTCCTTCCTGTATAGCATCTGAGTCTTGCAGCTCTTTCAGCTATAATCCACTATTACACTGGATACCTCTTGATGTGGTGGTTAGGCATGGGGAGAGTGCCTATTATTCTGTGATTAAGTCTTGGTCTTTTTGTGGGCCTCTCTCTCTGCACCATGACCTTCACAAATGTTTTTAAACTTCTTGTTTTCCCTTAAAGTGAGACAGAAAGGCTAGAAGGGGCTGGAGTGGGATAATTTCTCTTCCCCTACAGTGGAGAAGGCTCTGATTTACATTGCTGTGTAGGTCTTTGTGATGGAGAACAATCTGGGTCTAGTTCAGAATAATTACTTTTCCCTCCCCCTGCCAGATGCATAGGGTTTTTCTTGGCTTAATACCATGGGAATCTGCTGGGGTTCCTAGAGTTAAAACCTCAAAGAAATATGGGGGAGCCCCTACCACTGTGGCCCCCAAGAGTTTCTCACTTATACACTAGTCTAAACTCCAATTCCAGCAATTCTTCAAAGTTACCCCTAAGTGTTTCTACCATTATGTGGCTCTTAACAACTTCTGCTCCCAGTCACCAGATCTCAGTTGTGATTCCCTGTATTCTCCTGTCTTTCCAGATTTATGGTGGTGGTTTTCCCACTGACCTCAATTCTCTGATAGATCCAAGAAAACTTACTGACATTCAGTTTGTCCAGTTTTTTCTTGCTATAAGATAGGGGTGATGACTTTCAAGCCTTTTACATGTCAGAGCTATAATCAAAAGTCCTTCCTATTTTAAAAAAATTCCATCATTTGAAAGATCAGGAAACTGAGGCTCACTGTGGTTATATTAGTGGCTGAAGTCTTCTAACTCCTAAGCTGGTGTTCTTCCGTTCACCATCTTGACTCTGGTTGCTATTAACATATCTCACAAAATCAGCCTGGGGACCACTCTGCAGGTAAAGCATATGGTAGAGCAGAGGGTATGGCAAGGCAGGAGAAACAGGTGCATTGCTTTGAGGAAAACAATATGTTGACATCTAACAGGGAGTGCACCTTAATAGCTGAGTATTCACTTTAGCTCTAAAAAGGGTTCAGAAAAGGATACTTTTATTAGTAAACTGCTTTTACAATGTATGACTAAATTTGTGAAACTGTTATATACATCAGGCTCTTGAATGCATTCAGCGTCAACTAACGGTACTGAATACTCACTATATATCAGCCACCATGCTAGAAGTTCTCACAGGAAAATGTTTCTGAATCACAATAACTTTGGAGACGGGTTCCTTTCTTCAGTATTTCCATTTTGCAGATTAGGGAACCATGGCTCAGAGATATTTAAGTAGTTTATCCTTGATATGAAAAAAAATAACTAGGGAGGTTGGATTCTAGTCTCTACTCTGCAACTAATTAGTTATATAACCTTGACCAAGTTATTTAATCTCTCTGAACTATATTTCACAAAGGGAAAAAAAATAATTATTTCCCAGGGTAACTTAATGTATAAAAAGCACACTATCACAACTGTAATAGTAACAGTAATTTGTATATGAATTTTTACATATAGTAATTTATATACAAATATAGTAATTATAATTAACATTTTATAAATATTAATATATTACTAATATACTGATGGAGATGACAAAATTGAATAATAGAAATAAATTCTCTTAGTATGGCCCCTTGTAAAAAGAGAGCCAGGAACTCATGAATCTTATAAATGTGTTCAAAGCTCTCTGTAGCTCTGCTAGGTGTCACATAATCTTAGATGCCAAGAGAAACAATTTAAAAGTTAAGCTCTCCCTGGATGATAAGGCTATTCAGGTCAGCATTGGTGGAAACATGACCATATCAAATTCCATCCCAACAATGTTAAGTTGAGTAGTATATCAGGTGCAGGTTTTTTTGATATGGTTCACTCAGAGTACAGTAAGAATGCTGGAAACCAGTGCTGGAATCAGCTACTGTTGCTCTGGAAACCATTTCCAGATTCAGTGGTTGCAGGTACCACGAAGAGTTCCTGAAATGGCTGTGTTCTGATGACTGGATCTGGCAGTGAACCCTTAAGAAGAGTTGCAAAGTATGGGGCAAATTGGAGGCAGCAGCATGGGAAAGATCAGCCTCATGTGCTGGTTCTCACCTTGAGCCAGATATTATTAACAGAGACATGCAAGGGCAAGGGGCTACTCCACCCATTCCTTTGGGACATGCGATAACAGATAGAGATGGACTGATGGGCAAAGAAGTAGAAAGTATTCTAGAAGCCAACCATGTCTATGAGCTAATCTAGGAAGAGTCCCCAACAGGGCCACCATGAGACCCAAATCTGTCCTTGACCACTGTGGGGTATCTTCATCTAGGTTCAAAGTGCCAGGATCACTCTAAGACAGGCTCCTATCACAGACAACTGGTCACCTCCAAGGGGATCCTTAGGACCACAGAGCCCCTCTCAGGAACCATAAAATAGAGGAGCTGTGTGATAGAAGAACACAGAAACAGCAATCTCAGAGAGCAGAAGTGGGGTGACTAAGGGAGTCCAGTTATTGGTGAGGGATGGGGTGCAAGCAAAAGTAACAAGCCCAGAGAGTCATTTCAGGCAGCACAGCTTGTGGTGGTGGCAACAGGAAACAATTTGGGAAGACCACTCCAGCTCACCAACAGTTGTTAAGCTCAGAGATGTCTACCGGGTGCCAGTGTAGCCTGAGTCATCAAGGGTTCGAACCTCCAAAGGCAACAGATCTATCTGTGGCTAGACAGAGCCAGTGTGTGAGCTCCACATCGACTGGTGCCATGGTATACGTCTTCGGAGAGGTGACAAAGGGGGCAATTTCTCCAAATACAAGACAAGGACAGATTGTTTTTGGCATAAGCCACCTCAAAAATCATCAAATAAAAATGGTGGAGGAGTACTGGGACATAGTGCAGGTCAGGTGGCTCATGGGGCATTTCCTTTCAAGGGCAGGCGGCTTTCTGTGTAAAATCTACACCTGTGTTGCCATGGAAACTGAGCATGTTTTAAAGTATCTAATCCAGAGATCATTACCAGTTATAAAGGAATGATGGAACAGGGCTACAAATGGTTTTCTTAGGACTTCCGTTTTCTTCTTACTTAAGCACTCGAGAAATTCTGTATATTAGGTTATTAGGTTATTTCCATTTTGCAGATAAGAAAACCATGGTTAAGATATAGTTAAGGAGCTTTTCTTGATATGAGTGAATAACTAATGAAGTTTTATTCCAGTCTTTTTCTTTTAAAAACAATTTGTTCACGTGCAATACAGAGGATGTTTATTTTGATTGACAAGACCGTGGTGCAAGGCAGAAAATAAATGTGTTTGCTTAAAAAACAAAAAGACAAGATTTCCCTTTCTAAATAAAATGTGCAAATTGTCTAAACTTAAACATTATACAGAATTCAAAAGAATTCCTTTAGATCCTGTGCTACACAGGGAATACTTTTTATGATGGGTAAAAATAAAACACAATAAAATGCTGGTCTAATACTTGGTCACAGACAAGTCTTCTTATACGATGACCAGTCCAAGATCCAGAACCATGCGGAGTGTTAATTGAGGACCTTCTTTCTTTGCAACATACTCAAGTCTAAATGATTGGTTCTCAAATGTGGTCTTGGGCCAGGAGCATCAGCACGCTTGGGAACTTGTTAGACATGCAAATTCTTGGGCTCCTATTGAATTAGAGACTTTGGGGGTGGGACCTGGGAATCTGATTAACAATCTGATTCCCTCTCCGGGTGATTCTGATGCACCTTAAGATTTGAGAACCACTGCTGAACCATTACAATGGCAAGATCTCAGGTCCAAGATGGCCCCGGCTATGATGCTGAGTGGGATAGGTCTGTGCAAATGGCATCATGTTCTGTGTTGCTGAGGTCACTACAACAGTTTGCATTAACACATTTCCATAGATATGCAAACTATCGATGCCAATTGAGTTTATTGTTAAACAAAGTTAGGCTCACTCTTTTGTTTCTGCTATTCCTAATCCTCCTTTTCCTAGGCCATTGGCAGAAGTTGTTCATGCTGAAGGAAAACTGACTGGTTTACTTAAACCAGGGTTTCTTAGTCTTGTCACTACTGACGTTTTATTGTGAGAAGCTGTCCTGTGCATGTTCAGCGGCATCTGTGGCCTCTACCCACTAGATGCCAGAAGCAATTCCCCTCTCCCACCCCTCCCACTAAGGCATGACAATCAAAAATGCTTCCAGATGTTGCCAAATATCTCCTGGGGGCAAGACTGCACCCCGTTGAGAACCACTGACTTATACCAAAGCATTTCTTTCAAAGCGGTAAGAAAGGAGGGATGTGGCAGGGATAGGAGCAGGCTTGCAGAGGCCCCTGGGGGCAACTCACATTGTAGGAACGGCCATGCCTCTGTCTCCACTGTACCAGCGCTATCTGCGCGATGACCAGGGTGCAGAGGAAGATCAAGATCATCTCCACGTGCATGGACTCATGGCCCCGGTGCGTCCTGTACATCGTCTCCTGCTGCAGGCTGGAACCAGCAAATGAGGTCATCTGACAGAGCCTTCAACCCTTGCGCAGCACATTTAGGGAAAAAAAAAATGTCTGGGCTCCTGGAAAGCAACTGGAGATTTCAAACGTAGGGGGCTTTAAGTTTGATTACAGTTTTCCTAAATTTTTCTTGGTTTTTCCTTTTCTCCCAGACTCGAGGAGGGGGCAGCAGAGAGGAGGAGCCTGAGTTCATCAGGGAAACCAATTCCTCTCAGCCCTTAGCTAGTCTGTGTGGTTTTGGTCTCAGCCTTATCCTTTCAAGTGAAGTGATGGGGCCAAAAAAGTCACTGATGGGCTCTGGAAAGACCTGGGTGCCAGTCCCCGATCTGCCAAGTCATCGCCACACAGACTCTCAGAAGTCACTCATTCTCTCTGCACCTCAGTATCCTCCTTTGCAAACTTCAAATCACGATCCCTCTGTATTTTGCAAGATTGTTCTAGAACTGCAAACCGCATGTTATTTGTTCTTAAATGAGGAATAATAATGATTATTTGGTTAAATCATATGAAATTGCCATTTTTGAAAGTCAAAATAGTAAAATAGTGGTAATTTCAAGAAACTTGTAATATTCTGAAGTAAAAGGATATCCTGCAGATGGTGCCAATAGAGAGAATATTATCCAAAGGACTCCAGAAAACTCCTGAATGAGCTGTATACATTTTTTTTTTTCATGATAAGGAGAAAGATCTTAGGCAGGCACAAACATTCAGATGATGGCTGAAAGTCTCAGCTTTTAGTTGGACTCTTGGCTTTGCCCAGGTCGAGAAAACACTATAAAAGATACGTTATCTGGTTTTACTTCCTATAGCCGAAGTGGCTTCAAAGAGAGCCCAGATCAGTGGTTCTTGAGGTTGGCTGTAAATTGGAAATCACTGGGAACCTTTAAAAAACCCCAATGTCCGAGCTGTGCCCAGAGCAATTAAATGGCCATTTCTGTGTGTTATGGGCTGAACTGTGCCCACCCCCATCATGTGTTGAAGTCCTACCCCCCAGGTTCCTCAGAAGGTGACTGTATTTGGAGACAGGAACTTTAAGGAGGTAAATAAGGTTAAATGCCATCCCTGAATGGGCCCCAATCCAATCGGTCTCGTGTACAACTAAGAAGAGGATATTTGGATATAAACTCACACAGAGGGAAGACCATGTGAAGACGCAGTGGAACGCAGGCATCTGCGAGCCAAAGAGTGTCAGGAGAAACCAAACCTGCTGATACCTTGACCTTTGACTTCTTGCTCCCTGAACCGTGAGGAAGTAGATTTTTGTTGTTTAAGCCACCAGGGCCGTGGTAATTGCTATGGCAGTTCAAGTTCCACGTGTGATTTTAAGGTGCAGCCAAGATTGAGAACCACTGGGTTAGAGGAAGAGAGAGCGGTCCAGGGTCAAGATTAGGGAAAATGGGAAAATTATGAATGTAGCCAATCAAGTACTTTATAAATAGTGGTTAGCATTATCTTTCACCCCCGATGGGGCACCATCAGTCACAAAATCTCTTGAAGTTTCCACTTACGACTGGTTCTAGTGTGCATTTAATGTACTGGTTGGAAAACACTGCAAGGTAATATTCTGTGCCATAAGATTGTGACCTTTTAAAGGCACTCATTGGGTATGCAGGTTGGATTCTCCCCCTTTACCAATAATTTCTACAGCTACTCTAAAGAGTTAAGTACCAAGTGCCTCTGAAAAGGGCACTGAGGGTGCCCCCTGCTGGAGAATGTGTAGAAATGACCCTGCAGAGCCCAGTAAATCCTCCTGCCTGAGTTCACCTTTGAAATGGAATCTTAGAACCTGAATGCCGGAAGATACATTAGATGTACTGAAACCCCTACATTTATCAGATGAAGAAGCTAAAGTCCATACCAGGTAACCTGAATGAAATTACATTGTTCATAGTCTCCGTGTTGGAAGCTGAACTTAAGAGACAAGAATGATTTTCAGAAGCTCATTAAAAAATACACTCATTCCTTCAAAGAAATGGGAAGTGAAAAATAAAAGAGTACAAGCACTGATAGTTTTTACAGCCCCAAATCCAAAATAACTGTCTAATATTCTATTTAATGAATAGACTTTCAACTTAGGCCATGCAGATAGAAAAGTGAATTTATCGTTGGTCTAAAATACGGCTTGCATAGATATAAAACAAAATATGCCTTATGACATTCATCTATTTTGTGTATATATATAATGAAAACATCTCTCAAATGGTTAACCTATGTGGAAGTACTTTGGAAAGTATAAAGTAGTGTGCACATATAATAAGTATTTCCTATTTTGATTAGGAATACATTCATAATTGATTACCATAATGCAAAAAAGGAGGAACTTTTCATTTTTATTTCATTTCATTTGGTGCCCACAGGGAGCTAATGGCCCCACAGTAAGTACCAGAACACAGGGGAAACAGCACATAAAGAAAACCAGATGTATCTTGTGCCTAAAATAAATACTAACTTGACACTGCCCTATTTTGAAGGACACACAAATCCAGCTTTGTGGGAGTGCGTGGAGCACACTGTAAGAAACAGATGAAATCCCTGTGGTTTTGGTTCATCCTATCTGTTGTGCACATGCATGCCACTCTAACCCATGTTCTGTAGCCCGAGACATTTGCAAAGAAATCGTAGCTTCATTGAATTTCTCAAACTGTTAGGGTGGAAACGTAAGTTTTAGGATAACAGCTGTAAAAAAAAAATTCATCACTTACTTCCACTCATCATCCGCAGAAAGCTTTTTGTGAGAGATCTGAAAAAAAAACAAAAAGAGCTCTTCTCAAAATTTCATTGTTTTTTCAGCTTGTATTTTACAGAATTACATGGGAAACCCAAGCCATGAAAAATAGTGATGTTTCCTAGTACTAGAATAACTTAGGATGAAAGCCCTAGTAGAATATTTGCTTATGGAACTAACACACACACACACACACACACACACACACAAGAGTATTAAGGTTACTGTTAATAAATATTTGATTCTGCTCCTAAGTCAGAGAACTATTTGGCAATTCAGGGAAGACTGTAGAGAGTGGCCTCCCAATAGGAAGTGTCACCCTGGCTTTTGGGATAGGACATGTGAATTCTAAAATACATCTCTTGCTGGTATCTTAAATGATGCCAGTGAGTAAACATCTCCAAGTTCAAGGTTTTAGAGACAGAGCTAACCAGGGGCTCTACTTGTTTGGAGGATTTTTTGTGGCCTTCTGCTAATTTACCTTAAAACCTTGCCCTTGGGGACTGAGCTGGAGAGCATTAACCACACCCCCACCCCCACCCCCAGCCCCGGAAGTGCTTCTGAATGATTGTAGCCATGCGTTGCCTTCCCTTGAGCACTGCTAATCCACTACATTTGGTTATTTGAGACCTTTAAGGCAATCCTTGAAAAGACATAATTTTGTAATTTCCATGGAGAGCACAGAGAGCTTAAACCCTAGTCCTCTATGTTAAAAGCTACAATCCCCAATGATGGCAAAGAACAGAAAGCAAATAAAACATTTGTTACACAAATATGATTCTAACTAGGTTTTTTTTCTGTATGTTTTCTTCAAATGGCACCAGCAAATTTGACAGATGGGAAAAAACAATGCCATCCATAGTTCAATCTAGGTTTCTCTGACTCAGGGTAAACAGTTCCCACGATAAAATCTGTTTCTGTTTAAAATCAAGGCTTCAGGGACGCCTGGGTGGCGCAGTTGTTAAGTATCTGCCTTCGGCTCAGGGCGTGATCCCGGTGCTCTGGGATCGAGCCCCGCATCAGGCTCCTCTTCTAGGAGCCTGCTTCTTCCTCTCCCACTCCCCCTGCTTGTGTTCCCTCTCTCACTGGCTGTCTCTCTCCGTCAAATAAATAAATAAAAATCTTTAAAAATAAAAAAAAAAATCAAGGCTTCAGATGACACTGCTAAGTAGAGGCTTTGGCAATATTTGCACAGCGCCAGGATGTGCCAGAGAATGCCAGGAAAGGGGAAGTGGGTGAAGCAGCAGGTGACGCTGGCAGCTTCTCTATGGCTCCCTGCTTCTGGATGATCCCATCAGGTGGTCCCCGATATTCAAACAGAGGTCAGATCAGCTGGGCTCCAGTGCTGCCTTCTACGAGTGAAACCTTAGTGGCCACCCTTAGGGAATAGTAGTACCTGAGTCCCCACCTGTCTGATAGGTCCCTCCCTCTCTGCACATTGCAGGGGTTTAGAGCCCTGAACCCTGCATCCATTTAGCACCATCCGGCACTGAACACTGAGCTAACTTGTTCCTTGGGTGACCTTGGGCACATCACTAGCCTGTGATTGTCTCGGTTTCCTTATTAAAAACTGGAGATTGATAGGATAGCTGTTCTTAACTTTGCTGGGAATGTTGTGAATATAAAGAAGATATTACATGAGAGTTTTGTTGGTGTTTAATCCAAGGGCCAATGAACTCAATAAGAGTTATAACCTATAGGACTCCCTGGCTGCTTCTATTTTTGCTCTTCAGGATCATGAGGTCACAGTGCTTCTTACTAAAGTCAACTTAAGAAAGGGAACTGAGGCGATGCCTGGGTGGCTCAGTCGGTTAAGCGTCTGCCTTTGGCTCAGGTCAGGATGCTGGGGTCCTGGGATCAAGGCCTGCATCATGCTCCCTGCTCAGTGGGGAGCCTGCTTCTCCCTCTGCCTCTCTGCTGGTGCCCTCTCTCTCTCATGCTCTCTCTCAAATAAATAAAATCTTAAGGAAAAAAAAAAAGCAAACTGAGTTTTTAAAGTTGAGAAGAAAAATTACCTTTGCCTTTTACTAGTCATAGCCCTGGGCATAAATGTGTAACTACCCACCAGATAGCAAGTCATTTTTAGTGAAGCATGATAAATTATTCTACTGAAGACCAGAAAAGCTTAGGGAGTGGAAATTATAGCTGAAAAGTTTTCTGCTAAACACAAGAAAGAACTTCATTAGATTACGCGCACTGAAAAATACTCTTATTTCCTAGGGAAAAAGTGAATACGATGACGACAATGATGATATTTTTAGAGACACCTCTTTTCTAGTAATAGTTCCCTACAGTACAATATTTTTTTTCTAGGGTGGAGTCTACTTTTTGACAATTTTTTCTGGTATGTTATTATGCAAGCCCATTCAATATCTTACGAGGATTTATCTTGGAAATTAAAATGACACTAAATTTCAACTGGAAAAATAAGTATATAAGGATAGCCAGGAAAACTCAGGAGAAGAGTAAATACTGGACAAGTGGCCTACCAGACACTGAAATACACAATAAAGCCACAGAAATTAATTCAAAGTATTACCGGTCCAGGAATAGGAACACAGATGAGTGGACAGAACACAGACAGGGTGTAGGAACAGACCCAAGTACATATGATAAATGAGTCACTTAAAATCAGTGAGAAAAAAAAAAAAGATTGTTCAACAAATGTTGCTGAGACAACTGGTGGGGCATTTGGAAAAAAACATAGAGCTGTATCCCTACCCCATCTCAAAATAAATTCCAGATGGATCAAATATTTAAATGTAAAAAAGAAAGTCTTAAAAGCACTAGAAGAAAATATAGGTAAATGTTTTAATAATCATGTAATGGACAAAGTATTTCTAAGTATGAGGTAGAGACCAGAAATTATAAAGTAAAAAAAACGCAACAGTTTTTTTTTCTAGGCAGAATGAAAGTTGGAACTTTATTTTGAGGGTGAGGTTGGTTAGCCAGGAGGAGCTCAGGGTCAGAGCCTTGCCCAGAGGGACGGTGGGACTTTGGGGAATTTGGTTGGACCAGAAACCAGGTTGAGGTCCCATGGAGAGCCTCAGGGGGTCCACTGAGAGGGCTAGTTGAATCTGTAGACCTCAGGGCCCCCCAGCCCCGCTTTCTCTTAGGGACAGTGAGGTGGCTGGCTGGGCTGAGGGACAGGCAGGTAGAGGCGTAGGGGAAAAGCTACAGTGATTGTCCATTCATTCCAACCCTGGATGAGTCTATTCACTGCACCTCGCCCATAACCCTTCATCCCACATCCAGGGAAACAGGGAGGTGATGGGGCATAATCACTTATTACTGTGGGTGGAGAACCCAGGGACCTATGGGCTGGGGGTGGGGAGGTGGGATACACGGAGTGGGCTGGGAGGTAGCCCCTGCACTCTCCTGCTTCCGGATTATCCCTCCCCCCACTGCTGGGGAGAGGGTGAGAAGGGGCATGCCTGGGGTTGGGAAGGATAAGGCCCTCTGAGCCCTGGAATCTTCTGCGAGCACAAGAGCGCTGCTGCCCTGATGCTGAGCCCCTGCCTGTCACCTGCCTGCCAGGGAGGGTCCACCACTGGTTCCTGAGAACAGCTGAAGGTTGTCGCCGCTGGAGAGTGGGAAATCAGGAATGGGAAAGGGTGGAATGGTGATGGGGTCCCACTGGTTTTTTGTTTTAAGTCTTGTAGAACTATGTGACTCCTTAAAAAGTGGACGTACCTAATTTTAATAAAAGTTAACATTAAAAAGAAAAAAATGTCCATAACAGTAAGACATAATTTTCAGTTAAAAGTATGACAAGGAGAAAAATGTTTAGTAGCCAGTGCTGATGAGGAAAAATGACCTTCACATGCCCTTCAGGTGTGTTGTGTACATTAAGACAGTTTCTCTGGACAGAAAATTCAGTGAGGCATGTCAGAATTTTAAGTGTTCCTTTATCCTATGCAGAATAGCTCGGAATATTCTCTCACGAAACGAAGAGAAAAATACACAGGGAAAGATGACACAGGTGTTCACACGGTTTTTATTTATAATATTGAGAAATTAGCAACAATCTATGTGTCAACCCGCGGGGGACTGGTTAATGAGTTATGATGTATCTATAACAAAGGAAATCTATTGGCTTTTCTAAAATGTTTGTGCAGGTCTGTATTTATCGACATAGAAGTATCTCCATGACATATTGTTAAAAGAAAAAGCATGCTTCAAAAACAGTTGTATATACTGCAAACCTATTACTGCAAATATATGGTTACATAGAACCAAGAAACATCCTGAAGAAAGAGATGTCCAGAATGGTCACCAAAGTGCTAACAGGAATGATCCATGAGTGCTGATGTCTATTGGAACATTTACTCCTTTTTTATACTTGTCAGTATTGAATATATTCTGCATGAACACGTCACTTAAATGAGGAAGTCATTTTGATTCCGCTCCTCCTTTCTCCTTCTTGTCTATGAGCCGCCATGTTCCTGCTGCACATTCCTATTTACCTCTCCTCCCCTTTTAGCTCACTTTTGAGATTCAGATTCTTCTATCCACGTGCCTTCTACAGATCGCCACTTGGGTGCCCCTCAGACACACACACTCAACCTGCCCCAAACTGAACATATTCATTTCCCCTCAACCTGCTTCCATTTCAGTGCCCCCTTCTCACTCAGCAGCTCCACATCCCATCTATCCAATCATTCACAACAGAAATATGGGGCGCCATTCTTGACCCTGACCCTCCACCTCCCACCCAGTACCCTCCTGCTGACCTTATGAAAATACCTGGCACACCACTTCTTTCCACCTCAATGGCCTCTATGCCAACTGTTTTTTTCATTCGTTCAACAAATATCTATTGACCACCTCCCGGGTGCCACGCACTGGGGTAAGAGTTGGCATGCGATAAAGGTGAGTAAGACAGACAAGGTTCCTGTTCTCACGAATTGAGCCTTGTGTTCTAGAGAAAGTATGGACAATAAGCAAGTAAGGAAAGCAATGACCTCATGCGGTAAATTCTATGAAGAAACGGAACGGAGGGTGTGGTAAAGAAGAGTGAGCACAGGGAGGGGGCAGGGGCTGTTACTCTTTAGACTGCTTGGCAAGGGAAGGCCTCCCTGAGCTTGAGGAGAGATCCAGCCCGGTGTGCAGTGTTCCCTTCTTCTCGGGGGGCTCTTGCCTTCACTCCTTTTCTCCCATCAGTGAGGGTGATCCAATTACAAGCAAGCTGGTCACATCTGATGCCCTGCTCACAACCCAAGAGGCCGCGCTTGTCACTAACACAGCTCCTGTGGCCCTTTCCAGATTCATTTCTCTCTAGAACCCCTGCACACACTCTGCTCCAGCCAAGAAAAACCTTCCTTCCCCTGAATGCTCTTCCTCCACCCCCAGACACTCTGTGGGGATGCCTTGGATTCCACTTCCTCCAGCAAGCCTTTGGGTTAGGCCTCCTCAGTAGGTCCATTGTCCGCTGAACACTGTTACCACACTGTATGGTCACTGGTGATTTATTACTTGTCTTACCCCACCCTGAATACCCCCTGTCTAGCACATCGCACACTCAATCAATATACAGTTGACCTTTGAACCATGCAGGGGCTAGGGATGCCAGTTCCCCATACAGTCAAAAATCTGGGTATAACTTTTGATTCCCCAAGGCTCAACTACTGATAGCCTGCTGTGGACTAGAAGCCTCCCCAATAACAAAAACAGCTGATCAACACATATCCTGTAGGTTATATGTATTATTACTGTATTCTTACAATAAAGTCAGCTAGAGGAAAGAAAATGTTATTAGCAAAATCATAAGGCAAACACATTTATACCACTGCACTGTCCATAATCTGTGTACACTTGGACCTGTGCAGTGTGAACCCGTGTGGTTCAAGGTCTAACTGTATCTGAAACCTGCCTCCCTCCCAGCACCAGACCTCACCTCAGCTCCTACCTCCAAATGGGTTTCCCTACTTTCAACTCTTCCCTCACAAAAATCCAGCTGTTAGAAAAATCTTGCTAAAGTGCCTGGCAAAACCCAGAACAGTCAACTCAAACTACTGCTGTCGCTGGGATATACGTGGGGGAGGTAAGGGTGTGTCAGGCCTGGAGGGCTGTGTGTAGTGATACGGACTCCGGGTCCCTGGGTGAGGACAAAGCTTCCATGGCTGGAGGGGGAGCGGGGGGCTGTGTCAGGCCTACTCCAAGGCAGAGGTAGGTCCTCAGGGGGGAAATCAGAGGCTGCAAAGCAGGCCTCAGACAAGCAGAAGAGGAAACTGCTGAATCCATGCTGTCTGCTCTCTTACACCCCACCCTGAGGAGTCTCAGGAGCAGAGAGGGTGTAGCTGGCTCACAAGACCACAGGGGGTATAGCTGGGGAGGAGGAGGGTGGGACTAGGGAGATGGTGATTGCCACAAAGAGGTAACACAGGCAGCTGTGTAGACTAGAGCCCAGATCATGGGGGTGTATGTTTCTTCTTCACTCACTTACTTGTCCAACAAACATTCGCTGAGGCCCTGCCATCTGCCAGGCTCTGTGCCGGGTTCTGGAAATACAGCAGCCAGCAAAGCAGATCAAGTGCTTGTTTTACTGGGGCTTCCAAGGTGATGGAGGTTCTCAGAAAACCACATATACAAACAGACATGCTTCAGGGGCTAATAAGGATGATGAATGAAGATAAAATAGGGTAAGGTTTAGAGTCAGAGGGTGCTATAATACACAGGGTGGCCAGGAAATTCTTATGGAGTTGGGGTGGTCAGTAATCACATCTATTTTTCTTTTATTGTCCTCAACTCTTATAAAGTCTGTTTTAAACCAGAACTTCTCAAACTTTAGTGTTTGGTTAAAATGCAGATTTTAAGCCAGCAGGTTAGGGTGGGGACTGAGACTGCATTTCTAATTGGCTCCCTGGTGACACCTTGGCTGTTGGTCCCTGGACCACAAGGCTCTGCTCTGGGGGATTAAGGGACAAGCTGTGAGTTCCTCCCGGGGAAGAGTTAACAGCGGAGCATGCCTCCCGCAGGCAGAGGGCAAGGCAGTAATGGCAGCCTTAAGGGACAGCAAACACTAGCTGCAGACTGACTCTGCCAGTCTTCTGCCCCTCCCAGCTTCAGACTTCTTCATCCTGTCAAAGATCTGATCTGGGTCTGAAACCAGCAAGTAAGTCATGGAGTTCCCTTATGGCCTCCCGGTTTTAGAGAACAGATTGCCAATGCATAGTGTGTTACAAGACTTGTCATAATTCAGCTCTCCCTTCCTACAAGACTTCATGAACCCTGGATTTCTGCCAGGGTCACAGTGAATATCCACGCCCACCCCCACCTTTCTCCATGCTCACCACCCACTCCCCAACAATTTTTTTCACCTCCAAGTAATTTGGTATTCCAAGTATTTGGTATTTCCTCCATGAAGAATTCTCATTTCCCCTCATGGACACGTAGACTCTCATCCGTCCTCCCAGGCCCAGCTCACAAAAGCCATGCCATCACTCCCCAGTCGCCCTTGCCCACCCTCTCTGCCAGAAGCAATTCCTTGCTTCTTAGAAATCCTACAAAACTTCACTTGAACCTCTTTTAGGGGCAGTAATCTCTTCCTACCCTCTGTGAGTTATTTTATCCTTGTTATACTTTCTTCCCAGAATGTGAGCTCCCAGAGGAAAGGTCCACCACTAATTGCATCCCCTTTACCCATGAATAGCACAGTTCCTAGTATGTGATCATGGCCTAAGAATCATCTATAAATGAAAAACAGTAATGACTTGGATTTGAAATCACCAAAGGGCATGGGAGGGGGCGTGGGGGGAGGAAAGTGCCAGCCCAGAGGTCCTCAAAGCTTGAGCATCAGCACCTCCTGGTAACTAGTCAGACTTGCAAATAGATGGGCACTATCCCAGAGGTCAGGAATTAGAAACCCTGGGGGTAGAACCCAACTATCTGCTTTTTAACTAGCCTTCCGAGTGATTGTGATGCACGCGTCAGTTTGAGAACCGTAAAGTCAAGCCTTCTGTACAACCCAGCACCTTCAGCTGTCCTCTTCCAATGCCCACGGCCTTCACCTGGGCCCTGGGGCTTCTGCTTGGGAGCAAGGAGGAGAGAGGGGCAGCCAGTATGGAGGACAGGGAATGGATTAGGATGAGCCGGATAAGGGTCTTTCTGGAGGAGACGTAGTGGGGGGAGGGGCAGGGAAGCTGGAAGAAGGAGGGGTAGGGGAGGAGAAAGGGGAGAAGCGGCAGAAGAGGGAGAGGGAAAGAGGGAAATGGAAAGGGGTTCGACTCCCCTGGGGTGGAGGAGGGTGAGGCGAAGCAACGAGCACCTTCCTGAAAGGTCATCCGCCTCTCCATCCCGCGCCGGGGCGGGGGACTCGGAGACCTGTCCGTGCGGCCACCCAGCCCCCGCGTAAGCATCGGGAGTGCGGCCCCATGTCCCCCGGCCTGCGCCCCGCTCCCGGTACCTGCTCGTGCCGGGGAGGCGCCTCCAGCACCGGCGCCGCCTTGCGCACCGCGGCCCCAGCGGCCATGCCTCAGCCGCGGCGCCAGCCCTCCGCCACCGTCGCTCGCTCCGCCGGGGCCGGGGAGGGTCTCCGGGAGGCCGCGGTGGGGCGCTCTTGCCGGGCGAGCGCCGGGGGCGAGCTGTGCCTGCGGTAGCCCCGCCCCGGGCCCTGCGGTAGCGCGCGCAGACCGTCTCCGGGAGCGCCCCCTCTCCGTCCCGCGCCCGCGCCCCGGCCGCCAGCCGAGGCGGGGGCTCCTGTTCCTCCTCCCTGTCGCTGCCGGGGAGACCCTTGGGGGATGTTTCCCTCTGGTCAAGCAGTTGTCGGCGGTGGTGGCTCTTACCGCGTCCTGCGCCTGGCTCCTGCCAGCAGTTTTGTCACCAGGTGGCGGGGCTGGAGACCCGCTCAGAAGTAAGGTGGGAAGAGATGTGTGGAGTACCGAGGGTGAGAAATGGAGAGGAGAGAGGGAGCGAGGGGTCGTTTTCTCCCGGCTCTTTCTTTCAGAAGCCCTTATCTGCAGACGGGAGTTCAGGTGGCTGTCCAAAACCTGGGAGACTGAGTCTCCGTTGCATCTCCAGTTCCGTTCCTGGGCCCATCGCCCTTTCTTCCCTGTTATCTGCAGTATTAATAATCTGGACAGGTCCCCGATGAAGTCACACTTGGCTCCTCCAAAGATAACAAAGGAGAGAAACTCAACCGTGGGGAGAGAAGGCAGACACTCTCCGCCTCTGTGCTGCTCTGCCCCTGCACTTCCCCCTGGGAAATTACCCACAACTTGCCTTTGTCCCCTCCACCTTTAGCGGGCATTCTCCTTCCTCTCAGCGGTAGAGCCAGTATGGATTTATGGCTGGGAACAAGCTGGAACGTTTGGGGGAAGGCTTTAGGAATGCACTGGTAGGGAAATAGACAAAAAGGGAACATATAAGTAGATGGTCTGACTTAACAAAATACTCCATTCCAGGTTGTGGTGGCTTATAGTTTTCAACACCTGCGAGGAGCTACCAGTGGAGGCTGACCAGCAGATGGACACATCCCTGCCATTGTAGAACTTCGGGTCTGGCAGGGTGTGGAGACAAGCATCCAGGACAATTAACTGTGGTAAGTGCTTCCTCTTCCAAGTACTTTGTGTTAACTCAGTTTTCACAACAAGGCCACCAGGTAGGTGGTGTTATTAGCTCCATTTTACAGGAGAACATTGAATCACAGAGAGGTGCGGAAGTTTGGCCAAGTTTCAAAGCTGGTAGGTGGTGTGGTGGGAAATTGCCTTTTGGTTTCAAGGGTGGACAGGAGGGCTCAACTGTGGTTCAAGACAGGGGGATCAGTCAGAAAGCTATTGCTATAGTTCCGGTTAAAGACAGCAATGGCCTCTGTGGTGTATGTGAGTATGTGTGGAGATGGGGTGGAGGGGGGATGGAGGGAGGTGGATGGAGCCAGGGGATCTAGGTGATAGAATCTGTAAGACGTACTGATCCTCAAGGATGGCTCCCAGGCGTGTGGCTTGAACAGCTTGGTATTTGGATAGAGGGTGCTGAGAGTGGGAATATTGAAAGAGCAGCAGATTTCTGGGACAAAGATTACGAGTTCATTTGGACATGTTGCCTCCCTACCTAGCTCTTGGCCTGTCTGCATGTGGCAAAGGCCATTTTTTTTCTCTCCAGTCCAGATGTCCTCAAATTCATCTGGATTCCTCTAAGTCAGCTACCCCCCTCCACACACACACATAAAGGTCTGGATGGAAATAGAATTTCCCTATCCTATAAAATTCTGGCCCATTATCATTATGTAAATTCTGACTCCCCGATAGGAGATTCTCTGCCCTGATTTATTGACACCAAAAACGGCGGCATATTTCACTGGAGACACGTGTGAGCACAAAGGGAGTCATCTTCCTTCTGATTTCAGCTCAACAGTCATCAGGGAATAAAACTCAAAAAGTCCATTTCTTCCCCACTGGTAGTGATGGACTTGCTCTGCTCTACTGTATCATACCTGGTTGCTTTTGTGACTCGTTCCAGATATTGAACTAATACCTTGTTTCCCAGAAAGGTAACCACTGCTTTCACCCAACCAGAGTTAATTACTTTGCACATTTGTCTCCCAAATCAAGTGCTTGGCACCTGACTGTCATAAATCCTGGAATAGCTCAATAGCCTTCCTGTTTCTTAGCTCTAAGCTCTTCAGCATATTAGCCATAGCTCATGCATCTTTCTGTCTTGTCTTGATCTAGAGCCCTGAGGTGATTGTAATGATGTAATGAAAGAAATGAGCTAATGTCATTAAGGTGTTTGAAAAACAAGGTGGATTCAAGAATAGCTAGAAAATTAAGTATGCTGTTTGATGCAAGAATAGAGAACTAGAGCCATGGAACAGAATAGAAAGCCCCCCAAATAGACACACGATTTATGGGAAGCTAGTTTTAGGACAGGAGTGGCAAATCAGCAGGGATATATGGACTATTTAGTAATTAGCTTGCCATGCCAAGACAAAATAAGTGGTTTAAAAAGCAAGACTTGAAGAAGGCAATTTAAAAGAGTATCTTTATCATCTCAAGATAATGAAAAATATATTAAACAAAACTGAAAAAGAACAAATCATAATGGAAATATTGGTAAATTAGTCTATGTTAAAATTTTAAACTTCTATACAATAAAAAGTTGACATTAAAAAGAAGCAAGCCGGGATGCCTGGGAGGCTCAGTCAGTTAAGCGTCTGTCTTTGGCTCAGGTCATGATCCCAGGGTCCCCATCGCATCAGGCTCCTTGCTTAGTGGGGAGCCTGCTTCTCCCTTTGGCTGCTGCTTCCCCTGCTTGTGCTCGCTCTCGCTCTCTCTGTCTCTGTCTCTCTCTGATAAATAAATAAATAAATTAATTAATAAAATCTTAAAAAAAAAAAACAACAAGCTGTGGACCAAGAGAATGTATTTGCATATATCTAGCTGTCAAAGAATTAGTGCTTGGGAAAAAAGCAGAACTGTTAAAAAATTAATTTTTAAAAAGTGTAAGTCAATAGGATGTGGGCAAGGGATATAAGCCAATTTTAAGAAATAAAATTGAGACATTTTGTAATTTTAAGAGAATTAATTATTGCATTTATGTGTACGTGAGTTAATCTGGAATGTAATTCACAAGAATGCCTCATATATGTTAAATTACTTATTGCAAAGTGGCCGCCTTCGGCCTTCCTATCCACTTCTTGACCAGCACTCATTAATTTTCCCCCTTCTGCTGTCTTTCTCAGGACAACCCAACTGCCATGGGCTGATAGTGCCTCCCGCCTAATGGTTAGATCTTACAGAAGTCCTCTCTATTGTCTTACAAATGGTCTTTTTCAAGTAACTTTCTTTTTCAATTGACTCCTTTCCTCTTTGCTCATGTGTTTTTCATATTTACAAATAAAATACATATATTTGATCCTTAGCCTCCCAGTTAGAATGGGTGATTTCGAACGTCTATAACCAGGTGTGGTACTGGTCACGCCCATCTCCCCTGAAGGGGATGGCAATAATAGAGTCAGTCTAAATGGGGTGGGAGTGTCACATTAAAACCATCCAGGCGATGTGAGTATCCGAGAGAGCTTGTCTGAGCTCAGAAATCAGTGTGAATGAGGCACCAAACGTTCTGCACTTCTGTGATCTTTGGGGTCAGGGGCAGACTAGGTTGTAAATGAGGGTAATCATGTCTAAAAGGAGAGGGACACTGAAACTAGGTCCTACCTTGGCTGATGAAATGGCTGCATAGAAATACTCTGGCTAACTTTTTCGGTCATCCTCCCCTCCGATAACTGCCCCCCCGGGTGCTAGGTGGGCCTTTAGGTGCAGACACTAGCCTCTTAGACTTGGTAGAAATCATGCAAGCTAGTCTGATTCCCAACTGCTGGGGTTCTTGACTGCAGTCCCAGTGTTCCCTGGCCTCTCAGCCTCACTGAATAGACCTTTGCGCCCTCATTCATTAAATCTGCCTGGCTTAAACACTACCTCTCAAGACAAATGAAAGATACCCAACTTTATTGTTTATCTCATTCTTTTTTTTTTTTTAAAGATTTATTTATTTATTTGAGAGAGAGAGAGAGAGAGAGAGAGTGCACACACGCATGCACGAGTGGGGGGAGGGCCAGAGGGAGAGAGAGGGAGAATCTCAACCAGACTCCTCATTGAGTGGGGAGCCGGAGGCGGGGCTTGATCTTACCACCCATGAGAGCACGACCTGAGCCGAAATCATGAGTTGGCCACCTAACCGACTGAGCCACCCAGGCGCCCCTGTTTATCTCATTCTTTAGTTATTAGTATTGTAATATTATTGACCTCTACTCTTTTTTGGACTAAAATGTACAAAATGTAGCTGTATTATGATTACATGGAGTTTTGTGAGCTGGCGTGGGGCCCTAATCACCATTTATAACATTGTTTCTTTGGGAAAGTGCATTCTGCCTTGCAAACCACAGCCTTCCAAATGCGCATTTGGAACACAATCCGTTTGTGAGCTGGGAACCTTCTGTATTAATGTCTGTTGGCCCAGGGCAGCCCCACAACCAAATGCCATGTGGTTTAAGGTTCATGTAACAGCCGGTTCATTTAAATAATGTTAGCTGGAGCTCAGTTCAGGTTCTCAGGTTTCTGGTTAATTTGGAATAGGGGAAGCAGCAGCGTCACAGTGTTCAAACAGCATGTGTGGGGCGTCCCACTGCCTGTAGAGAGATGGCACAGTCCTGCTTTTCATGATTTACCCTGTAGGTTTCAGGACTGAGCCTCTTTTGAGGGCAAGCTTTTAAGTTCTGTTGAACAACTGATCTTGAAAAAGAACTGGTTTTAAAAACCAACTATACTTTCCAGCTTAGAAGTTCAGCTAGGGTCATTCTCATTTACTGAGTTCGGGGGCCCTCTCAGTAGGAGGGAAAACCACATGTAAGTCCTTGATGGGGCCCCTTGCCCTCCCCTCTCCTTGTTTTCCTTTCCTGGTTTCTCCTTTAAGAAGTCTCATCTTTACTAAGTTAGAAGCCAGACAGCTTGTGCCAGGCAAGCCCGTCTCTACTGTCCTAACTGTAAAAAGGGTTAACATTTATGAAATGCCCACAGTGTGCCAGGCCCTGGGCTCAGCATGTTATCTATCTGGTGTCATTTCATCCTCAGAATGAGCCCCAGTGACAGTTATCACTGTCGGCATTTTACAGATGAAGACGCTAAGTTAGAAGAAGTTAATTGCTTTATCTAAGAATGTATAGCAGCAACCACTGCTCTACTGGCTTCCTAATTTCTGGGTTGGGTGGGAGGCTTTCCCAGGGGGTGACCCCAGGAAACTCGGTCCTGGTGTGGAAGTTGTATTTGTCATTGCTAGTTGAGACCAATGACTTGCCATCCCAATTCCTACACCTCTGGTTAATTGCCAAGACCACAACACACCTGTGTTCTGCAAAAGTCACCTTCTTGCAGAAGAAAAATACTAATGTTCCTTTTTTTTTTTTCTCTTGACTTTAGATATTTGTCCTACTTGGGGGCTTGAAACAAGATCAGTTATAGAAGCAACAGCAAGAGGACACAGTTATTCTTTGCTGGAGTAGAAAGCCTTCCAGTAGGCACTCCTGGTCTTACTATACTCCTTGCCCATGATAACAGCTACAATTTTTAAAGTGTCTGCTAAGGCCAGGTACTTTCTTTATATTTAATTCTCAAACCACCCTCCAAGGTAGGTGTACTATTATTATCTTCATTCTACAATTAAGGATAAATAAGGTCACTTCCAAGCCCTTGTCTTTTCTCATTTTAATCTGCATCAGTTGTCCCACCGCACCCCATCCAAGAGGCTGACCAGCTCTGTTCTCTTACCAGGCTCTCCCAAATCCCCAGTGGGAACACATTTCTTTCAATCCTATGCTTCACAGCTTTTGCATTTGCCTCTATTCCACACTGCCTTGTGTTCTAGGTGCGGGTATGAGCCACCAATTGCAAATATGGGGAGAGCAGAGACTATTCTAACCATCTTTTACCCACCACTGTATCTAGTATGGTGCCTGGCCTGGGGCCAGATTAAATTGGTGGTGTGGTCACATTTCCAGGTGCTCCAGCTTGTGCCCCAGGCCTCTTCCTGGTTTATGGAGGCTGAGTGAGGGCAGGTGATTCTCTTAGCCTATTGCCTGCAGATGGTCCTCCAGGAAGAAGGGGCTATTGTCACTGTGGCCACAGCCTTTTGCTGTCCACCCATAACAGGACCATTGAGACCTCTGCATATTGATATGGATGTAAACTTAAAATACAAAAAGAGGCCAACACTGTGCCCTTAACATAATTCCATGCAGTCCAGATGGGCATTTTCTACTATTTATTTTATAATGTGTCATTGTTAATCAGAACGGGGACCCACTTTTGCTAACAGTTAGAGATGCTGAGATGTGGTTGGGAGAAGGAAGGCAGCGTAAAGGGTAAGGCCTG
This sequence comes from Ailuropoda melanoleuca, assembly GCF_002007445.2. Classification (NCBI taxonomy): domain Eukaryota; kingdom Metazoa; phylum Chordata; class Mammalia; order Carnivora; family Ursidae; genus Ailuropoda; species Ailuropoda melanoleuca. The sequence goes on along the minus strand of NC_048222.1, from coordinate 102,320,907 downwards.
AGTCTGCTCCCTTCTACTTGTTATTTTATTCTTGTACGGACTGAACATAAAATTTCATGTCTAGCCACATAACTGCTAAGAATATGTGCCTCAGGGGTGCCTGGGTGGCTCAGTCGTTAAGCATCTGCCTTTGGCTCAGGACTTGATCCCGGAGTCCTGGGATCGAGCCCTGCATCGGGCTCCCTGCTCCCCTGGGAGCCTGCTTCTTCCTCTCCCATTCCGCCCTGCTTGTGTTCCCTCTCTCGCTGGCTGTCTCTCTCTCTGTCAAATAAATAAATAAAACCTTTAAAAAAAAAAAAAAAGAATATGTGCCACACATGAGTGTTGGAAATGAGTAGCTTTTCTAATTTATTCTATAAACGCAGTAATCCTGACACATATAAATAGTTGAAATAGTGCATGTATGAAAATAAAACACGTATGCTTAATTTTAGAATATCAGGAAAATAGAAATATCGTTGTTTTTGGTTGTTTGTTGTTGATTCCACTTTTTCTTTGGGAAAGATTTCAATTATTCTAAGTTACCAAATAGTTATAAACAAAAATTTTGTGCTGGGCATGTCGTCTAATGACTTTTTAAAATTTAACATTTTGGGGCGCCTGGGTGGTGCAGCTGGCTAAGCGTCCAATTCTTGGTTTTGGCTCAGGTCGTGATCTCACGTTCGTGAGATTGAGCCCCGTATCAGGCTCCGTGCTCAAGGTAGAGTTTGTTGAAGGTTCTTTCTCCCTCTTCCTCTGTGCCTCCTGCTTGTGCTCTCTTTCTCTCTCTCTCAAAATAAAATAAATAAATCTTAAAAAATAGTAAAATTAAAAATTTTGGCATAAAGTTATATGTTAATTTTTATGATAAACACATTTTGCTGGGTCCCAAAAGAAGGAAAATTTTAGAAGCCATCCTGGATACAGTAGTAGAGGGTGATTTAGGGAATAGCTAGACTTTACTAGTGTAAGGTTTTCCTTACTCATTCAAATATCTCTCAAAGTAGCCATAGTTTTGGGGATGACTTTAAGTAAACAACTCAAAGAAAGTTTAATCCTGTTAGAAACATGGAGAAGTACATTGTGTGGTTTCAGAACACTGTGAGACTTGAGTTGGGGTACTGTCTGTACTACTGGCTCTCTAAAGTTTTTTGGAGAGAGGGTCTTTATTTTTTCCTTTTAGTTGCTATTGCGTTCTTATTTGAGGCATACATTTTAGGCTTTATTAATAGTGAAATGAGAATGAAAATCTCTTGGTGATGTGTCATCCAAGTGAAGAATCATCAAAGAGAATGGTCAGAGCTGGTAACCCAAGCATGAAAAACCTGATCATTTTACTGGGCCCGGGTAGGTGAATCATCTTTGCTTTCTAAATGGCCTAAGGACTGGAAGGGACACCAGCCCATGAAGAGTACCACCAGTAAGAGGATTCATCAAAGGGAGATAAGGTTGTGGAAGATGAAGTTAAATTTGGTTTAACATGGGTTGCTTTTGAGGTATCTCTAGACCGTGCAGGCAGAGCTGTCCACAGTTAGAGACAAACTGACTCGAGAAGAAAGCTAGGGATAAAGAGAGATTTGGCGTTTGACAGTGGTGAACCCTGTAGGAGTGAGTAACCATTTACAGAAAGCCTGTAATGTGAAAAAAGAAGGAGGTCCAGAAGTATAGTTGGTAATTAAGACAACAGGATTTATAATCAAGCAAATTTGGCTTCAAGTCTCAATTTTAACACATTCATGTGTCACCGTAAGCCTTGGAACATCTGACTTTTTTCACCAATGAACTTGAGATGTAATTCACATGCCATACAATTCAGCATGAAACGAAGCATATGATTCAGTGGTTTTCAGTATATTCACAAAACAACTACCACTGCTATCTAATTCCAGAACATTTTCATCACCCCAAAAAGAAACTCGTATTCATTAGTAGTCACTCCCCATTTCCTGCTTCCTTCATCCCCTAGCAACCACTAGTTTCCTAATTTCTTTGTGTAGATTTGTCTGTTGTGGATCTTTCATATAAATGGAATCATACAATACGTGGCCTTTGTGTCTGGCTTCTTTCCTTTAGTGTAACGATCTTGAGGTTGATCTATGTTGTAGTGTGTATTGGTACTTTATTCCTTATTATGACTGAATCATACTCTTTAAGATGGTTATACCACATTTTGTCCATCTACTCATCAGTTGATGGACTTTTGGGTTGTTTCTACTTCTTTAGCTGTTATGAATAATGCTGCAGTGGAAGTTCATATACAAGTATTTTTGTGGCTATATGTTCTCAATTCTCTTTGAGTATATATTTAGGAGTGCAGTTGCTGGATCATAGGGTAACCCTATGCTGAAGATTTTGAGGAACTGCCAAACTGTTTTCCAAATTAGCTATACCATTTTACAGCCCCACCAGCAATGTATGAGGGTTCTGGTTTTTCCACATCTTTACCGACAGTTGTCATTATCTGACTAGTTGATTGTAGCCATTCTAGTTGGTATGAAGTGGTATCTCATGGTGATTTTGATTTCTATTCCCTAATGACTAATAATGTTGAATATCTTTTCATGTGATTATTGGCCGTTTGTATATCTTCTTGGAAGAAATGTCTAGATCCTTTGCCCATTTTAAAATTGGGTCACTAGTCTTCTTATTGTTGAGTTTTAAGAGTTCTTTATATATTCTGGATACCAGTTCATTATCAGGTATATGATTTGCAAAGATTTCCTCCCATTCTGTGGATTTTCTGTTTATTTATTTTCTGATGGTATGCTTTGAAGCACAAAAGTTCTAAATGTATCGATTTTTTCTTTTGTATATGTGCTTTTGGTATCATATCTAAAAAAATCATCACCTAATCTTAGGCAGTAGAGATTTACTGCTATGTTTTTTTTCCCTAGGAGTTTTACCATTTTAGTTCCTACATTGAGGTTTTTAAACTATTTTGAGTGAATTTTTGTTGTGGTGTGAGGGTAGAGGTCCAACCTCCTTTTTTTGTATGCCGATATCCAGTTGTCCCAGCATCATTTGTTGAAAAGGCTATTCTTTCCCCATTGAATTATTATCATGGCCACCCTTGTCATAAATCAATTGCATAAATATAATGGTTTATTTCTGGACTCTCAATTCTATTCCTTTGTTTGGTGTGTCTGTCTGTCCTTGTGCTGGTATTACACTGTTCTTGATTTCTGTATGTTTGTATTAACTTGAAAATGGGAAGTGAAAGTCTTCCAACTTTGTTTTTATTTCCCAGGATTATCTCAGCTATTTTTAGTGCCTTGTATTTTCATAAGAATTTTAGAGTCAGTTTGTCAATTTATGCAAAAAAGACAGCTGGAATATTGATAAGGATTGTAATGAATCTATAAACTGATTTGGAGGTAGTATTGCCATATTAACAATTTTAAGTCTTCCAATTCATGAACATGGGAGTTTTAAATTTTAGTTAGTTCTTTAACTTCTTTCAGTGATTTTTTATAATTTTCAGTGTACAAATATTACACTGCATTTGTTAAATTTATTCCTAAGTATTTTATTCTTTTTAATTCTAAATGGAGCCATTTTAAAAATTTTATTTTTGAATTGTTCAATGCTAGAGTATAGAAATACAATTTATTTTTTATTTATTTTTTAAATAATTTTTTATTATGTTAGTCACCATACAGTATACCCTTAGTTTTTGATGTAGTGTTCCATGATTCATTATTTGTGTATAACACCCAGTGCACCATGCAATATGTACCCTCCTTATTTATTTTTTATGTTGATTTTCGATCCTGTAGTCTTGGTGAACTCATTTATTAGTTCTAATAGTTTTTTAGTGGATTCCTTAGGATTTTCTATGTACAGGATCATGTCATCTGTAAATAAGAGTAGTTGCTTTCTTCTTCCTTTCCAATCTGGATTGCTCTCTCTCCCTTTCTGTCTCTCCCCTCTGCTCCCCTTCTCTCCCTTCCCCGCCTTCCCAGTTCCCTCCTTTCTTGTTTCCTTCCTTCCCTTCTCCCCTTTCCTTCATTCTCCCCTCCTGCCTCTTCTCTCCTTTCTCCTTCCTTTCCCTCCTTTCTTCACTCTCCCCTCCTCCTCCAATCATTTTTTCCTTAGGCTTTCTCAAGTGCTTTTCTGTATCTATTGATATGATCATGCGGATTTTGTGCTTTGTTCTATTAATATAGTGTTTTACATAGATTGATTTTTATATATTAAACCAAGCTAGCATTCCTGGGATGAGTCCCACTTGGTCATGGTGTATAATTCTTTTAGTACGCTGCTGGATTGTTGAGCATTTTTGCATCTATATTCATAAAGTATATTGGCCTATAGTCTTTTCTTGTGATTTCTTGTGATTGTCTGTTTGTAGTAATCACGGTAATACTGGCCTTGTAGAGTGAATTGGGACATGTTTCCTTGTATTCTAATTTTTTGGATGAGTTTGTGAGTGAGTGATGTTAATTTTTTATATATTTGTTAGAATTCATCAGTGAAACCCTCTGGGCTGGAGCTTTTCTTTGTGAGATATTTTTTGATTAATAATTCAATTGCTTTACTTGTTATAGGTCTATTTAGATTTTCTATTTGCTCTTGCATCAGCTTTGGAATTTGGTGTCCTTCTAAGAATTTGTCAATTTTGTTTAGGTTGTCTAATTTATTGGCATAAAACTGTTCATAGTATTCCCTTATGATCCTTTTTTACTTCGGTGAGTTTGGTAGTAATATCCCTCTTTCATTTCCGGTTTTAGTAATTTAGATCTTTTTTTATTTTGGTCAGTCTAGCTAAATCTTTGTCAGTTTTGATAATTTTTTTAAAAAAGATTTTATTTATTTATTAGGGAGAGAGCACGCATGAGAGCATAAGGGGGAGGTTGCAGAGGCAGAGGGAGAAACAGACTCCCTGCTGAGTGAGGAACCTGGTGCAGGGCTCCATCCCAGGACCCTGAGATCATGACCTGAGCCAAAATCAGATGCTTAACGGACTGAGCCACCCAGGCGCACCAATTTTGGTAACCTTTTTAAACAATCAACTTTTTTTTTCCTCTATCGTTCTTCTATGCTCAGTTTAATCTATTTCTGCTGTAATCTGTGCATTTCCCCTTTCCTGCTTGCTTTGGGCTTTGTTTGCTCTTCTTGTTTTTAAGACAGAAGGTTAAGTTATTGATTTGAGATCTTTCTCTTTTTTTTGCTGGAGCACTTATAGCTGTTTTCTTCTGAACACTGCTTTAGCTGAGTCTATTTGTTTTTGGTACATTGAGTTTTTGTTTTCATTCACCTAAATTTCAAACACATTTAGGAAGGTGTCGTTTAATTTCCGCATGTTTGGAATTTCCCAAGTTTCCTTCTGTGATTTATTTCTAGTTTCACTCCATTATTGTTTGAGAACATACTCTGAATTATTTGGGTCCTTTTAAATGTATCGAGGCTTGTTACATGGTCTAACATATGGCCTGTCCTGGAGAATGTTCCCTGTGCACTCATGTGGTGAGGTTAAGGATTTCAGGGCTGATCAAGGAAAGACAGGAACAGGAACGTGAGATGGCATTATTGCACAATAATATTATTGGGCCTTGTTTTGCTGGGGTTGCAGGAGAGGGGAACGTCTCTCCCCGCAGGATGCTAACAGGGGAAGAGGAAAAGGGAACTCCCAGAGAAGAGGGGAGTGGAGAGGGGGCTTATATGTCTAGATGGTGTCATTCAGTGGCAAGATGGGGAGGATCTGAGTCAGCACCAAAGGGCAACAGGGTTCTTGGGGTCTTTTATGACCACAGGGCTCGTCTTATCTGTGGCTAGTGAATATTTGGTGCAGTTTTGCAGGGTATGCAAAGCAGGCAAGTTTTAAATGGTAAAAATGTGATTATTTTGAATACGTAAGAATTTGAGTTTGGCTTTGAGCTAATGGTACCAATTTGCTGTGAAAAAGTAAACAACATAAGGGCCAATATACAGGGGCCATCTTTGGCTCATTTATATAACAACGAGAAAAATGTGTATTCTGCTGTTGTTTGGTGGGATGTTCTATAGGTGTCTGGTTGGTATAGTTGGCTTTAGTGTCGTTCAGATCTTCTGTTTCCTTCCTGACCTTCTTTGTATTTGTCCAATCCATTATTGAAAGTGAGGCATTGGAGTCTCTATTATTGTTGGATTTTCAACTTCTTCACTTTGCCCCCTCTCTGCACATCTCTCCCACCTTCTCCTTTGCCAAGATAACTCTTTCTCGTAACATAAAAAGCTCAGGATTTATGGTGGTGGTCTGGCTCTTCTGGGCAGGGGGTAACTTTATTGGTTTGGGGGTGCTTTTCAGTTTAATTTTTCTTTTCTAGTCTTGCATCACATTAGATTATTATTATTTTTAGATTATTATTTTTTTTCACATTCTTTTTTTTTTTTTTAAAGATTTTATTTATTTATTTGACAGATAGAGACAGCCAGCGAGAGAGGGAACACAAGCAGGGGGAGTGGGAGAGGAAGAAGCAGGCTCATAGCAGAGGAGCCTGATGTGGGGCTCGATCCCATAACGCTGGGATCACGCCCTGACACGAAGGCAGACACTTACCCGCTGTGCCACCCAGGCGCCCCATTCTAATCCTTTATTGGACAAGAGTTTAATGGAGTTAGGCCAAGGAAATATGATAGGGACCATGCTACACTCAGAACCTCTCCCCTTTCAATTTTAGTAGCTAGTGAGTGTTAAGGTTGTTAAAAGTACAAAAGACAAAAAAAAAAGAGAGCATTGTGACCCTCCCATACCACCTCCTAGTTTTCCTTCTTATTTTAGAAGGTGTAAGTAAGTATACAATGACCTGGTTTTCCCCTGTTAACTATTTTAATGCTTTAAAAAATACATCAAAATCAAATGCGTTTCTCCCTTTTCCCTGTTTTTGGAACCCCTGCTTTATTGGCATCCTGAACACAATGTTTTGCCCACCATGGAATTCGATACTACAAGGAAGTCTCCTTTGCTGCATAGGATCTGGGTGCCAAGCATCTGGGGCATGACCACCACTCCCTCCTCCCATGCCCATGTGGACTTCATCAAAACCATATGTATATCCTCTTCCACCAAATATCTGTTCATGTCTTTTACTCATTTTCTAAGTACATTGTGATTTTTTACTGTTGAGTTTTGACAGTTCTTTATATATTCTAGATACAAATCCTTTGTTAAATATGTGGTTTGCAAGTGTTTTCTCTAATCTGTGATTTGTTGTTTCATTCCATTAACAGGTTCTTTTTTCCCCTGAGCTTTATTGAGGTAGAATTGACAAATTGTAAGATATTGAAAGTGTACAATGTCATGATTTGATGTACTTTTAACAGGATCTTTTGGACAGTAAAAGTTTTAAATTTTGAAGAGGCTTATTTTTCAATTTTTCCTTTCATGGATTATGCTTTTGATACCAAATTTAAGAACTCTTTGCCAAATACTAGGTCTTGAAAAAATAAATCTATCTTCTGTTTTTTCTAAAACTTTTATAGTTTGATGCTTTACATTTAAGTTCATGATCTGTTTTAAGTTAATTTTTGTATACAATGTGGGGTTTAGATTATTATTTTTTTGCCAGTGGGATATCCAGTTGCTCTAGCACCATTTATTGAAAACGTTATCCCTACTCCATTGCATTACATTTACATCTTTGTCAAAAATTAATTGGGCAGATTTGCATGGGTTCATTTCTGGGTTCTCTACTGTGTTTCATTCATCTATATGTCTATTCCTTCACCAGTCCCACACAGTCTTGATTACTATAGTATAATAGTAAGCTGAAACATTGGGAAGGATCATTTCTCCCGCTTTATTCTTTTTCAGAATTATTCTGGTTCTTCTAGAGCCTTTACCATTCAATTTAAATTTTAGAATAATGTTGTCAATGTTTACAAAGAAGCTTGCCGAGATTTTGAAATAAGAATTACATTAAACCTATAGATAAATTTGAGGAGAATTGACATCTTTACAATGTTGAGTCTTCCAATTTATGAACATGGTATGTCTTTCCAATCTTGCATACCTTGAAGAAATCCAACATGGCTGTAGTGTATTATTCTTTAACACATTGCTGGATTTGATTTGCGAGTGTTTCTTCGAGAATTTTTATATCTAAGTTCACAAGAACTATTTGTCTATAGTTTTCTTTTTTCATGCTGTTTTTTTGTCTAGTTTTGGTGTAGGACAATACTAGCCTCATAAAACGGGTTGGGAAGCATCCCCTCTTCTATTGTCTGGAAGGAATTGTGTAAAACTGGCGTCAGTTCTTTAAATGTTTGATGGAATTTCCCAGTTAAACTTTCAGGGCTTGGACATTTTGATTTTACTATTCTTTTAATGTGAACTTATTTGTACCCCGAAGAACACATAGGGCTCAGAAAGACTGTGTCCAGGAGGTCTGGAGAAATGTGGGTCTCAATTAGTGTTGTCCGTCCCATATGTATGTGTCACGTTAGACTGAGATTCTCCAGAGTGCCAATAGTGTGTTGGTATCATTGGAACCTCAGCACCTAAGACAGCACCTGGCACACAGTGTAAGATTGTCAAGTAATTGAATGAATTCTCAGCCCTAGGATTACGCAGATTGGAAGCCTGATGCTGTTAGAGAAGCCTAGTGAGGAGAGACACCCTGGAGGTGCTTGAGTCCTTCCTTGGAGGTGGAAAAATCTCTTTGGAAGAAAGGAGTAGATAGTATTTACGCTCCATTTCTTCTTCCTGTCTGCCTGAGCTGCTACCTCCCAGGCCTGGTCACCCATAGCAGCTAGAGCAACCCACTGTGGTCAAGAACTTGAAGAGCATGGGGAGCTGGTGGAGCAGAGGGGTATGCAGGGGATAGGACTAGGGCTGGCTGGAGACTGGTGCTCTTTCCTGCTGTGGGTGTTTCCTGACACAGAAACAAGCTCTGAGATTTATATTTCAAAATTGAGGATGGACAGGAGATGACAGTGCATTGAGTTTAGGCATAGTTTATAGAGTACTCGTTCTTTATTTAGAGTTGAGTAGTCTCAGGTTTGCAGAAGTAATTAAATTGCCTAGGTCTCTATGAATTTCAAAAGCTACCCCAAGGTGTTTTCCACTTGTGCTGTAGTTTCCAGTTGGCTAAGTGGTTTGTTTTGATATCCCTTAAATTACACAGTTTTAGCAGATTTCCTGCCAGAGATACATCTGTGTGTAGGTGCACATGAGAGCACAAACTATGCACGAGTAAATGCATAGGTTTTTAGGTGTATATCTGCTGAGGACCCAGTTACTAAGTTCTAGTGTTTTGCTTATTTCATTGCATAGCAGAATGCCTGGACTGTTAAATAAATGATTATTTTTGAAGATTTATTTATGTATTGAGAGAGAGAGAAAGAATGCATATGAGTTGGGGGTGGGTGGGCAGAGGTTGAGAGAGGGGAAGCAGACTCCCCGCTGAACCTGGAGCTAATGCAGGGCTGGATCCCAGGGCCCTGAGATCATGACCAGAGCCAAAACTAAGAGTCAGACACTTTAACCGACTGAGCCACCCAGGCGCCCCAATAAATGATTATTATTACTCTGTCTTGGGACATCTTGTGGCATTTAAGTCCTTTGATTTGTTCTTCTAGCATCATTTGTGTTAACTGCTATCTTTAGTAATCGAAATTTTTTTTAGCACTCACCTATCTGCATCACTCTCTGGACAGTCATGGGCTGCTTTTAAAAATATTTTGTTATGTTGAATTGCTATTTGTTTCTGAGCTAAAAGTTGATCTATTGTTTTGTAATTTGAGAATTTTGGAATTTTATGGATTATAAAAGCAATGAACCTTATGCTAGGTTTATAATACCTTCAGCCTGATAATTGCACAATACCATAGTTGATTGGTCAGTATGTAAAACTGATTATAAATTCTGAATTTTCTTAGGCTGTGTCCTAATAGAAGATATTCTGGTGCAACTCACTGAAAGTTCTCTCCTTGAAAGCATCTTTGCCCTGATCCTAAGCTCAACCTGAACCAAACATTCTGTTTTGTATTTGTATTAACCACTCTCTCCTTTGTGCCGTGCCTGGGTATGTATACATCTCCCTCTTAACACAGAGTATTAGAATTATTTGTTTACATGCCTTTTCCCCTTATTGAATCGTTAGTTCTCTTTGGGAAGGATCCATTTTATCTTCAGTGCCTAATATAATTCCTAAGTCAAAATATAAGCCGAAGGAGGAGAATCACTTTGTATCCACTACATAGGACAGCGCCTACATGCAGGAAAGCATTCAATATATTACTGAATAAATTAATGGGAATAGTTGGTGCTCAGTAAATCTTTGATGAGTTAATGAATTAGTTTGTAGTTGCGCAGTGCACTTCATAGGCAAAAATCACAATCATAATCCAGAGGTAGTAACTGCATGAGGAATACATATGCCTGCATTTGTTTTTCACGGTGACCTTCTTTCTTCAACAAGAACATTGAACACCTGATAGTAAACAGAGTTGAAAGGTAATAAATCCAGTCAAATTGTCATTGGATGAGAGAATAGACAACGAGGAATGGAGGGTGCTATTCGATCACATGGATTCTTTTTAACCCTATGAATTTTAGTACACCGATTTGTGCATGTGGATAGAACCTTTGCCCTTCACACACTTAGGAAATGCTGCTCAAAAAAGTTTTCTAGATTTGCTCTTGTATAACAACTAATTTCTCAAGTTATTTAGGGAAGGGAAGAGGAATTACATGCATTGTAGATAGGTAGTTTTCAGATTTTTTGACTTTTCTGTTTGGCTGATCCCCTACTTGCAGTATTTTAGCAGTTCATTACCAGGTCATGAATCATCTTAGGAAATGCAGAAATCCAGTGTCTGACTACTTGCTTTCTTCTTCCAATAATGGGTGGACATTCATGTTTTCATCTGCCTCTATAAAAGAAATCTGATAGTTGGGAAAGTAAGAATACAAACGTGATTATTTCAATAGTAATAATAATAATAAATATATATTTCATATATATTCGAACCATCATCCAGACAGAATGAAAAATCAAACAAAAACCTACCTGCTCTGCCCCGGCATGTCTCATTGGCTCATAGTTTCATCAGGGTAGGAACAGGTGTTGGACAACCCATAGAGAGGCGTGACAGCAGGAGACAGACATTGGAGTGAGGCCTGTGCTGCTGGCTCCTCAAAATAGGACGGAAGGAGGTCCTGTCTGGCATTCACTTGCTCTTCAGAGCTGAGGCTTTTCCTTCCCATTAGATGGGAAGGGCCTTTTGACTTGATGGGAGAGGGATCATTCAGATATATCAGTGTCTTCCAAATTACTGCTTTCCATTAGTTTTTGATGCATCATGCATATTTCCCCCTTCTAATTCCTAATTCCTTGGTTTACTATCTCCTTTTTTTTAATCTTCTTTTTATTTATTTCTTTTTCTTTTTCTTTCTTTTTTTTTTTTTTTTTTTGCCTTTTACAGGGTCCCTAGTCTCTTGTTCCAAATGCTTAAAATGAGTGTTAGCCTTGATCCATCTCTTCTAGTATCTCTCTAGTGGCTAGTATCTCTCTTCTAGTCTAGTCCAGAGGTGCCTTGTAGGAAGGGGGTTTATCTTGAGTTTGTGGAATCAGATGAGAAGCAGTCAAGTAGCAACTTAGAGGAAAATGGAAAGGATTATTGGAATCCTATAGCCCAGGTAGGGGCAGTATTGACTTTTGGTGTCAGAAGACTTTGAACTATTGTAGAGAGGTCATGGATGTATGTTCAGGAAACTTTTAAAAGTAAATCAATAAAATGCTTTCACATAAACGCTTCTCAAGAATGGGATGGGGACACTCTATTGCTCTCACATATTACCTGTAGTTATACTTCATGTAACTGATAAGTTATAAATATATAATTGGAATTGTGATTGTTTGTTTCACTCCCTTATGTAAGCTCCATAAGAATAGGGATTAATGTATGTATTCCTAGCACTTAGAACAGGGCAAGTCATGTAGTAGCAGATTCCCAATAAATATTTGCTAAATAGGTAAGTGCCACCCGATTTCTAAACTCCAGTCTTAGGGGGAATAGAAGACAGAATTGGTCGTCCAAAAGGTCTGAGTTTCCTCCCCAGCTCTTCCTCTTAGGAGCTGTCTGTCCAGCCCCTCTGAGCCTTCTTGTCCTCAGGCGCGTAATAGAATTTCAATAATAGAATAGAATTCTTAATAGAATTTCCCACATAAAATAATGAAGCACTTGGATGGACATGTTATGGGTGGATGTCTGTCTGTCCCCTTCTCACCCCAACGCCCATTTTTCACCATCCCTTCACCACCCCCTGCTTTCCAGTGGATATTCTTCAAATCAGGGCTCTTTAAAGGTTAGAGTTTAAATGGAGAAGGAACTAACATTCTTGCAATGGTTCTTTTCATTCCAAAAATCTCGGGAGACGAAAAGCACAACTGTAAGGCTCATGAACCTTAGGTTTGGAGTAGTGTCCCCACACGGCTGCCGCTGAACTGCTGAGCAGGGACAGAAGCGGGAAAAGTCCTTTGCAAAGCCTGCAAATCTCTGCCTCCCCGCAGGTCTGCAGCAGTAAAGTGTGCATGAGATGTGAGGCACAAGGCAGCAGCCAGGTGGTGTGTGGTGGGGGCTGCGGAGGATACTTCTGAGTCACTTGAGAAACAGACCCTTCAAATTGCAGGAGGGCTGGGCCTCAGCAGAGGGGAGGCGACCACACTTGTACATGGCCTTCCCATTTCCTTCCACTATGAATAAAAGACAGAAGACAGGCAGTAGGTAAAACAGGATGTAAAGTTTATATACAAGAATATAATGTTTATCTGAAATATTTACAGTGTTGGTTAAAGCAATATTTTTACAACTTTGTAAGGTCAACTACTATGTATATTACAGGTAAGCTACAATGGTTTGATTTGCAAAATTAAGTAAAAAAGTGTTTTAAACAAAGCTTAAAGTACTCAGATCAATTATAAAATCTGTCTGTTTTGCCCTTTATTCAAAGAACTCATGATAGGATGGTTAATGTGCTTTTGATAAATGGAGGTACTCTACTCAGAAATGCAGCACATGCTACTGTGCTAGTTCCCAACGAGGGTGTAAAATGCCAGGTGAATTATTATACGACTTAGGCTCTGAGTCTCAGGCTGGAGCTGGGAGATGTCGAGATAACAGCCAGCTTTATCTCAACGAGGTTCGTGACCCACAACGGTTTGGGCCACGTAGAAAACATGAAGCCATTTGTACGTTATGGCAACCTCAGTAGAAAGTGAAAATCAGTTGACCCAAACCAAACAGAAAAACAACAATGACAAAATCAGACCCAAGTCACAGTTGTACCTATTCAAAACTAAAGTGAGCTAGTTAAAAACTTCATAAAAATATTCATGATTTTATTAGTTTGAACATTTCTACAAGATCTGGGTGGGTTTTTCCTGTATGTGAAAACAGCTATCCATGCCTGAGGCCTCCTAAGGCCGTATAAGTCAGGAGATGCCAGGGGTGCAAACGTGCAAAAGGCAAGGGGAGCTGCTCCAGGCTGGGGCTAGAGCTGCAGGGCCTGTGCTTGGGAAATGAGAGCTGAGGACCCAGAGCGGAAGTGGTCCGCCTGGCCCTGGAGCTGGCCCGGGGAGGGGGGGCAGACTAGCACTGCAGCTTGCGGATACTGCGTGAGATGCGCTTGAACTCTCTCTGCCCCTTCTGCCACCGCTTCACCGAGGTGATCACCAGCTCCCCACCCAGTTTCTGTCCCATGACCAGATAGGGCGCATTGATGTCATTCATCTCCTCGCAGGTGCACTGCAAGCTGTCTTTGAGCCACAGCACCGATTTCTTCAGGTCCCTTTCAGACACGCCGTTCAGTTTGTAAATGGTCTTGCTCTTGGTCTCCAGGATGATTTTTGTATCTCTGTTGATGTAGGTTATCTCCTTCACTTTTATTTTCAGTGCTACGAAGGCAAGAGGGGACAGAATCACGCCAGTTGTAAGAAGGGAATGCAGTATAGACTGGGAGCTTTCCTCACCCCATTCTGGCCAAGTATTTGTGTGAGTTGGCCTGGGGGAGGGAAGAAGAGCTTCCTGCAGCTAATGAGACTGTCAGGGGCAGCAGGTGGGGGGCTGAGAGTCGGGGGGCAGCAGGTGGCTTCATTTCTAAAGCCTCAAAGGGCTTGCCAGGCACTTTATTTCAAATCAGCCATCCTTTCAAAAATCTCTTTGCGGGACTCAATTAACTTTTTTCTTTCTCACCCTTGTGTTCCTGTGTTGTACGTAGGTTGCATGGGGTTTGCGCCCTCCTCAACAAATGACTTCCCCTATTGGAAACTTCAGCCCGAAAAGAAATGCCTGACTCTTAGGTGAAACGTGATCCTTCTGTGGCCATAAACTTTAAACTCAGTTTATTACGTTGGAGAGGTTTTTGGACAAGCCTTAAGGAAATTATATCACACAATCATTGTTTTCTAAAGAACAGACTACAGGGAAGGAGAATTGATCTTACAGCAGCTGCATTTGATTTGGTAAAGCAACTAGGAGAAAAAATATCCAAGACTGTAAGAGCACAACATGTTTAGCTGTAAAAGTGTTTTTCTGAAGATCTCATTCTCATCTGCTATCATTTGCCTGTCCAAGGCCAAGGCATTTACAGATATATGTACCGTTTCCAAAATGGATATGTAGACTCACTAGAATGCTAAGACCAAAAGTAAGTGGTTCACTATGAAAGACACATTTTACGGTCAAGAACAGCCTGCTTTGGGAAAGAAAACCCTACAAACATACGTGCTGGCATTAAATTTCAAGACTCCACGAAGGCAGGGAAAGGGTAGAATTTTAACATTGGAAAGGATCATCCAGTTGAAATCTCTTGTTGATACACAAAGCATTTGAAATCCAGAGAAGTTAGTGACTTACATGAGGTCATCCAGTTAGGTTGTGTCCTGGCTAAGTCTAGTTGTCAGAACGCTAGTCCCCAGAGCTCCTCCTCTAACACTGCTGTGTTCTCTTAAATTTCTGGTCCTGTTTGGGACATGAACATGCCCAGTCGTAATGCAGCCTAAGACTCCTAATGACATTGACAAGTGTTCTGTGTAGATGACGTGTGAGTGGCACTTCCTGACTTTGATGGAGTTAAATGCATTATTTAAATTGGTCATAGAGGAAGAGGGTTTGTGTGTGTATAACTGCTCTGGGGATCTCTCTCTCTCTCTCAGAAAGGTAATTGGACTAACCATGGCTGTTCCTGCCATCCAGGAAATGACTGAAGCTCAACCAGATAAATCAAGGATGCTGTGATTTGGCCAGCCATTAGTTTGTCTGATGTGCTTCTAAACCGTAGTACTGAGTTCTCAGGGTTTATGAGACTGAAGTCATGGCACAAGTCACATGGAGAGGTCACATGTGCCTGACGCCTCTGCATAAGGGCTGGGGTGGGAAAGTTACATGGTGGGAGAAGTGACTATATGTTACACAGATGGAGCATGTGTGATCGAGCACCTGGTCAAAGTAAACATTCGTGTGCTCCACACATCAGAAAACCATTACTTTTAACCAGGAGGAAGATTATTCCTTATCTTTTTCTTGCTATAAAATAATCAACTTAGCAAAAGCTCACCATGGGAAAACATCAGGCATTTTGTCCCTGGATTTTCAGTTGGGGCCAAACAGAGGGAATCAAAGCCCTAAAATAACTTTTCTTGCCCTGGAAGATGTGAGTGGGGCTGCAGGAAGTGGTAGGAGGCTGGGGTAATGTTACTACCTGACCCAACAACAGGCTGGTTACACAGGCAGGCAGGCGGCTCTGGGCTATTCTTTCAGTCCTTGTACCCTTGCAATAAGGAGGCCTTCTACCTTTTCCCTGTACTTTAGGAGTGCAGTGGGGAAAGAGCGTGATGCTTTCGTGGATGACTTAAGTTAAATAAATTAGATTTCTACCCTTGTTCCTTCTATCCTTCCATTACTTCCCAAAGTATAGAGGCAATATAGAATACTGCTTATAAACCAGGAGTATGTGATGCGCCTCCTACAATTCAGGTTCATTATCCCTTCTGGGACAGAATTAATGTACGGAAATAGAAAACATACCTGCGAGGTAATCTGTGTGTGTGATACCTTAAATGTGATGATATCCATGTTGTTTGAAAGGCTTTCTCCTCTAAGGAGAGAGAACAGTAGGGGACACACACACACACACACACACACACACACACACTCACACTCTTTTTTTGGGGGCCTAGGTCTTGATAGAGCATCCTTAGGAAGTGGGTCTTTTTTAAGGGAAGCCATAAAGCAAGTATTAATATGCGTGTGTATGTGTGCACTTGCCCTACTTTTCAATCATTTTAGGGCCCCATGATATAACCAACTTTTTCATGGAAAGTCAGGAGAGAGATCTGGATTAAATCTAGTGCAAAGGACATAAGCTACTGGAAAAAATGATATTTTATATACATTTTAATGTACATTTTATTAAAATTTTATTTTTCTATTTTTCCCTTAATCAAATCTTGTAGCATGGAAGCTCAGAAGTGTGTTTTGGTAAGGCTCTGGAGATTTGAGATTGCTGCTACCAGTGTGCCTGGCCTTCTAGTATTTACAGTTGTATATATTTAAATACAGACATTCGAAACCCTATCATCCCATTTGTGGTTCTTCCTGAGGGGACAGATTGGTTAGGACTTAGGATTGCCTCCTTTCTTTTTCCCTTCCTTGGCAGTATAAAGTTTTTCCTAAAGCTATGGCAGTTCTAGGATTGGCTAAAATTAAACCCAGGGCTCTTCTGGAAGAGACCCAGGGTTGTAAGGAACAGTGATTGGGTTATTTTCAGAGTCTCAGGGACCTGATGAGGTCTGAGATTGCTGGGATGGTAAATTGTAAGGAGAGAGTGAAGGCAGCCCCCAGCAGTGAGTGCTGAAGTGATTTCTCTCCGTTTCAAGGACTTTGTTGAGTACACAGAGATGTTAACACAGATCCGTTAGACCCCATTATTGTTTGATAGGACAGGAACCATATCTGCTTACCAGTAAGTTCAACCTTCTGCCTGAATACTTTTAAAGGATACCAGCCTCTCAAAAACATCAAAAGGTGCCCACCCTTGGAATGGGATGAAGACAAGAATGTCCCAGTGAAACTCTGGGTGAAGTTCATGGCCACTCCTCACTCCAAAGTTAGCACCGATTCTATGTCTAGCTTGGTTCCTGACCTCACCTCGGAGCCCTCAGGACAGTAGGGAGGTGCTGATGAAGCTCTGTGTGGACAGTCTCCACTCCTCTTCCCTCTTAAATACTCTCCTAAGGGTAGTGACCTACACGCTATGAACCTGGATAACAAATCACACACATTATTGTCCTCAAGCACTATGTCATCATGGCACCTTTCATGTATTTTGCCAGTATAAATTCCTAAACTGTATTTTTTTCTTCTTTTAAGTTTAAAGAACTCCTCCCCCCAAATTATTAACCAATACTTTGGATGTGTCACTAGTCACATAGTCACTAGTGATGGAGCACAAAGGAGCAAAATGTTATGGGCTATGAATAAGGTAAAAATATTTGATGCTGGAGTAAATTTTTATTTTTGGCTAATTAATGCCTTGAATTTGTTTTGCTGGGGCTAATATTTACATGTTTCTATTCCTGGTATGTATATCAAGTGACTGAAAGAGAACATGGCCGAAATTATGCTTATTGGCAAGAAAAAGCCAAAGTGAAATGAAAAATGTGCCATTGAAAATTCCTAATTTGAGTAATTCTCATTATTTGATTATTGCTTAACAGAACAACGAATCTCATCTAAGAAGATACAACTCAGGGCAAGATAGTTACATAGGGAGGCAACTGGGATAGAGCAAGTTAGAGGACTTTGGGAAAGATGATCTATGATGGTATTTCACCCAAGTCTTATCCAGTAACATCTTAATGATCTGTTCCTTTAAGTTAAATAAAACTTCTGAATGTGAATCTTTTGTTGTTGGTGGTGTATTACTTACCAAAATCATTTTTACAAAGGGTTTCCATTATGTCGTTGTCATCCTCATTTTTATTTTTGCAGGCTTCACATACCTTTGGAGCTAGAAATGTGAAAAATTAGTAAATTTGCTTACAGGGGGACAGCAGGTGGCCTTTGTAAACAACTCAAAGGGGCTTTTCCAGATAAGAATAGCAATTGTGTGGGAAGACCCCAGCTCCTGCCTCCTTTTTAAAGGATTACTCATTCCTAAGGAAGCATTCCAGTACTCCTGTTTTTTGATGGGCAAAACAATAATGCCCGTAGTTGTGTTTAATAAATGATGAATCACCCCCCACCCCCTCCCAAAAGAGTGTTGTGGGCAGAGTGTACAGAGGGCTTTGGTTTTTTAGCTCTTCCTCCCCACCCCTGAGATAAATTCTGTCTCTGAAAAAGTTGTTCCCAAAGCCTCTCTGAGGAGAACGCCCCAGAAGAACCTCGAGGGGGTTTTGGAAAATTGGTTACCACAAAATATGGCCACAGGATTGTCTTTTTCAGCTGCAGGACACCAAGACAGCTCAGTCTCTGCTGGACTCTTCCGAAGAGCTGTGTCTCAGGGAGGTCCCTTCAAGATATTCTCACGTCTGGACAGGGAGAGGTGGCCAGTGCTGTGGGGGTTATGTAGGGCCTCTTCCCTCTCTGGAAACACACCTCAGCATCTACAGCAGCCTGTCCTCACTGGTTCTGTATCTCCCCCCCCCCCCACCGCCCCGTTTTGCTTTCTGTCAAGTGTGCGGCTGAGTTAAGCTGCTTTATTTCATTGTTATCTGCCTCCCTGGTGCAAGTTCTTCTTGCTCCTCTTTGTCCACTTCAAACTCTCAAAAACCAAACAATCCCCCAACCCCCCAAAACCCCAAATCAAAAAACAATCAGCCAAACAAAAAACCCAAAGCTTTTTCTGAAGTGAATCATAATTGAAGCAAACTGTCTACGGGGGTCTGACCAAATGTAGGAATATATGCTAGCACAAGGATCAGAGAGCCTACTAAAGGCTCTTCTGAAAGAGTCTGATTGGGGGGGACGGCGTAGAAAACATACGATTCCCTTTCTTGCATTTATAAATGTGCTAATGCGATGTCTAAAATTAGGTAAAATTGGATTTTCATTAATATGAAATTGAATTTTCACAGAAAAAAAAAACTGTGACTCATGATGTAAGAGATATGTATCAAATTAGAAAAACTGCAGAGCATAATTTGAAGACCATAAACTTTTATTTTGAAGGGGGAAAATGGCAATTTGGAGAAATGTAGTTTATAATGTTGGTGCTGATGGTGGAAAGAAATAAAAACAAAAGAACACACATAAAACTATCCTTAATTCCCCTCACTCAAACAAAATGAAACATTTCCAATTAGGAGCTCTAGGAATGTATATAAAATGTTACTAACCTGTATTGGTTGGTCTGTGGTATATGTTGGACAAATGTTTGAAATATGCCAAACATTTGCAATAAATTAGAAATCTAACCAATAAGATGATTGCAAACTCGAGATGCCTGCCAGGAAAGATTGCTAAACAACTCTGCATTTTCTTTAACCAATGATGGCTATAGGAAAACAATTAAAGATTGAAAGAGAGAGGCTGCTGGAGCCCTGCTAGAGATTAGGAAGCCCCCTTTCCATCTCAGGGGGACCCGAATCAGCTCAGACACAATGTGTATGTTTTTCTTTCAGGAAGAATATCAAGAACCCATGAGGTTTTCATTGCTTTGATGGTTTTTGCACAGAAACTCCCCCTCTGTTTTCTAAAAACCTGGGAAACTCTCTTTTGCACGATTTTCTCCAGTTAATCAAAACCACGCTTAAGATATAAGCTGATTAGTGATAGAAAAATGATTCCTGGAGATTCTCTGTATGTCCCCTTCCTTAGATACCCAAGCAGGACAACCAGTGGTCAATTTTCAACATGCTCCGAGCCAGTCCGGCTTTTATTTTCAAAAACCTAAGTTGGCAAAGAACAACAACAGCAAATACCTTAAAAGACTACCTGTGCGTCCTGGCTATCCTTCCTGTACGGGAATGTTTCCGTGCCTAGAATCCTGCCCGGTGGTAAGAACGTGTTGCATGAGACTGAGTGCTCACTACCAACTCCACACAGGACCACTTCCAAAGCTCTCGGAATCGTGGCCCCAGGGCTAACATCTTTAAAAATATCTATGTATCTCCAAGGAAAAAACGCCTTTCGGTTCTTCGTTTTCTTTTCTTTTTTCTTTTAACGGTCTCTAAGAAAGCAACTGGTATAATGCGGAAGAGAATAAGAGCCTTGGGGTGTGTGTGTGTGTGTGTGTGTGTGTGTGGTGTCTCAAGTTTGTCACGATGACACACGAGGGCAAGAAGAGCGTCTGTCCCGCCTAGGACTGGCACCCTTGGCGGCGACACATCGGGATGTGGGGCGTGGGCCGCGAGATTCTCCCCAGAAAGTCTTAGCTGATCTGGTTGTGGACGGGGAAGTGGGGCGGGGGAGGGGGCTGGGGAGGAATACGAGGGAAAGGCTTACCTTCCTCAGTGGCCGGCAGGAGGTGGTCGCTGCTAGCGAGAGGTATGCAGAGGTCGTTGTCCTGGGGGAAACGGTCGCACTCGAGCATGTCGGGCCAGGGGAAGCCGAAGGCGGACATGACTGGAGCGCAGCGGTCCTTCACCTGCACGCAGAGAGAGTGGCACGGCTGGATGGTTTCGTCCAGGTCATCGAGGCAGACAGGGGCGAAGAGCGAGCACAGGAACTTCTTGGTGTCCGGGTGGCACTGCTTCATGACCAGCGGGATCCAGGCGCCCGCCTGCTCCAGCACCTCCTTCATGGTCTCGTGGCCCAGCAGGTTGGGCAGCCGCATGTTCTGGTACTCTATGCCGTGGCACAGCTGCAGGTTGGCCGGGATGGGCTTGCAGTTGCTGCGCTTGTAGGAGAAGTCGGGCTGGCCGAAGAAGAGCCCGCGAGCCGAGCCCAAGCAGCAGTGCGAGGCGAGGACTAGCAGCAGCAGCGAGCCAGGGCCCTGCGGCATCGTGGGCGCACGACCCCCGCGGGGCGGAGAGCGGAGCCGGGGAAGCGGGAGGCAGCCGGGGCTGAGCTCGTCCCGGCCCGCTCGCTCTGCTCGGCGCGGCTCGGGGGCCTGGAAAGCAGGCGGCCAGGCGACCGGAGCGCCGGGACGCCGGGCGCGGGGAGGACTGCGCGGGAGAGACGCTGTCCGCTCGGCTTCGTGCAGGAAGCCCGACCTCAGCTTCGGGGGATTCCGACCCGGGGGAGCAGAGTGAGCCGCTGCTGGGGCCCAGCCAGAGTTTTCTTCGCCTTTTTTATGCAAATCTGGAGGTGGGGGGAGAAAGGGAGGAGCCAGTGGAGAGTAATCCGAGGAGGGTTGGTCACTACTCTTTTGGTCTGGTTTGCCGTTGAGAATGCCCCTCACGCGCTCGCTGGAAGGGAATTCTGCCCCCACCCCCTTCGGATGCTGCTGATCGTGTGCTCCAAGATTGCTTGAAACAACAAACAAACAAATAGACAAGCCTGGCAGTTGCGCCCACCAGCGGGCGTGAGGAGCGCGGGCTGCAGGAGATGGGGGTACGGCGGGGGACGCAACGGGCGGCCTCGCCACCAGGTCCCGGCGGGAACGCGCTCCTCCCCCCCGCGAGGCCCAGGTCGGGGTTTGTTTGACCCCAGCCTGAAGTTTCTGCTTCGACCCCGGAGCTGCGTGGCAGAACTGCAACTCTCGGAGCCAAGAGCCCCAACCCTCGGGCTCATTGTGCCTTCGTCTCGCGCCCGGGACCTGCCCGCTCGAGGCCGCCTCGGCGAGTGGTTTCCTCTCCAATCCCCAGCCACAGTTCCCAGCCTGGCCCATCTCTATACGGTGTGATTCCCCCTGCCGTTTTAAAAATCAGAACTATAAATAAAGTTGTGCGAGCAAAACTTTTACGCGGAAAAGGGACTAAAACGTTGGGGTTTCTATGTTATTGGAGTAAGTCTAGATTTTGCCGTTGTGGAAATGCCTTTGCAGAATCTCGTCAGAATCATTCACAACTGCCCACCATTTCCCGGTTTTGGAAAAGAGACGTGGCCCCCACCCCCCTTAAATGAAAGGGATGACTCAATGCTTGAAGGCAGTGCGGGACTTAACACACACAGGCCCTTGCGGCGTGGCGCTCAGGACAGCCGGAGTATGGGCCTGGTTTGGAGATACTAGTTGTCAGGCCCATAGGACTGGCAGACAATGCGTCAGGTGGGCAGCCTGGGAAGGGGTAGGCGGTAGAGGAAGGAGCCCTGCCTAGAGATCCACGAGTGCTAGTCGTGGCCTTGGCAGCGTTGGTTCATTCATCCTACACACGTCAGCGGACACCGAAGTGCAGAGGTGAACAGACAGGCCGGCCTTTGCTCTCGTGGAGCTAAGGCTCTTCTCCTGCCCTTGAGGACTGCAAACAGTAAGTTTACAGCTGGAAACCGGGACTTGGGTGCCAGGAGAGGGAAAGTGTGTGTGTGTGTGTGTGTGTGTGTGTGTGTGTGTGTGTGTGCGCGCGCGCGCGCGCGTGTGTGTGTGTTTAGGGGGGCTCCTTGCCCCTAATCGCCCAAGTCTCCCTTAGAGGCAGGTCGAGTCCGCCCCCTCAGCCTCCCTAGCGCGGCGGCTGTGCTAATCCAAACAGGTAATCCCGGGAGAGAGACCCCGCCAAGGTTCTTTCATATGTAAGGTAGCGCATTGTAATTACTTCTCGGCCTCTTGGGGCTATCCACAAGCTCTGTGCGCAGCTTCCCTATTTCCCCTCCTTCCGGAAAGACGCAGTGGCCCAGCCTGCCTCCCAGGTTCAAGTCGTCCCGCCTGCACTGGGGTCCGAATGCTTTGGGGAGGGGTTAAATGTGTAGATGGGGAAAGCCCCCTCTGTTATTTCCGACCCCTTCCTGGCCATAAACACATCAGGAAAATCGCAGTCTGGAGGGAGAGCATCTTCTGGTCTCCAAGAATCTATGTCCCTAAAAGTCCAGCTCCATCTTTTCTTTGACCCGGGTGATATTCTGGGGAAGGGCCTGGGGCGGCAGCAAGAGGCCGCTCTTTCGTGGAAAGAGCCCTGGATCTTTTCGTTTCTAACTAGAGGACCAAGAGGCCTAAACCCCCCGCTTCCCAACACAAACTGTTTTGAAAATAAGCCCTACAGGAAACGAAAGCACACCGAATCAAGTAATTCATTAGAACCTGAGCTCTGGGAGATGCTAGGACTTGGGCCTTGGGGCGGGAAGGGGGCTCTCCCGCCTCCACCGGCCCCAGCCCCAAAGCCCTCCCCTGGGGTCGTTTCGGCCCTTCAGACCTCCTAGCGCGGGACCAAGGAGCCCGAGGCCGGTCCGGCTCGGGTTAGGCGGAGGACCGCCACACACCCAGGAGCCCCCGAGAGCCAAGGGCCCAGGCATTGTTTCCGCAGCCCGCGCGGCTCCAGTCTCCGCCAGGGGGCGCCGGGAGCCGCTCGGTAGTGTCCAGCGCCGCCACGCGCGGCGTCCCGCTTTGACCTGTCGGGTTCCGAGGCTCCTGGAGCCTCGGGAGTCCACATCGCACCTGCGCCACCCAACGTCGATCTCAGCCTGCGCAGGTTGCGACCTGGAGTCGCGCACCACTCCCTTTCCATTCAGTCATTTTTTTTTTTTTTCGCGCCCGGCCAAGCGCGTGTCCGCTTGACAGGCGCGTCCACGAGACCAGATGATTGAGGGGGAACAGGAAAATAACCTCCCGCGGAGGCCAGAACGCGAGCAAAGACCTCTGGTTGTGTGAGAGCCGCACGGACGCCAATGCTGGGTGCCAGTCCCGGCGCGCCTCCCCAGTCGGGGTCGCTGTGCCACCGCGGAGAGATGCGCGCACGCGGTGCAGCCCGGCTGCTGCGCCTTGACTCAGCGCACTCTTCTGCGCTCCTGGTTGGCCCTCGGGCCTAGGGGCCTCCTCAGAGCCTTGCCACCTAGCAAAAACCAACAAAGGCTTTTGCTTTTACAAATGGAGAGCCCGTGCCTACCCCCCCCCCGCCGCCCCGTCCATTCAGTACCAGCCCGGTTTAGGAGCGGAAACTGTAATCACCCAAACCCAGGGTAAGCAGTGGTGGGTGCTAGCTCCTCTGAGGGCTGAAGTATTGAGCCGGGCAATCTGCTTAAAGTGGGCTGCCCATGAGTCCTTGGTGATGGGGTTGGCCATCTTCCCCCCACTCCGTGCGCCCCCACCCCGAACGAAATCCCACCCACATGCTGCAGGCCTGAAGAAGACCTTCGATCATCCGTGTTCTGGATTTGGCCCCGCTTCCCTGCTTGAGTGTTGCCTGTAGTCAAGGCACTGAAGATTGCCTAGGCACAACCTTCCCGCCAGTGTCGCCGGAACGACTGTGCTGTGCTCGCTACAAGTTTCTGGGCAGGCATGGCCCTTCCTGTCGTGCTCAGAGGTTCAGTCCTGTGGCTGGGGTCTCTAAGCCGGGGCTGGCGGGCCCTGCACCTGCGCGGTATGAGAGGAGAGCCAGGGAAACGGCGCCGCCCAGGGAGTGTGAGCCAGAGGGGGGAGAACCACGTGTACAACATGCCGGTATCTTGACTGTCAAAACCCAGCACGGGCTACGGAGGGTCAGTCTTGAATTGGAAACAAGCTTCTGAGCCCCCAAACGAGGGTAGCACTGATCGCCCTTCCTTTCGACTTGAAAGCTTGCGTTTCGATGCTCCTTACTAAAACGCACGGCCTCTCAGACTTTGAGCCTTGATGGCAGCCAAGTCCAGAGTCGGGAGGACACAGGTATAAGCGCAGGGCGGGAGCAGGCTGGGGAAGCAGCGGGAAGGACGACCCGCGTCGACGCTAAGAGGCTGTACTAACACACTGGCTGAGGGCACCGCGTCTCCTGAAATCCTCACTGCCGACAGGTGGGTGTGGGTGTTATCATTTTGCAAGTAAGTAGTCACGGGGACACTGGACACGAAGGGTTAAATAACTGGAACCGGGTCACATTGCGAAGTACAGCTGCTGGTATTACGCGTGCCGCCGCTGGGTGCAGTTCCGGCCCGGACGGCCTTTGGGGACGCGTCCAGACCTGTTGGGTGTCTCCAACAGCGTCGTCGCTTGGCTGTCATCCACGCACAGGCCGGCCGGGTGGGTGACGTCACCCCTCGTTCTGGGGACCCGGGCCTTCCCGGCTCCTGGCTGGACCTAGGGGCGCGCTAGCCCCAGCATCTTTCCGTGGGATTCGCGGCAGCCATCTGGGGGCGCCATTTTTTAAAACAGAGGGTCCCGCTAGGGTTGCAATTCGGCTTCCTGCACGCTGTTGAGGTTCTGAGATCTTTTGCGTTTCTAGAAGTTGGCAATGAGGCTGGCTTTTTTAGGGTGTGTGTGGGGGGAGAGATTAGCTTGTTGTTTTGCCTTTGGCCTTCCCTCAGCTCGCGCTCAAGAGCGAGGGCGCGGACTGCGGTAGGCGCGAAGCTGGTCGCCGCACGCGCACGCGGGGCAGGTGCCAGCCGCTTCCCCGCTGCGCACCCCAAGGGATCCGACGCGGATTTCCGATACCGAGGTCCCGGCCTGCGACGCGGGGGCCCTAGCCTCGAATTTTAAGAAAACTAGAGAGTCGATTAGGAGGACCAACAGTTCACCGACTGCTAATCCAAATTCTTGCGCCTCTCTGCTTCTTTCAGGTTTCAAGGGGCCGGGGCGGGGCCCCATTTTGAGCTGAAAAAGCAAACGAAGGGTCTAGAGAGGTTCAGACTCGGTGCCCTCTTTTCGCCAGGAGGGGCGAAGTGGCCAAGGAAGGGCGAGGAAGGTGCCGCGGAGATCACGACTTTGGAGGGCGCTGTGCCAGAGCCCTGGCGCAGGGCGCTGTGCGACGGTTCCCCGGGGGTGAAGCAGCAGCCGTCCCCGGCCTGGCGGAGAAGGAGGCGGCCCCGGGAGAGCTGTAATTGCACGAGTCACTGTGAGCTCTCTGGTTGGTGGGTCCAAAGCTAGTGTGACCTCCACCCCCCCGCCCCGGCCCCCGCGCCAAGTTTCAGAGGCCTCTTTGAAGCAAGTACAGCGAGCTTGCTATTTGAGAAAGGCCTGAAGGCAGTGGATGGATACTTTTGGAGCTCAGTAGAATGATTAAAAACAGGCGCTCCAAAATGATAAAAACAAAACAAAAAACAAAAAACAAAAACCAATTAACCAAACAAAAACCGGTTTCACTCCCAGTGATCATCTCCGACTGCAGCACATCATTTTCTTGCTCTTCCTCAGCCGCGTTCGTGTTTTGGTCAAACACCGGTTTGGGATGGATTGAGAAAGATGTTTTATAGTATACTTTTCTCAGGCACAACATGGAGGCAGTCTGTGGTTGGTGCTTTGGGAGAGACACAGTTTTGTTTCTTTTATTGTTACCTCAATGAGAAAATGGCCCTAGACATTTGGGGAGAAAGAATTCTGCTTCAAAACCAAAACCAAAAACCAAGAACAAACCCCACCCAACAAAACACCTGGGGGCAGCTCAGTGACACAGATCTCTGGGAAGGAAGTTCCATTTGTTGAGTGTGCATGTCCTTCCCCGCAGCCTTTTGTTCACAGGATAAGGTCTCAGATTTGCTGGACCAATAGTAATTCCTTGGTCTTTGGGGTTCAAAACGTTGAAATTCCTGTCAACTGTGTACACTTAGTTCATTAGGCACTCTTAATTAAACAAATATTTATTGAGCACCCATATATGCAAGGAGCTCTGCTGGATACTTTCCTTTTTCTCTTCCTTGTCCCTTTCTTTCCAATTTTCCTGTCTCTTTCTGGGGTCCCAGCAGTTTATTGCTCACTGATGTGTTGCAACTGCTGATGAGACTCTTGAAATGAAGCATCTCCTAATTGCTCACATTAGGAAATCCTGAATGGAAATAGCAAAATCCCAAGGCCATTCATAGAAGCCCGTCCAGAAGCCCCACAGTCTCTCTGGGAAGAAAGTCCTGCTCCATTGTCTGATCTGAACAGCAGGGGTCACTGGCTAAGCTGGTGTTTCACTCTGGTGGGAATTTATTGCCATCAGATAAGAGCACAAAGTCAATACAATAAAGCCTGTTGGCTCTCAAGCACCAGATGGAATCTGTGTTCCTGCACACATGTACAGTCTTTCCAGAGACAAACCCCAGAATAAAAAGCCCTTTGTCATTCTTACTGAACTGACTTTAGGGACACCTTTCCATACTCTGTATTTCATTCGGGTCCTTATCATGGTAGATTTTTATGCTGCCCAAACTAAGAAATTTATCAGATTCATTAAAGTGATTCATCCTTTTATGACATACTCAGTTTCAGTAAACCACAGGTATTCGCAGGAACAAATAAATCTGTAAATTAGAAAGAACATTTGTTTTTGGGTGATTTAGTGTAACCTGTAATTTCGAACTATAGTGTTCAGCATACACAGACTCAGCCCTCTGACTGAGTTCATTGGCACTAAATGTTAACAAAGTTTCATTAGTAAGCCTAATATTTCTTAATAGTTTGTAAATTTCCAGTGGTACAGTGGGGAGTGAAATATTGCAGAGAAATAACATTTCCAAATGTTAAATTGGGTTTCTGGTAGGTGGCCAGTCTGTGAAGTGTCTAGTGATCATCTTGGCCATGTTGTCCAGAGCTTTGCTGTTTTCTGTTAGTTTCCTTGAAATCTTAATTAATTAAAGAAATTCATAACAAGTTCTGCCCTGGAAGAAAATAAGGAAGAAAAGAGTGCTTTTATGAGTACATTTAACTTATTATTATTTGTATTAGTTCAGAAACCTTTTTCCATGTCCAAGTTTGTCTGGATTAGAGCTTCAAAATGAACAAGATTATGTAAGGTTTTCTGTTATCAGTTCTTCCCTGAAATAAATACTACAAACATGTCTTTAATTCCCTTTTGTTTGGTATTATTAAGTTGAAAATTTTTACTTGTTATGCTGGTTATGGTTCCATTCAGAGGAGTGGAGTGGAGTGGGGGTGGAGGGGAAGATTAGGGAGGGGGGAGATCAAGCTTGCTTGTACACAGCCTCAAAACCAGATTTCTTTCATTTGGGAATCATTCCCCGCCCCCCGCCGGAAAAGATGTACTGTTTCCTATGATATTCTAGTGGTATCTGAAAGACTTGAACAGGGAGTCCCTGGCATAATTTCTGTGGAATGTTATCATGTCACCACGGGGAAGGACAAATATTCTGCGCTGCTCTTCTCTTTAACCCTGGATGGTGTAATTAGCAGCCTAATGCCTTAAAGAAGGAATTTCTCAAGTTCCTTGGGGTTTAATTCCATCCATCCAATCAAAAGATTATTGGGCCTCTACCCTACACTGTGGGGGTTATCAAAAGGTCCTTGCATGTAAGGGGTTTATGGTTTAGTATTTGTAGGTAAAAATAAAATTCCCACTTCTCTGCATTTAGCTTAAGGGTGAAGATGGCACACATTTCTGAGGGTAAAGACTTTTTCCCATTACATTTGGATAAAGGGATTTTTCTCATAGAGCAAAATATGTGTTGCTGGGGAAAGGAATAACAAGGCCTAGGCATTTGAAGGTCATGTCTGAGAAACTTAGTCACTTTTTGAATTGTGATAGAATATAGTCTTTTATATTCATAAGCCTTATTAGAAAGCAGACAATCAGGGGCGCCTGGGTGGCACAGCGGTTAAGCGTCTGCCTTCGGCTCAGGGCGTGATCCTGGCGTTATGGGAGAGCCCCACATCAGGTTCCACTGCTATGAGCCTGCTTCTTCCTCTCCCACTCCCCCTGCTTGTGTTCCCTCTCTCGCTGGCTGTCTCTATCTCTGTCGNAAAAAAAAAAAAAAAATTTTAAAAAAAAAAAAAAAAAAAAAAAAAAAAAAAAGAAAGCAGACAATCAGAAAATCCTTCTGTAAAAATCTTGAGAGATCTGTTCTTTGCCCTTGTTTAAGATCAGCTTAAACTAACAAAGGGATTAAATTCTGTCTAGTTTATAAATTTACTTCCAGAGAACAATATTCAGTGTCTTAAAAACCCTAAACTGAAATTGATACATGGGAAATTCTCATTAACCACCAGATAAATGATGTATTTT
Source organism: Ailuropoda melanoleuca (assembly GCF_002007445.2). Classification (NCBI taxonomy): domain Eukaryota; kingdom Metazoa; phylum Chordata; class Mammalia; order Carnivora; family Ursidae; genus Ailuropoda; species Ailuropoda melanoleuca. The sequence goes on along the minus strand of NC_048222.1, from coordinate 102,292,006 downwards.
TCATAGTTGCATTTCCCAAATCAACAGCAGACAAATGACTAGAAGACTGAAGGGAATGGATTGAAAATTAAATCAAGTTAAAATGAAACTTTCATTTTCACTCATGAATTGATTTCCTCCCCAAAATGTTTCTTTGTTGTTTACAAAAGTAATCCATGTAAAACATTCAGGCAACACAAAATTATAAAGGGGAAAGTCAAAATCTTTTTAATTTCACTGCTTATATTTACAGAAAAAAGTGAAAAATAGTTGTATTCTTTTAAGAGAAAAAGAATATACAAAGCTTTATAAAAATGCAATAGAATGACACACACTATTTGTAACAACTTTCCATATGTCAAGAAATGGAGGTTTAGGTTTTAATAAATTACCTCTGAATGTAGTATTTGAACCATATTTAATTTCATGAGTGGATTCCCCTGTATTGATGTTTCCTCTCCAGGTTCTTACCGGTTCGTAAGTGGCAGTGCTTTTGTAGTGGCTGAGTTATGCGTATCATGATTAAGATGGGTTTGGGCAAGCACCTCATTGTCCAGATTTCTCTCAACATGAAAGTTTGATCATAATTTGTTCTGCCATTTGGACAGGTTGGCCACAACTCAGAGACTGTATTTCTTGTTTTTCTCAATGTGATATTTCCCATATCAACTTGGTTGAAAAAAGGAATTTTAGATTTGCAATGAAAAAAAGCAATTGAGCTTTTCTCCTTTCCTCTTAACCTCAAAAATGGCGTGGTTAGAATTTGAGAAGTGTTAGCTCGTATTTTTCTGAACCATTTTTTCCCATTCATGTATTTCAAGTATCCCTTTGTGCAAAGAAGAATGTACTTTGGGAAGCAGAATTTTTTGGTTCTTGGAGAACATACTTGGAAGGCTCATTTCTGCCTACAGTGAGGGTGATTGACAGGGAAGGTGGGGAAATGTTGAGTCCATAGCTGAAGGTTATTGCTCCTTGATTTTCTGTTGTCTGGGAGAGGAATGTGTTCACTCTCAGGTGGGTGTAGTCTTGGAAGGGGAGTGTCAGAATAGACCCGACAGACTCATACATGTAGTGGTCCTTTTGTTCACATACTGTGTGCCCATGAGACCTCTCCTAAGGATCTTCATGCTGACATGAAATAGCTGGAAACTCTTTTGTATATTGTGTCTATCTATGTTCTGCTTCCAGAATTATTTTAGCTAAAATAGATTTTTGATTTACAAGATATAATGGGCTGTTTTTTATGTGCAAGGATGATCTGATAGAATATTGATCATTAAGATGTGTGCCATCCCTTGCTGTTATAGATGTAGAGAGCATTAACACTGATTTATGCAAATTATTTTTCCCAGTTCTCCTTCTAACCACACATTAGTAATCATTTTTTTAAGATGGTCAAGTTAAAATGATGTTTGGCCATTGGCAGAGTAAGTTGACTGGTTTACTCAGGGAATTACACCTTCAGACCTGGGTTTCAGTATGATGCAAATCATGGATAACATATAATCCTGTATCAGTCAGGATGGGCTAGGTAACAATCATCACCAAACAACAGAAGTTTGTCTCATACGAATGCAAAGTTTGCTGTGGGTTGGGGTGGGCTTCCAGGGCAGCTGTTTTTCCAGCTTAGCATTCTCAGCTGCTTTATTTTATGGTACTTTCATATCAAGATGTGCTCCCATAATCACTTAGCAGACAGAGAGAGGGTTGGTGAATCCATTACTAGAAGTTAAATACTTCCTTTGGGAAGTGATGCATATCACTTTCGCTCACATTTTATTGGCCAAAATCAGTAAGAAGGCCACCCCGAACTTCAGAGCGGTAGGAGTGCCATCATGCCCTCTGGCTGGAAATGGAGAAGAACTGGATATTAGGGAACAGTAGTATGCCTACCACATAAAAATACACGTTTCATGTCTAATTCCATGCTTTGTATGATGCTTAAGCTACTCTTGCTGATCATAATTGTCAAGTAACGAGTAAATGGGGTAAGGATTATAGATTGATACGCTGTAAGTTTGGCTTAGTGAAAAAAATTGATATTTGGCAAATTATCACCTGAATCTTCTGTATGGTTATACTTTGATTTGTATCAGAGCAGACTCTATATGACATTTAGCTAGGTGATGATCGGATTCCCCCCACATTTGTAACTGGCTTTATCAACTAACATTAAAGAAATAAAAATAGTTCACTGTTAGGAGATGTAGAGAAACAGAAAGCTGTTCCCTGGAACTGAGAAGCCTGAGCTGATGGCTTCTAGACCAGCTCTTCCACATTTCCAATTGGCAATATTAACGATCTTCTATAGGTATTTCCCTTAGGACGGCCATAGGAAATAAGAGCGTTACCTGAAGCCCATACTGAAAGAAATATGCTTAAGAATGTGTTTACATTATGTAGCTGAGGAAGAAAGTACATACCGCATGTAACCTGGGAGAGTAAAACCTTCTTTTTTTAGAAAGAAAGTAACTTTCTGAGTTAATTTCTTTTAATAAAATAAAATCTTTGAGCAAACTGAAATGTGTTGGGGCTATAGCCAGAAGCCCACATTGATGGTATATTTTGTATAACATGCATTACTGTTCTTCATGCTTTAGGTTTTTGTTCTTCATGCTTTAGGTTTTTTTTTTTTAATTTTAAGGTGATCCAGCTATGAAAATATGTTCAATGAAATGTAAATTGCCAGGAAATTAGATAAAGACGGTAGATTGAGGGAAGAAAGATAAAGGAACCCTTTAAGCTATTTTGATGCTCTTGTTTTCCATGGAAGAAGGAATGCCAAAAAGAGGAAGAACAGGCTTCGAGACCCCCCCGGGGGAGGGGAGCCAGTTTTTTTTTTTCCTCACAGAGGGGCAAATGAAGATGTTTTCTTAGATTCTTTTCTTCAGCATTGTCGCAACCCAAGAAAGCAAATCCCGAGGTTTAATTTGAGATAGATATTTGCTTCTAGGTGATATCAGCTTCTTCCAGGCTAACAGTAAAAACTCACACCACATGGGGTTTGAATCTGACTTCATGGCTTTCTAGCTGTGAGATTCTGGACAAATTACCTAAACTCTCTGTGCCTCAGTTTTGTCACCAATTGGGATCCTAATGCACTGAGTAAGGGTGAAAGGAGTAGAGTACTTAGAAATATAGAATAAGTACTTAATGTGAGTGCTATGTCTTATTTTTGTTCTACTAAGTAGTCATTAGTTCATCATGTCAGCCAACTCCACCCACAAAGGCTTTCTCTGGAAACTTACCACTTATCACGTAGATGTAATGAAGTGTGAAGAGACTTGCCCAGGTCACAAATAAAGCCCCAAATCACCAGGAGAGGTGGAGTGCCACCCAGCTGTGAAGGACTGGGCCAGAAACTAACTCACCACCATCATCCCAGGAAGGGGAAAACAAACCTGACTTACACTTTACGCACGTTAAAAAGAAAAGTGGTCTCACTAAATTGGAAAAAGATCCAATTATTTAAAAAATGTGTTACTGTCATTGGAATTTGAATCTTCAATCGAAATTATATTACAACATAGATGACAAGTAGTTGAAATATTAACTGAGGGAAACAGTTTTGGCACTCCAAGAAAAACCCTTGTAATTAATCTTCACTGGTAATCTCCTCAGAGTAACCATTACTAATTAGAAACATGCTTTGTTAAGCCATCCAGATTCTAAGCCTGATGATGGCAGGAGTATATTTTTTTGTACCGCCACAGCCCCAAGACTAAGTGGTACGTTTTGCATGCAGCAAGTGTATAATCAGTGTAGTTTGTTGCTACTCTGAGTGAGAGCTAAACATAAAATTATACATTTAAAGCAAACACAGAACAGAAGGAGTTCCTGGAATGGAGCCATTCTCCTTTCCAATCACATGCAGTTGTTGAGAGACAATCCAAGTGGAAATAGTGAATTTGGTTCTGACCAGGGTGAGCCACAACATCTGGATTCTGGCCCTCCACCCCAGACCTTGACCTTCTCCTTCAAAAACAGTAGATAGTGCTCATAGAAAGGTGATTCAAACAGCATACGCGTGTAACCGTGTAAATTCGACGAAGGCAATGTGACTAGTGTTTTGCAGATGAGTTCATACTGAGTGTTATTCTCAGCATAAAGACATTTAAATCTCTTTTGGTACAGATGATATAATTATCAGCTTTTCCATTCCTGTCTGTACTGCACGTGCTGAACAACATGGTTCTATTAATCAGTTTCCTAGTCTCTTAGAAGGATAACATGCTTCGAGGTGTTATTTTATTATGTGATTAACACTTTGTGTTACTTTTTAAAAATTGTGGTAAAATATTTATAACAAAATGTACCATTTTAACCCTGTTTAAGCATACGGTTCAGTGGCATTAAGTACATTTGTTAGTCTTTTAATTAGAGTGCTATTCACGTCTGGGGAGTGTACTGCTCCTTAGCACTTTTACCAAAAAGGGGTACAGAAAAGCAGGGACACCCTGATCATTTCATGGGCTCTCTTAGCAGCAGCTTTGTGAAATGATTTGGTGGATAGGAAATAAAGTTTATTGACCAAAATGAATGTGTTGTCTTAACAACAGCCATTGTTCTTGCTATTCTTTTCTCTCAACAGATTTGGTTAGACTGGCTAAGAACTTAATGTAGATTACGGTTCCCCAGGCTGAGTTGAATCTTCACAACCATCAAGAGTAGACACAGCTCTGCTGACTCTTGAGCCTGTCAGGAGATTCTAGAACGCTGCTTTCTCGTGGTTACTGCGGCTGTTCAAAGACCATCACACATCTCTGTGACCCTGACGGTAAAGACAAGGGGACATCACCCTCCTGCTTCTCACCTGGAAAGACAACTCCCAGTCCATTTCCTCCCATTCGGTAAGATCCTATCAGTCCCTCAAATTCCATTTCAAATACTCATCTCCAAAAAGTAGGGAAAAGTTGATGGCAGCAGTAAGAGACCATTAAAGAGAACTAAAGGAGCCAAATGAAGCAGGAGCCAGAGGGAGTCAAGTAAAAGCATTGAAAAACATTTGTTTTAATTTCTAGATAAGAGACCCCAAAGTATATTTGATCATGGGAGTGATAGCCCTCTTCCATGGAGAAACTGATGTTTGTAGAGAAAAATGATAGAATTGAAGGGTTGGAAAAGACGTTTGAGTTCAGCTAGTCTCTTCTACCCAGTATGATGTCTCTGATAGGGCTTCAACTCATTTTTTCCCTGAACACAAAGAGTGATGGGGAACTCACTCCTAAGCTCTTTTTCAAGATCATCAATTCCCCTCACCATCTCTTGCATTCATCAAGCAATTCTGATATAGGGAAGGATGCTGTATTAGTTTGATAGGGCTGCCATAGCAAAATACTACAGACTTGGTGGCTTAAGCAATAGGAATTTATCTTCTGGAGGCTGGAAGTCCAAGATCAACGTGGTGGCAGGTTTGGTTTCTCAAGGCTTCTCTCTTTGGCATGAGATGGCTGCCCCTTTGCTGCCTCTTCGCGTGGCTGTCCCTGTGCATGTGCACCCATGAGCTCTCTGCCTCATCTTATAACACTAGTCATAGTGGGTTAGGGCCCCACCCTGACACCCTCATTTTATTTAATCACCTCTTGAAAAACCATATTTGACCAGGAGCTCTTGAACGACAGGAATCCTGCCTTCTCCATCTTGGGCTGCCAGAGTCTAGCACAGTACCTAGCACTCAGTACTCAAATGAATCCCAGCCAAATGAACTGAAAGGCATGTCTTTATTCATTGGGCTTTCCTGTTGAAGGCCAAAGCAGGATTGGATCAAAATGTTTGGAGAAACGTGAGAGAACATCCTCCTGACGGTACTTGGACACGTCAGTACTTCTGCTGCTTTGAAACCGAGATGATTTGCCATGTGGTTGAGCACCTGATCCCATCAGGTAGGTCTTAAATATATGACTGTCTTGAGATTTTATACCCACCACTAAGGTGATGAGTTTTCACTGCAGGTGAAGGGCATTCATATTGGAAACAGGTGCCAACTGGACTGTGATGGTTTCTCATTTCCAAACAGCTGGGGCACAGATAATTGCAGATATTTGATAAAGCCAGCAAGTTCACTCTACATGGTTCAATGAACTACTCTTTCTATTCTGTGTAGACAAATGTTACCACGATTTCTTTATGATCTTTGGGCAGGTTATTATATTCTAGATTGCTTATATTCGATGAGGCATACTCTTTCATCATTATTATTATTCCTTTGCCCTTCTCATTTAATGATATTTACAAGCTCTTAGGTGTAATAGGTTCTTATTTAGCAGAATATTTGTCCTGCTTTGACTAATGATGCATTGCTCAGTTTCACCCATCATTGACTGCTCAGTTGGTGGAGCCTGCTTCTGGCTTCCCTGTTTCTCATTATGTACACTTTTTTCTAATGTCACAGATGCCCCCTTATGTGGGGACACTTTCATTTTCTTTCTTTGCTTCTGCTTCTGTTCTGATGTTCCTTCTTATTTTTTATGTCACTATTAATTTTGAAAGGTCAATTGTTAAGAATATGTCTACCTCCGGGGTGCCTGGGTGGCACAGCAGTTAAGCGTCTGCCTTCAGCTCAGGGGGTGATCCCGGCATTATGGGATCGAGCCCCACATCAGGCTCCTCTGCTATGAGCCTGCTTCTTCTTCTCCCACTCCCCCTGCTTGTGTTCCCTCTCTTGCTGGCTGTCTCTATCTCTGTCGAATAAATAAATAAAAATATTTAATAAAAAAAAGAATATGTCTACCTCCATAAAATAAATATTTCAAAGCATATATTATTTTCATGTTCACTACCAGTTTTTTTTTTTCCTTTTGGACCTACCTAGGTGAATATGGAGGATAAAGATTTTCCTTATTTGGCAAAATATAGTGGTGATTACTCTCCTTGGCCTTTGAATATCACCCATCTAGGGATAAGGAAGTAGTCCTCTATGACTGAGTATAAGGCCTGAATACATTCACATCCTGCATTCTTGCTTTAAGCCATAGGAAATTAGGTTAGTGATCAAGAGAATAGCTGGCAGTCGTGGGAACACTTCACTTGTTATTTATGCAGTAGTTATGTGATCGTTTTAGTATTAGATCCTGTGTGGCTTGTGGTTCATGGATCAGGCTGCCTAATCCCTGAGCCACAAGGGACATCTGTGAATCCACCGTCCAGTTCCTAAACTAAAGGCACACAGGCAAAGAGACCGTTTATAATGCACAGATCCTTACACAAATTAGCAGATGAAACTCATTTGGATATAGAGAAAGATTGATGTGGGGGGTATCCAAAAATGACATCCATTTCCATAAACACTTTATAAGATTAAAAAATGAGGCAAACCTTACATTGGATGCAAAAATAAATAATTATGAAAAATAAAAATAGTGACAAGCTAGTAAACCTACAACAGTGAAATTTCTTTTGCCAAAAGAATAGGAAATCCTCAACAGAAATATCAGAAAAGCATGTAAGTAATCTTACTTTAGGGAATAAACAAGTATGATGACCAATGTTTTATTCAACAGAACTACATAGAATTCAAATAATAATTTAAAATAGTTTTTCCATATGGAACTCACTTGACTGTCAGTCTTTCAGAAAATACTCAGAATAATACTTTGCTAATATTTTTGTACAAATTTGTACATTTCTAACTTTTTACACCTTTACCCACTCTGTGTATACAAAATGTGTATATTTTTCTTTTCTTTTTTTAAAAAAGATTTTACTTATTCATTTGACAGAAAGAGAGGGCACAAACAGGGGGAGTGGCAGGCAGAGGGAGAGGGAGAAGCAGGCTCCCCATGGAGCAGGGAGCCCGACATGGGGCTCCATCCCAGGACCCTGAGATCATGACCTGAGCCGAAGTCAGATGCTTAACCAACTGAGCCACCCAGGCACCGCAAAATGTGTATATTTTTCTTAGTGAAAACTGATAACATGGTAATTATTATAAACTTTCATATTATCAAAATTTCATTTTACCAAAGTTCTGCAAGATTGGGATCTTGTTGGATTTAGTTGAGGAGAATGCAGGTAAGGGTATGTGATGGGTGGTGTGGAGGGCGCCATCAAGAGAAAGAATAAACACTTTCTTCCTGTAATCTCCTCGTTAAATCTTGTTTCTGTTATGTAACTGAATACTGACATTCGACCGTTGTATTCTTGAGACCCTGGCTGTTGATTACCAGGCTCCTGTGAGGAGTTTTCTGGGTGCTCTTTGCTGTGATAGTTAAGAGACAACAGCAACAATGGGGACTCCTGCAACAACACTGCAACCATGTGAAGCTTGTAAGAAACTTGTGGCACCTCCCAGTGGACTGATGAACAGGTTTCCCCCCTCTCTCCCATGAGGTGATGAGATGGGGACATTTTCAAAGGGGATAGGCCACCAAGATCAGGCCTCCCAGTGAGTTACTTCACTCCTGAGAAATTTCAGCAAGTTATTAAGCAATTTTCTTTTTTTACAAGGAAAATTCCAGTTTTCCATTCCTGGCTTGTTTTAAACATCTCACTTGGCGACATCATGTTTAGCTCAGGCTTACGAGGGCTGCCACTGCACTGAGGATGGGCTGAGCTGAGTGACAACCTGGAATGATCCAGCACAAATAGATCCAACCAAATTTGGCTTCAAGGCCTACAAAACACAACATGGACATTATTAGTTCTCCAAGGGAAGCAAATAGTTCCATTAATTTAATATCTGAAGAAGACTTGTGTATCATCTTCTAATGTCCTTTAGATTGGCATTGGAGATTGGGAAGGTGACCCAGGTGGTCATACTCCTAGAACATTTATGTTCTTCTTTGGCGACCATCTCCCCTCTGGGCTCCTGGGAGCAGTTTCCTGGGGAATGGAGAGCAGAGAGAATCATAATTATGTCTCAGCCTGGGTTCATCACCCAGTAGGGACCTGTATTTCTACATGTGCCCTTATAAATCTTTTAGCTAAATCAGGGCTCAAATGTAAAACCCAGTTCCCTAGGGAACTTTTAAGTATAAACCAAAGTCTGGTTTAGGCTGATTTTTTTTTTTTTTTACCTTTGTGAAATGTATTTACACATGATGGTTGCAGATTTAGTACAAAGTCTTATTATTTTGCATTACACTAAAAACAAAACCAAAACCAAAGCCAAATGAACTAAAAGCAGAAACATCTCTTGAATACCTTATGACATATAGATCAATTTCATATAAATTTATATCTTTGAAAATGTAGTTAGAAGCTGGTAGAAGATAGAGGAGGCATGTTTCTGGGCAGGGCTGCCATCATTATTTTGTTTGGTTTTGCTTTTTAACAGCATAGTATATACTCATAAGGGGATAAAGTAATGAAAATATGACAGACTTGTCCTTTCTGGTTGTTCTCGAGTCCTGTGACAACCACGAAACCTGATCCCAATTCAGCTGGGCTTTGTACAGTTTAAATCCCAAGTGAGTAGCTTTCTGGAGTTAATACCCTAAGGAGTTCTACTCTGGTGTCCTGGCTATCCCAAAAGGAGATTCTGTCTGGTCAGCACTCTAGAGCCAAACACTCCTTTAAAATCTGGATTGGCTGATGCTACGTGTCCAAGTCCAGACAGAGTGATAAATCACTCATAAGCGAGGAGAGAGGAAAGTAGTGCAGTGATTGTCACCGGCTACGATCTTGGTCAATGCTGTTCTATAGCTCTTCTCCGCTACAGCACTTTTTTATATTGAGCATGTGATTCCCAATCTGAACCTCTGAATTTGAATGGCAGAATAAGTCGCTGGAAGCTGTTAGCAAAAACTATGCTGTCTGGAAATGATTCTTGGGATCTCTAGAATCCTACAAAGAAATAATAGAAAACCCAGGGACCACTAAATGCCATGTAAACTGCTGGGAAAAAATAGCTTGCATTTTCTGGAGGAAAGGTGACTCTGTATTTATGTAATCATTTCAGTTATGATTCTGCTTATTAGCTGTAAAACCCAGAAGTCATAAGGTTAGTAGGAACATTTCCAAAGATACATACGTTAAATTTAAAGAATAAGGTCATACAGTCACAGAATTCAAAGTTTATTGGGAGGGGGCATCTGTCTCAAGTTAGAGTCTTTGTAGGGAATGCTGGCTCCTGGCACAGACTTTCTTGGCTTATGTGTTCTTTCTATCTGTGTCAAACACGGCTTGTTCCTCAAACCAGCAGAAGCTATTTAAATCTTAAGGAATGGATGCCCCCTATACTTAGCAGCATGTAAGCAGTAAAGGTACGTGTTCCATTTACCTAACCAAGAAAGGGCCTCAGTTTGCAAGTTTGTAGTATTGGTGATATGCTTTTATATTTTAATACACTTCTTACGTTGGAGTTATTTCTTTTTTGTCTGTGTTTTTTTGTTGATTCACATTGCACTTCCAGCTTTTAACTCATTTTAGTTTAAAACTGATTTTCTGTTTTCAATATGTGCTAGGAACTGTGTTCAAAAGGGTGCAAAGGATGCTATAAGTGAGTAAGACAGAAATAATACAAAGAATTAGTGTATGAAAAATTTTCAGTCTCAGGAGTAACAATAAATACACAGTCAAATGAGATTTTCCCCCTGTGAAATTACTCACGATTTAAAAAAAAGAAAGGGGTGTGGGTAAGGCTATGATGGGAGGGCTCTTGTTTTTCTGTGAGGGTGTCATAAGAGAGATGCAAACCAAAGCAAACCAAAAGGGTAGGATCAAGGCTAGAAACTGCAGGGAAAGTTTCTGGAAAGGCTAGCACTTGCGTGAGGACTTGGGGGAAGGATGAAATTCAGAGGGTGGCAATGGAAGACAGGGCACACTGCATGATTGAAGATGGTACCTTTTTGGTGGTAGTACCATGTTTTGGTTTGGATTAAGGATGGTGCCGTGTTTTGGAGATTTATCCATCTTGGCACATGAGCTCTAGCTTAGTCATTTTAATGTTTTTACAGTATTCCATTGGATGAATGGAATTCATTCTCCTTCTGATAAACAATTAGACTGTCTCCAAATTTTTGTTGTCACAGACAAAGCCACCGTGAACATCTTTGCATATGTGTTCTTGTGCCCACTTGAGAGACTTTTTCCATGATATATCCTGGGGAACAGGATTGCTGAGTCATGGGGTATGCACTAGATAGTCCGAATTGCTTTTTTTTTAAAATTTTATTTTTATTTATTTTTATTATTTATTATTTATTTATTTGAGAGACAGAGAGTGAGAGAAAGCACAAGCTGGAGGAGGTTAGAATGAGAGGGAGAAGCAGGCTTCCCACTGAGCAGAGAGCCCAATCAGGGCTCGATCCCAGGACCCTGGGATCATGACCTGAGCTGAGGGCAGTAGCTTAACTGACTGAGTCATCCAGGCGCCCCTCCAAATTGCTCTTGAAGTGTATGTGCCAACTGAAGCGCCCACTGGCAATGTTGGAGTGTTCTTACTATTCCACATCCTCACACTTAGCATTCACAGACATACATTGTGTCAGTTTGATGGGTGTGAGTGTGTATCATATTAATTTTTTTCTGTTCCCTGATCATAAGTGAAGTTCAAAAAATTTTTGTATATTAATAGGCCATTCTGATTTCTTCTTGAGCAAATTGCCGTTTCCCCCCATTTCCTATTTTTTTAAATCTTTATTGACTTATAGATCTTCCTTACATATTCTAGATGTCATATTTTTAAAAAATCAATGAAATGAATTGCAAATATTTTCACTTCCTCTGGGTCTTGTTTTTTAAACTGTTATTATGGTCCTATTTCATTCCAAAGTGATTGTAATTCAGTCAAAATTATCAGCCTTTTTGTCTATGGTTTATGTTTCCTATGACGTATGTAAGAAATCCTTTCTTACATATGTCATAAAGAGAGCATCCTAACACTCTTTCTGGAGATTTTGCTTTTCATATTTAGGTCCTTAATTGGCCTGGAATTAATTTTTGGGTATGGTCTGAGACAGGGCTGTAATATTTTTTTTTCCCATAAGGATGTCCAACTTCCCAAACCCATAAATAATTCTTTTTTTATTTTATGTATTTATCACCTGCCAGGAAGTTTATAAAGAATTCAGTGAGCAAAAACTGCAGGAATCCTTTCAGTGGTAAAGTGTGTGCATGTCTCTCTGTGGTCAGAGGTATTCTAGAAGCTGCTAAAGGATGGTGAGTATAGATCTGATTGAGTTTGAATTCCAACTCTCACTTGTAAACAAAGCAGGGTAAAAAGAATGCTCACAAAGTGAATCAATTTCAAAAAGTTGGTATTGAAATGAATATAATTGGACAGAAGTTTGGGATGGAAATAGGAGCTGTCCATATCAATTTCAAATGGTTGGAAAGGCTAGAATGTAGGGCTATCCACTGGACTCTGGAAATATTAGAATGAAATGAAGAGGACTCTTGATAATACCAACCCCAAGAGCTTTGACTCAATCAGTTGAACAAAACAGTATCAGTGAGGAGCAAGGTATGTGTAAACTATTTATTTTTGGGAAAATAACTCTCTGCAGACAGCACCAGGACTTGGCTCACTCAGTCTCACTCCCAGCAGGCCTTTCCCTCACCTTTCCCTTTGAAATGGGTTGAAATGCTAAACACCAACTTTTCTTAGACACTTTCTACCTGCGATGGCCAGTGATGCAAGGGTACAGTATTCCTTCTGAAGCAGAAAGACAAAGCTGTTGGGGATAAGGCCTTTAGTCCTCTCACTTGTTGCTTCCTGGAAATTGGATGTAGGATCTGAAAGTGCAGCAGCCATCTTGTGATCTCAACGGCAGACTTGTGGCATTCTGAGCACTCTTGCCAGTCTGGTGTTTCTACCCTTAGAGTTCTTGTCACCAGAGACAAAATAAACTCATATATGTATAAATCCTTGTAGTGAAGGCTTTTATTTTTGAAATTCATTTAAAGTCAAACACATACCTACCTGATAGAGCTTTGATACCTCATTCATTCATCCATCCGTCCATCCATCCATCCATTCATTCAATATCTGTTATCACTGGAAATATTTACAGTAATGGGTGTGTGTTAGTGAAGTAAGGGAGGATTGAACAGAGGAAGGATTGAAAGGAGAAGATGGCACATGTTCCTCATATCTGGAGTTTAATTTCTAAATAGGTGAAATCAGACATTACCACAGATTAAGCAGAGTTTATGAGAAGTGCCCCAGGCACCAACATTTGGCCCCAAGTATTCAGATGATCTTCTACAAGCATCTGGGATTCATTGTGGCAGCTTGGGCACCACATGGGCATCTTTATGCAGCAAACACTTGGTCCTAACGCATGTCATGAGTTCCTAAAGTCACATGATGATGATTCTGTAGTCTGAGATGTTCAATGGTGTATGTTGTACTAAAAAACAATACATACTTGTAGCCAAGGATCAAAGTTAGGACATAAATTCCTGGGATCTTTTTTGTCTCATCTTGGTATTCCTCACCATGACTAATTTCTTGTTTGCACATTTCAGGGGCAATGTAGTTAGTTTTATTTCCTGGTCATAATTTAATGTAGAGTAGATGGAGATATAATCTGACTACTTACATTACTGACGAGTTCTAGATCTAAACTTGGCAATGAATACTCTATTCAGTTTCTAGTTTCCTGACCTAGATGAATGAATTCCATAGGAAGGCTAGGTCATGCCACCCACCTTCTTTCCATAGAATGTCCTTGGGCTCTGGTCAAGGGCTGAAGACATGGTGGCAGTGGGAATGGGAGAATAAGAATAAGGCATGGCCATGGAAGGGCCCAGCCCTAGCTTATCCTTGATCTAAAGAACCTCTAGGAGGATGAGTTGGGAGGCATTTAGGATTGTCAGTTCTCCTTGAACTTCATTAGTGTTCCTGTGAGGCTATTATCAAGCATTTTGATGGTGATCCTGGTCTTGGCCCTGAATGTATGGTTTGTGACTCAGGCTGCCCCATAGCCTATCCCTGGCACTTTCAATCTGATCGGACTTGGGCTGAGGCTATAGAAGAAGCATTTGAAAGTGAAAGTGTCGGAGTGCAAGGTTAAGGTTAGGGGAAGTTTGTCAACTCATTATTATGGTACTGAAATATCTTCCTTTGGAAAACCCTCCAATTAAGTCTTCCATGCTATACTCTAAACTTCTTAGACCAGGGAGGTTGTGCTATGGGAATAGGATGCCTTGGGTCCTCAGGCTTTGATCTCTAGCTCATGGAAACACACTGTGGGATGATAATGGTTTTAGCCTATTTGTCTTTTCCCACCATTTCTGAACGTTCCTCCTCTTGATTAAAAAATGCCATGCTTATAAGATCAAAAGTTTATGATAAAGATTTTATTTTTATATAAAGTCATTTAAACTGTTTGTTTCATAGATTGCTTAGTCCATCTGTGATTATCTCAGTGTAGCTTTCCTTGATATAAACAGAAAGGTTTTGAAAAATTCAATGAATCCCAGTGATGGTTAACATTAGAATTGGCTCATGCTGAAGTTCGTATTGACCTCAGAGCACAAGTTTATCTTTTGAGGTTGTTTTGATTTTGGGGAGGATAGATATTGGAACTTTCCATAGAGAATGCTGCTTGGTTGACTTGTTTTTCTTCTCCATGATGTTAGAAAGAAAATCTCTCTGACCAGAAGGCTCACTCCTCAGCCAAAGCAGTGGTCCATCTGCCGTATCACTGTCTGTACAGAGCAAACAATCCCAAGATCGCTTGATCCAGCACCCAGCTCTAGGCTAGAAAGATGGTGCTTCTTCTGTTTTATAGGTCCCAGGAGGGCCAAACAACTTGGTCAAATCACTAGGAAATGATGCTAATGGTGGAGTGCAGATGTGACCAATGTAGGAGAGGGGAATGAGAGCAGGTCCTAGGATTCCTGATTCCCAATTCAAGTCCACACAAATCTATATTGTGCAGCTGGCCTGTGTAAGCTTGTTGAGTACTGATGCTGATCTCTGGGAATCTGAGATGAAGACCAGGTAGGATGGTAAGGGAGTCCTAGCTGGTCTTGCTACTCTCTTCTCCGTTTGGTAATTGGTCACTACCTCTTGTCTTTCAAAATCTCTTCATTAATATCAAAGGAAAGTGTCCCTATTTTTTCCTCCAAGAATTGAGTCAGTTCTGTATCATGGCCTCTTCGTTGACCTTATTCTGTCATCTCACCTCTTTGCTGTATTTCTCATCTCTCCTTCCCTGCTGAGTCTTCCCTGCAGTTTTCCAAACATATTCAAGTCCCTCCTATATTAAGAAAAATATCTCTATTCTGCTTTCCTCACTCTCCTTTTATTCTTTCACAGCCTTCTTGAAGGAGTCAGCTACATTGTTTCTTCTGCATTTATAAAAATTAAAATATATTTGACATACTTCTTGTAAGTTTAAGGTGTTGATTTGATACATTTATATATTGCAATATGACTGTCATTGCATCATATCTTCTACACTTCATTTTTCTACTTCTTTACCACTAATTTATGCTGAGCCCACTGTAATCCCTGCCTTGACCATTTCTCTGTTCTGTCAAAGGTCACTGTGATAACCTAATTATCAAGTTCAGTAGATTCAGTTTTGGTCCTCCCTATTTGACGTCTCTGTGTCATTTAACAGTTTGTCACTCAATTTTTTTGGGGGGGGACAGTTCTTGGAGATAAATTATCTATTACCTTTGTATTAAATTTTACCTAAAATATTAAAATTACCATGAAAGTAAAATTTAGCTTCTTTTTCTACATTAGTCTTCATTCATTAGCACTGATATTAATTGAATATTTAATTTAATATTAAACATAATTAATAGGGGCGCCTGGGTGGCACAGCAGTTAAGCGTCTGCCTTCGGCTCAGGGCGTGATCCGGCGTTATGGGATCGAGCCCCACATCAGGCTCCTCTGCTATGAGCCTGCTTCTTCCTCTCCCACTCCCCCTGCTTGTGTTCCCTCTCTCGCTGGCTGTCTCTATCTCTGTTGAATAAATAAAAATTAAAAAAAATCTTTAAACATAATTAATAGACTTTATTTTTTAGAGAAGTATTGGGCTTACAGAAAAATTAAGTGGAAGGTGCAGACAGTTCCCATATACCTCCTCTTTCTCCTGTCACAGGTTTAACATCTTGAGTTGCTGTGTTATATTTATTAAAACTGATGAGCCAGCATTGATACATCATTGTTAATTAACGTCTATAGTTTACGTTAGGGCTCCCTCTTTGGGTTCTACAATTATATGGATTTTGACAAATGGATAATGTCATGTATCCGCTATTACAGTATCATACAGAATAGCCTCACTGCCCTAAAAATCTCCCATGCTCTACCTATTGATTCCTCTTTTCTTTTTCCTGGAGCCCCTGGCAACCACTAATGTTTTTATTATCTCCATCGTTTTGCATATACTTGGTATCTTACAGTATGTAGCCTTTTCAAACTGGTTTCTTTTGCTCAGTAGTATACATTTAAGTTTCTTCCATGTCGTTTTGTGGCTTGCTAGCTCATTTATTTTTATCGTTGAGTAATATGCCATTGTGTGGAGGTGCCACAGTTTATCCATCCACCTATTGAAGGACATGGCGGTTGCTTCCAAGTTTTGGCAATCATGAATAAAACTGTAAACATCTGTGTACAGATTTTGGTGTAGACATATATTTTCAACTCATTTGAATAATTATCACTTAATTTTGAAAGCCTATCCTTCCTTGACTTTCATGGTACCCTTTTCCTTCGGTTTCCCTCCCAGTCTTTGATTATCCTTTCCCGTTTCCCTTTGTTGAGGCTTCTTCTTTTGCTAGCTTCTTAAATGGAGGTGTTGTTTTGTTTTGTTTTGTTTTTTATCCCTCAGGGTTCTGTGGGAGGCTTTTAAATATCTTCAGTATTTATCATATTCTTCTGGGATGGTCTTATCTGCTCCCAGGACTTCAGAGGGGTCATATCACTGGTGTGCCCTAACCTGTATTTCCATTTCAGACCTTTTCCTTAAAACCCAGACCCATGTATGTGCTTTACTTCTTGGATGTCTCTTAAATGGAGATGTGGGCAACATGCCATAGAGGAAGGACATCCAGTTCTGGGGACTGTTTCTCATATGGAAGTAAAAGTGTTTCTGTTTCTATGACATACGTATGAGTGGTGAGGCTTTTCTACTCTATTTCCTCTAACGCAGGGCTTCTCAACCTCAGGGTTATTGACATTTGCCAGATAACTTTTTTGTTGTAAGGGACTGTCTGTGCTTTTTAGAATGTTTCTCATTATCTCTGGTCTTTACCTATTAGATGCCAGTAGTACCTCCTCATTCCTCCCAGGTTGTAAAAACCAGAAAAATGTCTCCTGACATTGCCAAGTATCCCCTGGTGGTGGGGGAGAAGGGGGAATTGCCCTCCTTGAGAACTATGGCTCTAATTTAATACACTTTCCATTGCTCTGTGTCTTTGTTCACATTGCTTCTTCTTGAAGTGCCTTTTCTCAGGATGAACTCCAGGGAGTTCATAAGGGATGGCTCACCTCCCTTATAAAACCTTCTCATATCCTTACCCCTTCCTTTCTCTAGAGTATTACCTCTTCCTTTGTGCCTCACTGTCCTGTGATGTTACTCTGTTTGCTTATTTACACATGTGCTTCTCTTCTCTGCATGGTGAGCTGATTGAGGGTTGGCATCATGCTTTAGTCTTTGAATCCCCAGCACCTTCACAGTATGTGGTAATTAAGGTACCCAATTAATATTGTTAAATAAGTGAACCTTAATGACCCCTTCTGGTCAAATCCTCTATGATAAATTTTCACAGCACTATGTACAGGTCCATCTAAAGCACTGATTTCAGTTATAATTTTCCATTTTTTTAGTGTGATTATTAAATTAATGTCTTTCTCCCTCACTAGGCAGACTATAATAAGCTCCATGAAGGCAGAAGCTATAGTTGTTTTTGGTCATCACTGAATCATGCCGTGCTTGGCACTTAATCGGTGCTCAAGACATATTTGTAGAATGAATAAATGATCTTGGGAAAGAGTGGCCTTGGGAGGTTCAACCTGGGCTTATTAATAACAACAATAACAACTGACAGTTTAAAAAGTGTTTTTAAAGGTAATTATTCTCATTTAAAATTACTAAAAACCTTGGTAAAAAGGTATTGTTTCTGTCTTTAAAAATATTTTATTTATTTATTTGAGAGAGACTGAGAGAGAGAGAGGGGAAGAGAGAAGGAGCAGGGGGAGTGGGACAAGCAGGCTCCCTGCTGAGTGCGGAGCCCCACAGGGGCTGAGATCATGACCTGAGCCCAAACCAAGAGTTGGACGCTCAACCAATTGTGGCACCCAGGTGCCCCTTGTTTCCGTCTCGCAGATGAGAAGACTGAGGAAGCTCAGAGAAATGGAACATCCTAAGGTCTCATATCTCATTATAATTGTATTATACAATTTGAGGGCTGGGTTATTTCTTGTCCATACAGCCAGATTTGGGGAGATCAGTAAATCTTTTAAGGGAATATTAAAAATTAATAACCATATGATTATTCTGTATTTTTTTGTGTATTAGTTCAGAGAACAGGAATTTTTACATCTATATTAGAAAAAGTCACTGGGATTTATAATAACTGCCTATGGCTCCTTATCAGCCCTGTAATAACACAAACAGTACGTTTAATTTGTATTCCAGGGGCTAGCCAGAGAGGGTTAACACAGGGAGTTTCATAGATCCAGCTGATGCAAATATAAAATGAGAGAAAAATTTTGGTATTTTGAAGAATAAAATACTTTCTCTGTATTAATTTACAATATAAATGATTGACAACCTGAGCAAGATAAAGGAGGCCTAGGAAAGTGGTTCTTAAGCTTGTGGTTTGATGGGACGAAGACTAATATAGACCTATTGATCCTATCATTTCTTGTCACTAGATACATGAGAATAGTGACATTTACCCCCACTAACCTGGAAGTAGGGGAAAGAATGAATTTACATGCCTCGGAGCCTATTTTGGGTAAATTATTATTTTTTATTATTATTAATATATTCCTGAAATTAAATAGAGACATGAGTGCATTATAAACTTGAATTCTATCAGAGACCACCTGAATCTCTTTTGCAGAACATTGGAATTCCCAGGCCACAGCTAAATATCACTAACTAATCATTCCAGACTTTTTACTCAAGAATGATGATAGATTGAATCCTAAAAATGTACACACATAGGAAAGGTGAAAAGGGATGTGAAATCTGTACTAATATCTTTTAGATGCTGCATTAGAAATGAGAATAGATTCTTCATGGGACAGGCAATTATTACTACCTAGTAATACTCTTCGTATCACTATGGCAGTTCAATGAAGGCATCCAACAGTTAATTGTTGAATAAAATGGCAACTCCGTTCTATCCTATGAATGTCTGACTAGAGAAAAGTTTCCCAGGAGAAGAAACTAGGCTGTATTTCAAGTAATACTTCCTGGGGTATATGAAAAGTTTTCTATGATGATACCAAAGGGTAGTCGGTTCCCTATCCTTTTACAGGTGACAGAAAGAGGATGTTATTAGGGGGCATGTGAGAAGACATGTGGAATTCCAGCGGAAGAGTCTTGATGGTATTGATGGAGACAAATCCTTGGTGATGTTTGATCCAGCTTTGAGACAAATGGCAAGACTGAAGATACATGTAAGTGAGGAGAAGTAATAATAATCCTAGGAATACATAAAGTATCAATCTCTGAGTTACTGGTCATTGATTGCTTTCTTGGTGAGATTTTTATGGAAGGATGACCTTCTTGCTGAAAATGACAGTAGTGGGAAAATAATATAGCTCTGATGAGACCATGTGAAGATTTGCTTTGTGTGAATGTGTGTGTATGTTACATGGAGATATTGTCACACTATTTAGCAAGGCAACTGTTTTCTTGTCCTTGAATCAAGAATAAAATGGAAACTCAAGAGAATTTCTCTTTGGCCAGAGAGCTTTTTATGTTGGCCTTCCTGACCCCTATATTCATACTTTGGATCGCCCACTGGTGAATCCAGGAGAACCAGAGACAACTTTCATAGATTGGAAAATCAAAATGAATTTGTGTACATTTCAAGTTAAAAGATCCTTTTTAGGGGAATTAACGCTGTGATGTTGGAAGGTGTTATTTCATTCACAAAGCATTTGCGAGATCTGTTATGTGTGAGATTAATCACATGTAAATATTTGGTAGAAGTAAAGCAAAATTATTCCCTGCGAAATGGACCCAGTGGTGGGAGCTGGCCCGATGAGAAGAGGCTGTGTTACACTTTTCTAAGTATCCCCAACAGAGCTGCTTATTCTCTGAATCTGGAAGAGATCCAGTGGGATTTAGTTTTATGAGGTTTAATGTAAAGGTGTTGTATTTCATGAGATGAAATCATAACACAGTGGGTTGCAAGAATTTTGAGAGATTATTTTTTCAGAGTGTTTGGCAAGCACCAATCTCTAGAGAATTTTGTGTCTAAAAGAGAAATATAGATCTTCTTTCATAGGATTGAAATGATAACTAATCTTTAATCCTTTTTAGATGGCCAGAGTTTGACTGGTTAGGCTGATTTGGAAGGCACATAGCAGGTCTGACCTCTACAGTTGGCTTTTTTTTTTTTTTGGAATCATGTCTCCCAATGCATTTTAAAGCTTCAGGGTACATGGGCAATGCATTTTGGGGGCCCCCACACTCCTAACCCATGATTAGGGATCTTTTCATTTATTTATAGATCATACCTCACCTTTAAGCTTCATGTACAGTTTGATTCTCCGTGACTTTTGACAATCCAAATGAACATTTGGCCAAGACAAGAGAATGCTATCAAGTTGTATCTCAGGTTTCTTTCCTCTCCTGCTCTTATTATGTTTTCAGCTGAAAAACATTCTCTGTCTCTGTTTTAGAGAAAGCTGAGCCATTCCTTTGACTTAGGTTTGACCTTTTTTTACTTTGTTCTGGAACACATATAACTGTCCTTAGGCTAAACATCTTTCTACTTTTGTGACCATTTCATCTCTAATTTCCCTGCAATGCAACTTCTTGGACCAGGTTTCTCATGAATGGCAGGAGAGAAATAAGACACTGTGGGGGGAAATCTGGTGCCTCTTCTGATTTCCTGGTTTCCATGTGTGTGGAAGGTAGTTTTCTCTCTCTGTAGCTTAGAGCCTTCTTGAAATGTGGTTCAGGCAAGAATGTTTTGGAAGTGCAATTAATTCAACATGGGAGCCTAGCAAAACTAATGCATGCCCCATTGTATGTAGCTCTTTTCCCAGGGAGATTTTCTTCCCCCCTCGTCTCAGAAATAAAAGATGCAATCTTAAGACTTTAAAAACGTTATGCAGCAGCCGGCATATCATCTGTAATGATAAAAAGATGTGCACATCAGCACAGATGTGTTTGTATCAGTTCGTGGGTATGATATATATCATGTGGAGCCTCTGGTGAATTCTCGTGGTAATACTGATGAAACTGGCGTTGTGGAGGAAGGGAGCAGGGAGTTTTGAGTTATTACCATCAAGGAACAAATGTTACATTCCTTATCTTTCTCAAATGCTTTTCTGCAAATGCATGTCAGAGCAGGCTGTCATCTGGAGAGAGTCCAGCTTTAGGATGCTTCAAGGAGTAAGGAGAGGGAGGTTAAACAGCT
The DNA here is from genome assembly GCF_002007445.2 of Ailuropoda melanoleuca. Lineage (NCBI taxonomy): Eukaryota > Metazoa > Chordata > Mammalia > Carnivora > Ursidae > Ailuropoda > Ailuropoda melanoleuca. Next base: position 102,270,513 of record NC_048222.1, on the reverse strand, counting down.
GGGGCATAATCAGCAAGAGGAGCAAGCTCGTTTGCAGCTGTAGACTATCACCTATCACCTTGTTTCCCAGACTTGTCTGCTCACCTGGGGAGTGTGTTAACACCGGAGATTTTTGAAGAGTGATCAAATTAGAATCTCTGGTGGAAGGGCTGGGGGGCGGGGGTGGAATTTCTAACTAGAAGGCCAGCTGATTATTATGATCAGGCAAGTCTGGGAATCACTCACCTTGCATAATCAGGATGGGCATTTAAAAAGGGGTGGGTTTTCAAGAGACTATGGACTCTGGGAAACAAACTGAGGGTTTCAGAGGGGAGGAGGGCGAGGGGATGGGCTAGCCTGGTGATGGGTATTAAGGAGGGCACTATTGCATGGAGCACTGGGTGTTATATGCAAACAATGAATCATGGAACACTACATTAAAAACTAATGATGTACTATATGGTGACTAACATAACAATAAAAAATTTTTAAAAAATTGAAAAAATCAAACTGAGGGCTTCAGAGGGGAGGGGTGTGGGGGAATGGGATAGGCCAGTGATGGGTATTAAGGAGGGCACATATTGCATGGTGCACTGGGTGTCATATGCAAGTAATGAATCATGGAACTTTACATCAAAAACTAGGGATGTACTGTATGGTCACTAACATAATATAATAAAAAATTATTATAAAAAAATAAAAAGGGGTAGGTTTTGTGAGTGGGTGTGTTGGGGGTAGGGAGGTGTGGATGATAAATAACACAGTCAAAGGGACAATCCCATGTCTACTTTTGCTGAGAAGTTGCTGGAAGGACATTGCCCTCATGTTTCACAGTGCTCCCTCTGTAATATTCCACCCCATGTATTTCTCTCAAGGCTTGTTCAAGAAAGACCTTTGTTGTTCCTCAGAAACTGGTCTGTTTTCTTCTATAAGATGAGAATTTTTCCACTTACAGAACTCTCTCTTTGCCTGCATTGCCTGGAAACGTGGTGCCAGTTTTATGCTCAATCACTGTTGCTTCAACCACTATTACGGTTGGCATGTTGGAGTTCCTCTTTCTACCATTGTGTTACCTTTTTTAAAAAATCCCTATTTTGATTTATTTTATGATATTTGTTTTATAAGTGACTTCCAATCTCATTTTCCCCCTGAAAAATGGAAGAGTATGAATACATTAAAATGAACTCTTAATTAAGAGAAAATAAGATGATGATTTCAATGGTGACTAATTTAAATCACTTTCATTTGGACTTTGAATCCAGATGTGGCCATACCACACAAATACACATTTTATTCTTGTTTCTGACAATGACTAATGTGGATTAGAACGAGGGAAAGAACCAAAGAGGCCTCAGTTGATTATAAGTATTTGGGAAGGTGCCTATTCAGAAGTTAATTAGCACGATTTGGTGATGCAAACACCAGTTCAGTAAAGGTAGGGTGATTTTTTTTTCTCTTACTCATAATTCACAGGTATGAGTTTGATTTGGGATATGGTGGGCAGCACATTTACTTCTTTTGTTTTCAAATTCAAATAAAAACACATCAAGGTAACGTACAAAAATGAGAAGCACAAAGTAAACAGAAGAAGTTATAATGAAAAGCGAGTCCCCCACTCCATCCCTTTCAGCAATGCCTTTTAGAGATAGTCATTTGAACTGCTTCAGTTTCAATTCTGTAGGTGGCCACCTTGACTATTCCATTATCTTTGAATTGGTCTTCTTTTTGCTTTTTTGAAATTTTATGCTTCTGTGCCCAGAGAGGTCCCTTTACATTTTCTGTGCAGCATACTCCGTGGGCCCTTACAATCAGAAAACTCCTTCAGCTTCAGGTTGGGCAATATTTGATTATTAGTTCTCTAATAATTTCCAACTCTCCATTTTTTCTATTTTAGGAAATCCTATTGAATCATTCCTCTTAGCACCCTTGTTTCTTTCTTTTTCTGCTGTCTAGAGAAGATTTTTTTTTTCTGCGTTGAAGGTAAACACTGGCTGACCTCTTGATCAGTGAGCAGGGTAACTGACACAACTTTTCCATTGACAGGTATCCGTCCACTTCCTTGTTCTCTACTCCATTTCTCATACCTTCTCATTCTCTGTGCCATCACCTTTTGCTTTCTTATGGAAAGATCCTTTCCCACCTCCATTGCAGCCTTATGCTACACATATTTGGGGCTGCAGCTGTCTCTGCTCTGTTGCTTCTGTCAAACTGCTTTCCTTAACTTTCTCCCATTCAAAATGTGTTTATGGGTTTATTTCTACATGGATTCCTATACTTTCACTAGAGCTTTGGTATTAGTCAGAGTAGCTTAGACTGTGCTGCGGTAACAAACCAACCCCAAATCTCAGCAGCTTAATATAAAAATTGTGTATTTCTGCCTCAGAGAGTCCAATCTGATGTTCCAAATGATTGGGCATGTCTTCTGATTCATTCCCCTTCAAGCTGGGGGTCTTTCACTTCCAGGCAGGAGAGAGCTCAAGAGCTAGAGAAAGAAAGAGAGAGAGAGGGAGGAAGTCATCGAGATAAAAAGCTTCTGCATAGCCACGGAAACAGTCAAAAAAAACCTAAGAGGCAGCCCATGGAATGGGAGAAGATATTAGTATCCAAGATCTACAAAGAACTTCTCAAACTCAATACATGTGAAACAAATAATCAAATCAAAAAATGGGCAGAAGATATGCAGACACTTATCCAATGAAGACATACAAATGGCTAACAGACACATGAAAAAATGTTCAAAATCATTAGCCATCAGGGAAATTCAAATCAAAACCACATTGAGATACACCTTATGCCAGTTAGAATGGCAAGAATTGACAAGGCAGGAAACAACAAATGTCGGAGAGGATGTGAAGAAAGGGGATCCCTCTTACATTGTTGGTGGGAATGCAAGTTGGTACAGCCACTTTGGAAAACAGCATGGAGGTCCCTTAAAAAGTTGAAAATTGAGCTATCCTATGATCCAGCAATTGCACTACTGGGTATTTACCCCAAAGATAAAGACATAGTGAAGAGAAGGGCCATATGCACCCCAATGTTCATAGCAGCATTGTCCACATAGCCAAATTGTGGAAGGAGCCGAGATGCCCTTCAACAGATGACTGGATTAAGAAGATGTGGTCCATATATACAACGGAATATTACTCAGCCATCAGAAAGAACGATTTCATAACATTTGCAGCAACATGGACGGGACTGGAGGAGATAATGCTAAGCAAAATAAGTCAAGGGGAGAAAGACAGTTATCATATGGTTTCACTCATTTATGGAACATAAGAAGTAGGAAGATCGGTAGGAGAAGAAAGGGAAGAAGGAAGGGGGTTAATCAGAAGGGGGAATGAACCACGAGAGACTATGGACTCTGGGAAACAAACTGAGGGCTTCAGAGGGGAGAGGGATGGGGGAAATGGGATAGGCTGGTGATGGGTATTAAGGAGGGCACATATTGCATGGTGCACTGGGTGTTATACGCAAGTAATGAACCATGGAACATTACATCAAAAACTTGGGATGTATTGTATGGTGACTAACATAACATAATAAAAAATTTTTATTAAAAAAAATTAAAAAAAGAGAGAGAGGGAGGGAGGAAGGAAGGAAGAAAGGAAGAAAGAAAAGAGAGAGAAAGAAAGGAAGGAAGAAAGAGAAAAAAAAGAAAGAGGTTTTACAAAGAGGCTTTGAAGTGTAGTATATCATGTCTGCAACATTAACTGGCTGGTCCCATCAAGAGAAACTGAGAAATTAAGTTTTAGTTGTGTACCTAGGAAGGAGAGGAGAACAGGAAAAGGATGGTCCAGAACAATTTCTGCTACATTTCATCAGCAGGGAAGGCAGAGGTGTGTGTGTGTGTGTGTGTGTGTGTGTGTGCGCGTGTGTGTGTTCAGTGTATCATCCTGAACCAGAATTACTTCTTATCCTTTAATTGATTTTCCCTCCAGTGGAAATCATAAGGATATCATCAAGAAATAGCCAAAGGTAACTTGGTAATCGGACTTCTTTGGGTTTCTACATTTATTATACTGCAAATAAATATAGCTTATAAATGCTTTCTTTGAAAATATGCTTTAAAAACTATAAATACAATATATATTCATCATGAAAAATGTGAAAATATCAAATAAAAAGAAATAATTACTATCAGCTTTATCTCTTAGCAAAAACAGTGCTAGTGTTTTGATATATTTCCCTTCATCTTTTTGCTGATATATATATATATATATATATATATATATATATATCTCAGTTCTTTATCTTCTTTTCTCCCGATTTTTGCAATAATGTAGGAATGAGCTATGAATTCGCTTTAGGGAATTTGGTTTTTCTTTTCTCTTTTAAGAAGTTATGGACATGAGATTTCTCAGAAAGTTTGTTTAACGATTTTGCTTAAAGCTAGAGGAGTGAATGCAGAGCACAGTTTATTAGGAGGGGTTAGACCAAGTTTTACGGTTGAGAGGCACTGATGGGGGTGGGGAGTAAAGTAGCTGGCAGAGAGTAAAGAGTGAATCTTGCTTGATATTCAGAAGTAAAATGGCAAGGGGCAGGTGAGGCTGTGTTGGGGCCAGATCTTGAGACTGGGAAGGTAGTTAAAAAGAAATGACAATGAGAGTTTATTGCAGAGAGAGGTTGGCAGATGTTTGCACAATCAGAGCTTCAGCTATAGCCAATCAAGGGACTTAATGATTTTTAAAACTGTTAAGGAAAAGTGCAAACCTTGTCAGTCTTAGATTTCAGTCTGAATGTGCTTATGACTTGTCCTGATCTGTTCGGAGAGTCACTTTGATGGGAGGAGAAAAACTCAAAGCCCCCGTGGTCTGGTGACCCAAGATGACACTGAGAAAAAGGCAGGGAAAGGGAGAGGTGGAAGATTCACACATGCATTTTCCCTATCTGGTTAGGATGTCAGGCACTCAGGACAATGGGTTGGAGGTTCCAGGAAAGGGGAGGATGTAAAGGACAGGTTATACATGGAGGCTGTTACCTGAGTGAGTGTTGGTGAATATGCCAAGGCTCTGAGAGAACTCTTGTGTTCTGGAGCAGGTGGGATGCAGGTGCATATGAAAACCACGGCAGCGGGAATAGGCTGCCTGAGTTGCTTCTTTGGCCAACAGTACCTTAGCAACATCTGTGGATGGACTGTATGTTATAGGCAAAAGCTGCAGGGATATATCAACAGTGGGATTGTCAAGGACACCTTGGATCCTAATTCTTTATGTGTCGAAACTTGCCAACTCTGCAAAAATATCCCAAACAAAATATACTGTGATTTACTGTGTCTAGGTTTAGAGTAGAAGTTTATACAACATATTGGTCAATGATACAGAGAGAGCCAAAAATATGACAGTAGGGATTAAATGTCAAGCCAGATGTATCATGTGTGACCATTTCTGGATGACGCAAAATAGCACAATATCTTTGGTTTGGAAGTATATGCATTTATTTGGAAATTTTTACTTGAGGGGCAGACTCTGGTATTGAGGATTCCATTAAAAATTGATCATTCAATTTAATATTATATCCTGTGCAGGGTATTTGTTTTTACTTTAGTATGGGAATACAAAAGAATAATTTTTAAAACTAATTTTCTGATTTTCAATTTCTGTAGATCTCTTAGAGCAATCAGAACAATTACTGCCGAGAACAGGCTTGGCAAATAAAAGTGAGTCACTAGATTGCAAATAAGTGAAATAATCAATATTAAGTGCTGCCATGTTGGATGTCTTCCTTATTTTTTGAAGCTGTGGTAAATCTTTATAATTTCTTTATTATGCACTAAATTGTGGGTCTACTCTGGAAAGTAACTCATCGTGAAGCAACTATAATGCTGGGCTAATTTTTATTAAAATTGTTAGGAATCATTACTTTTCTACTATTCTCCTTGTATTGATAATTTTATATTCTGTTGCCTAGATACACACATAAATGGATGACATCCTATTATTCTACTTTCAGCTGCTGTCCCAGCTGGGAACAAAGTGATAAGGACCTCCTACTTTTCAAAGACAGAGCTAAAGACATTCCTGCCAGCCTTAGTACGGAGATAGCAGAGCTAGTCACGGAGCTATCAGCCATCACCCCACTTCAGCCCACCCAAGATAAGAGTAGACCTTTGAAAGATGGGTTGAAGAGAGCCATCGAGTTAAAGAGTAAGGAGTTAAAGCAAAGAGTTGTATCATGCAAGGAGGTAGTGGCTTTGGGGGTGTGTGTACATGTGCATATGTGTACATGTTTTGGGGGATGAGGTGGGGAGTAGCACTTTAAGAGAACTGCTCATAGAGAGTGGGCATATTTTAAAAAGGAGAGTCTATCTTTTTACTTCCTACCTGGTTGTTTGTACAGTGACAGAGAATCATGGGCCCACCTCAGTGTACTGGACCGGACCTCTGGGGGGATTTCTCAGAAGCTGCCTGGCCAAGGGAAAGGGAGGGGCACATCAGGGCCTCCTGGATCTATCTCACTGGATATAGTGGCAAGAATATGAATTTCCTAGGGGCCAGTTGCACATTGAGGTGTGAACCCAGGCATGAGTCATTTTTATGGGACCTTCCTAAGAGGATGAGCTTCAGACCTGAGGCCCAGAAGCCCCTTAAGAAAGAGCGTGAAACTCATTCACAACTGATGTTCAGACTTATCCTGATAGCACTGACTAACTCTGCCAACTATCTAACTATCTCTGGAGCAGTACCCCCTAACCCTACCCCATGGAAACCAGGCTCGGGGAAGATTAGGAACAGGGTCCCTGAAAGAAAATCATAGGAGTTAACAAGGAGTTTGAAAGGGTGGGTCAGACCAAGCCTAAGACCTGGTGTCAGAGGGGCTCAAGGACCGAGGATCACTGTGCCCTCCTACCCACACTTTTAGGTTCTGTGAGGGAGGATTGCATGTGAGGCAGAAGTGAAATAATCATGCCACAAGAGCCTCTGATGCCACAGTTGTGAGTGTTCTTCACTCTTCTGAACAAGAACACTAGAAGAGATGTTTCCTGTATCAGCTGGAGAGAGGTCGTGGCAGTCACAAGCTGGACACCATGAGGAATGCCCAAGGCTGGCAGTTCAGAGGGGGTTGAGGCCTGGGAGCAGTTGTGGTTAAGAGCAGGTCAGCGTAAGATGTAGGGGCCTCGGTAAGCAAGTGGCAATGGCTTTGGAACCCAGAAGCCCAGATCTGTGTGATGGAGAAAGCAGTTGGAGCACAGGGCCAGGTTGGTTGAAGACCATGGCTCAGCTCTGAATATACATAAACCATCACCCTCTCTGCCCCTCTGGAGCTTCTCAGAAACATAGGAACAGGGAGCTCGGAGGTAATTACCGTCTAGTGAATGAGAGTCTCAAAGTGTTTTTCTAGGGCCTGCAACCTGGATGGGGTCTTGGGAACCCCTGCATTTTGCAACAAATTCCAGTTTGACCCACCTCCCAAGGAATGTATTTCTTTAGAATGCCGCTGTGATACTGTGATATTCCTTAGCTAGCACTGTAGAATATTGGTAAGAATGGACAAGAGTGGTGACTTTCAGCATTTAGAAGGCTTGAAAAAAGTTTGGTCCCAAATGTTAGCTAAAGCTAAAATCTACACAATTCATGGAGAAGTTAATATGGAGGGAGTTTCTGGTTGAGGAGCAAAAGCAAACAAAGTCTGCCCCAAATGCTTGGACGTGTTGCTGCTTTTCTGGAGGAAAGGGCTCCACAAGTGAAATTCTTTGTAGAAGACTTGAAATGGTAGAGCAGCTGATTTTATTGGAAAGGAGTGGCACCCGTGCATAGCAGAGACCTCTCCCTTTCCATGAGATAGATTTCCTAGATGGCTCCGGGGTCAATGTGCAGTCTTCGATATATGCACACATATATTGTAACCCCAAGAGAAACATGAAATGATTTCTTTGTCCGGGGGAATTTCAGCGGCAGAATACTCCATGACCCTCTAACCTCCCAGTCCCTTTTCTCTATGTATCCTCTTTCCTCTTGCCTTGTTTTGTTGAGGGATTTTCTTTTGTCTTCTGATTCTGCTTCATTTGGCTAGCTCTCTGCGGGTTTTGGCACCTGGGAAGTTCTGAATGTGGCCTTTGTGTTTGTTGAACTGCACTGTGCCCAGCCAGGCAGAGATGATCACTAAGCTTTTCTATAGCTTCATAACTGCAAATTGCTCAGCCATTTGTCCTTTAATCCTCATAAGCCCTTTGTGCTGGAGGCAGTGCCCCATTATCATTGCCCTTCATTTTCCAGTCGAGAAGGCGGACGATATGTGACTTGTTGGAGGATGCCTGCTTGGGCCAAAGGAGACTTGCCTGTGAAGACAATGGCAGTGAGGCTGAACTGGGTAGAGTGGGCTACACTGGGGTAGGTTAAGGTTTGCAGCCATTTGGAGGAACCCTGACACTACATGCAAGGCATGAAAGATGTACTGGGTTAGAGCCCAAGGTAGGGGGGTACTTATGTCACAAAGAGGACATAAGTCCTCTTTTTGTGGCTGGTTCTGGCTGGGTTCCTTGATTGGTTCAGGTGGTCTGTCTAGTCAACAATGAGCCCATAAGAGAGCCTCCGTTCAGAAGCACATAGCTTGAGCTCCTGCCCTGCCCCCATCTCCTGCAAATGTTTCCTCCTCTCCTCTCTGCTGCTTTCTAACCCCCACCTTTTCATAGGTGGGCTTTTTCTGCTTCACTAAGGAAACACAGTCATCAGGCTTCTTTCTACCTCTGCTGAGTTGTCCTTTCATGAATTCCCTCCTTTTTGCTTTCCATTTCCAAGAAAAAGTTGATCTGGCCTTCTTTTCTCACTCTCCTCTCCCTTGACTGCATGTGACCTACCTTTTTAATGACTCGCCTCCCTTTCCCCAGTACTGCTCTCTGGCATTTAAGGTCTCCTCCACTGACTTGAGCCCCTACGCACGTATGCATTCGGTGCTCCTTTACTGATTTCAGTCTATCTGAATACTCTTGCCAGCTGTTTCCCTCTTTGCTCTGCTTGCAAACTCTTTGAGCATTGGACTCTGCTTATCGTGTCTACTTTCTTGCTTCCCACCTTCGACTCCCTGTTGACTCAGTCTTAGCTCACATACTATGGATGCTGTGTTTACTCCAGTATTTTTTTGGTCACCAGTGATCTGTTATTGGCCATAGTGAGCATTTTTTCCTGGCTTCATTTGTGATTTTTCTTTTCTGTCGCCTTTGCCCTTACAGATGGTCCCAGGCTCTTGGAATTTCTTTTTCTTGTTGAGTCTCATGATGCAGCCTCTCTTGGTCCCTTTCTGTGTTTGCCTGCTCCCTGTTTCCTTCACAAGCCCTTTCAAGCATATCCAAAGGTGCTCTCTTATTTTTTTTAGGTCCCTCAGAGAGCTCAATTTTTGCCTTCTCTAAAGACCCGTAATTATGACAATATGACACCCAAATCTCTACGTCTACCTTTAAATCATCTGTTGTGCTCTAATTCCTAATTTCAGACTTACCACTCACTGGCTATTTCCAAATTGCTGATATGAAGGCAGCGGAAGCAAAATGTATATAAAATGGAATCCATCATCTGCCTTTTAAAACCTGCTTCTTCCTTCTGACTTCCGATTTTTGTTAATTATGCCACTGCTGTATCTTATGGCCATCTTTGATCCCTTTCTCTCCTTGTCTTCTACCATCCAATTAAGTCCTGTCACTTTCTCCATCATGTGTGCCTGGAATCTGTCCTTTGCCCTCCTATTGCCATGGTCCTGGTTCAGTGCCTCTGACCTTTTCTTCCTTCATTCCCATCATTTCCTAAGTGGCCTAACTTGTCTCCCTCCCTCTGGGCTCTCTTCTACAATCCATGTAGCACTTTTCTCTAGATGAATTTTCTTAAATTTCCATTTGCAGTTATAGTTACTTTAATCACATCACTTCCTGGCTCAGAAATTATCAGTCGTTTCTTAATTGCTTCTGAAATCAGCTCCAAACTTAACTGCCTTGGGTCCCCCTGCCTCTGGGCCCTGACCCACATCTCTAGCCTCCTCCCTCCCCTAATTTCCCACAAGACTCCGCTCCATTCAAATATAAAATCCCTGAAATATTCCTTGTTTCTTTTCGCAAACTTGCCTTGGTTTATAGCATTTCCTTCTCCTCTGACACCTTTTCTCTACCCTTGATCTTTAACGCTTCAAGATGCCCCCTTCTTCATGGCCCAGTGTATATGCTACCCCTACTCCAAGGGGTCAATTCAGGAAGGAAGGAAGGACAGATGGAAAGAAGGGAGGGACGGGATCCTTGTAATGTACCAAGGAGCTATTGAATAGAATCATTCACGCACCTCTTTGCTCCCTTCACTGTGGTCCCTTAGCTGTGCTTCTCAACGTCAGCTGATACAGCATCAACAGGGAGCTTTTAAAAGCACCAAGGCCCGGCTGAATCTCAGATCAATTAAATCATAATCTCTGTGGCCATGACCCAGTTATTAGTATTTTTTTTAAAGCTCACCAAAAGATTCCTACATGTAGCCAAGAATTTACGTGTCCTAATAACGTGACAGTTTTGTAGATTCATTTTAGTGGTACTGCGTTTGGTTCTCTGTCAAATCTCTGTCCTTGAGCGGTTCTTTGTTTTTGTAGCCTCCTTGGTGTCTACCACTATTTCTTATAATCCATGGGCCTTCAAAGAAAAAAAGTTTTAAATGAATTTAAGAACAGAAAACAGATAAAAAGAGCAATTTTTAAGGGAGGAATACTGTCCCACATTGAAAATGGTGAATTGAGCATCTCTTACATGTAGAACAAACTGGTTGTATAACCCATTTGTATCCAAGCAGTTAACATGCCAATTAAGTGTTTATTAATATTTGTGTAGTGAGACTATACCTTGCCCATGTTGGCAATTAATAAAATACTATATATGCTTCAAATACTCTGCATGAGTACATGTTCTATCTCCCGGATTGTTATCAAGATTAAATGAGTAAAGCTCCTGGGGGGAGAGGGGGCAAAAGGCTTAAAAATCATGGTTAAAATCTTACTTTAATGAAGCTGTATTTTTGAAGGAACTGAAGCATAAACAGCTCACATTTGATGCATTCTCCCCTTCTTGAACATCATTAAGAATTTTAAGTCCAATAGAAAGTTACCACTATTTTGGGCATATCTGCTTGTTTCCATAAACTATATATATTCCTGGTACCAATGTGTGGGTGTTGAGAGCTTATTTTAGTCTGTGGGGATGGAAGGGAGTTTCAATATATCTGTACATGGATTGTTGCTACATGCAGGATGAGGTAGTCCCTTACAGAAAAAAAAATTAGGAAGAAGGAAGACTGCTGAGCTAATTCTTTTTTTTTTTTTTTTTAAAGATTTTATTTATTTTTCTGAGAGAGAGAGAGAGAATGGTAATGAGCAAGGTGAAGGACAAGGGTAGAGGGAGAAGCACACTCCCCGCTGAGCAGGGAGCCTGACTCGGGGCTCAATCCCAGGACCCTGAGATCATGACCTGAGCTGAAGGCAGACACTTCACTGACTGAGCCACCCAGGTGCCCCTTTCTCTTATTTCTATTTTTTTTTTTTTTTTTTTGATTATGAAGGCACAGGATGTTTCATGGAGTGTGATTTAATGGCCTGGACTCTGGAGCCAGACAGATTTGTGTTCAAATTCTGGCTTTGTTTACTAGCAGGGTTGACTTTGGACAAAGTGCTTGGCCTCTCTGAGTCTTGGTGTCTTCAGCTGTGAGACAGGGAGTCACATTTATGTCTCAGTGACCTGGGGAGGATTAAGCCACGTAATATATATATAGTAGCTGGTGGTAGGACCTCAGAGGTTCCCACTGCCTTGAAGTCCCACAGATATCACAGATTTATTTCTTTTCCCCCCATAACCTCAGTGGACTTTCTCTTAGTGTTTTTCACAGCCTGCATTTTATTGGTAGCTTTGTAGACAGAAATGTGCAGTTTCATTTTGGATCTAAGAGTTTTTCATTCTTAGAAGCTGATAATGATTTCTTTGTTTCTTCTGTAAATTCATTGAATGTTTGAATTCTTTTGTGGTGTCTTTGCCATAAATTCTGCTCACTGCATATCATTTAAGTAGAAGAAATGAAATGGTATTATAAAGTTAACCTTATGTGGAGAATGTAAGACAGTATTCTAACTTCACTTCCAAGGAATTCACATTTCCACTTGAAAAAAATTTCCTTTTTTTAAAGAGATTTATTTATTTATTTTAGAGAGAGAGAGAGAGAGTGAGAGAGTGGGTGAGCATGAGTGGGAAGGGCGGAGGGAGAGGGAGAGATCAAGCAGACTCCCCACTGAGTACAGAGCCAGAGGCGGGGCTGGATCTCATGACCCTGAGACCATGACCTGAACCAAAGCTGAGTCTGATGCTCACCCACTGCACCACCCAGGTGCCCCCCACTTGCAATAATTTCTAAACTGAGTCCCATTTGCAGAAATTTCTGGAAACTCAGATTGAGGCTTCTCCATACTTTTGTGAGAAATAAGACTTTGGTGGGCTTCTATTTAATTTATTGCCTTGTACATAGATTGCTTGAACTGGCCACTGTAGTCTCTTATAAATCAGGAACAAGAGTTCACCCTCACTCCAGTTACAAGCCCTACACCACCAGTCAAATCTTATCAAAGGCCATTTTAGAAATCTTGAAAAATGTCTGACATTTTGTTAAAACAACTGGAAAATAGATTTTTCCTGTCTCCTTTCCACATTCCTTTCCTCATCCATAACAGTACAATTTGAGTGGTGCTATTCTGAGTCTTCCTTATATTTCCTTACGCACGTACCTTTTATGCAACCTGAAATTAAATTTTTAGGTATGAAACTGGGCACTTTGCTGCCCCACACAGAAAGACTTTATGAGTCCAGCTGGAACAGAGCCGAAGTGCACACAAAGTTGATGTCAAGGCCTACTTACATTGAAGTAAAATTAAATTTATGGATTGGAAAGGGAAGCCTAATTTTTATGTGCCTCCTCCCTAAAAGCCAATGAAAATCTAGGAAGAGGGAAATCTATCTGAGCCAGTGTGAGTGGACCCAACCCATTTCATTTTCTAAGACTGATTTAGTTCATTACTTATGGAGTGAAGGCAGAGACTAGTTCATTGGGGATTAAGAATGACTCTAACGCTGGGGTATAATTATGTAAGTATTTTTTTTTTTAGTACCTCACTTTGCTAGCCTGGATCTTTTAAAAACATCATTATTTTTTTTAAGTTTTAAAAAAGATTTTATTTATTTATTTGGGAGAGAGAGAGAGCGAGAGAGAGAGAGAGAGAACGTACACACACAGAGAGAGAGGGAGAAGCAGACTCTCTGCTGAGCTGGGGGCCCGATGCGGGGCTCGATTCCAGGACCCCAGGATCATGACCTGGCCGAAGGCTGACGCTAAACTGACTGAACTACTCAGGCACCCCTAAAAACGTTATTTTTTAAAGAAAGAGATAAAATACACTTTTTATTCATTCCAGATTTAATCCTCTGAATTTCTGCTCACTGCTCAGTGTTTCCAATTCCTGGAAAACTCATTAGGTTTTATTAGTATCATTTCTTTTCTAACTTTCTCCATTACAGAGCTCGCTTCCCCAGTGGACCACCGCATCTTTGGGTTTCTAGTCCGCGGAATTTTGCTTCCCAGTTCCACAGCTAAGGAGCCAATTTGCATTCCTTCCTTGTCCCAAAGTCTTCTCCTATTTTGAATACCCCAACTTGTCTATATTTATCAAGGGGGAAAAGGAATGTATCACTTTGGCCTGAAAAATTCCTTGCTGAGCCCCTATTCCATTAAAAAAAAACATAATATTTGGAAGAAATTGGTCAATCCCAATTCTTAGGCCCAAACAGACCAGTTTATTTCAGAGAAAATCTTTTTGTGATTCTTTCTGTTCACATAGTGACTGAAACAATTCAGGCTTAATCACACATCTTGATTATTACTTCATATTACAGAAAGTAGGACTAGCGATCATGCTGAATTGAATTTCCCAATATTTACTTACTTCAGACAAAAGAGCCAGGGTAGAGGATGAGTTCTTAGATAAGGTTTTCCAACCACTAACCCAGATGTGACTTTCATCTGAGCATCTGGGAAATCTCAAAGTTTGCTCTTTCATCCGGATAGGTTTGACCGCAGCTCTCATACATATTCTAGGGTTGGATTCTGTGCCTTAGTCATAGAATTTTGGAATTAGGAGGGACCTTAATGGTATCTGGTTAATTATTCTCCACCAAAATTTTGTAAAATGATAGACAAAGATATTTTCACTTAATTCAAAATTTGGCACAAGGATTTATCCTAAGTAAAGGCAAAGAGGAAATATAACTGGTAGCATTCAAACTGTCCTTGATTAATGCTGAATATGCTGCTTTCCTGAGTTGTTTCCTGAAAAGCAATTAATTGGTGTAAATATGTCCAACCCTCCACTGCTGAAAATAATAGCCCTCCATTTTCTTTGCTCCTTTTCTTCATATAAATAAGCCTATCAAAGAATGCTGTGTCAATATTTTTATAACACTTTTATTGAGATACAAGTCATATACCGTACAATCATACCCATTTACATTGTACAATTCAATGTATTTTAGTATAGTCATAAAGTTGTGCAATCATTACCACAATCAATTCTAGAACATTTCATTACCCCTAAAAGAAACCTTATACCCTTTAGCTTATACCCTTAACCTTATCACCACTCCTTGATCTTTCCTCCCCTGGGTCACTAATCTGCTTTCTGTCTTTATAGATGTTCCTAGTCTGGACATGTCATATAAAAAGAATAATATAATAGGAAGTCTTTTGTGACTGTTTTTTTTTTTCACTTAGCATAACCTTTTCAATTTTATCCATGTTGTAGCCTGTGTCAGTACTTCATTCTTTTTTAAGGCCACATACTTTTTCATTGCATGGCTGTGTTACGTTTTGTTTATTCATTCATTAGTTGATGGACATTTTAGTTATTCCCACCTTTTGGCTATTATATATAATGCTACTACTAACATTTGTGTACAACTTTTTTTCTTTTGGTGGTTGTATGTTTTTGTTTTTCTTAGGTATATACCTAAGAGTGGAATTGCTAGGTCAAATAGTAACTGTGTTTAACTTTTTCTTTTTAAAGATTTTAATTATTTATTTGACAGAGAGAGAGAAAGACAGTGAGAGAGGAAACACAAGCAAGGGGAGTGGGAGAGGGAGAAGCAGGATCCCCTCAGGGAGGGGAGCCTGATGCAGGGCTCTATCTCAAGACTCTGGGGTCATGACCTGAGCTGTACGCAGACCCTTAACAACTGAGCTGCCCAGGAGCCCCTGTGTTTAACTTTTTGAGAAACTGCCATGTTGTTTTCTAAAGTGGCTGCACCATTTTACATTCCCAGAAGCAGCGTATGAAGGTTTTGATTTCTCCACATTTTCGCCAACACTGTTATCTGTCTTTTTGATTAAAGCCATACCGATGAATGTGAAATGGTATTTCATTGTGGTTTTGATTTGTATTTCTGTAATTACTAATGATGTTGAACACCATTTCATATGCTTATTGTCCATTTCCATTTCTTTGATGAAATCTATTCAGATAATAATAATATCTTTCGGAAGAAGTAACACATAACATTGGTAAATCACAGAAAAAGATTTGGAACAGACTGTTGATAGGAAATTAATATTTGACTGGAGAAATCCAAAAAAAAAGATTTCATCCTAAGTGGTTGTTATGATTTCCATGTATTGAAAAGAAAGACATTTGAGGAAATAAGAATGTGTGTATAATCATATATGCATATTTGTATACACATATATAACACACACACTATATATGTGTATTTAGGCGTTCTATATTTCCTAGCTGACAAAAAGTGATTGAGGCAATAAAAGAGGTATATAACTCATTCATCTGTTCAGTATGTGCCTGCTATATTCAAGGCATCATGTTCAGTTGAAAAGATATATTAAATGAGTAAAACACATTAAATAACCATTAGGCAGGTAACTAAAAATGCCTTATAGCATCCATGTCACCTTCTATTCTCTTTCCATCACCTACATAAGGATGATGGCATCCTGAATAGATGGAGTCATTTTGACTCATCCATTTGTACTCAGTCCATGTAATGGGTTCATCAGGAAGTCTTACTGATGTTTTTCAAAATATTATTTCATTTCAAACACTGTAATCCTAGATAAGGCATTTGTTATTTATGCTTGTATTATTGCTTTAATTGGCCTCAGAACTCTAGTCTTTGCACTTCCTTTCATTCCAAAGACATGACACGATGAATTTTGTTAGAGCAAAAGAATAACACCCTCTGCTTTTATCCTTTCATCCAGTTTCTCAAAAACTTCAATGAATCTTTTTTTCTTATTTCATTAACTCTATATGCTATGCCAAATTTAAAGTTCTCTACCATGTTGTCTCTCTTTGCCCCCATTAATCCATTCATTAGCTCATTCAATATACATTTCTGGGTGCCGAGCATCATGCCAGGGCTGAGAAGAATACAATGAACAAGGTCCCTAGCTTTATGGAGTATGCTATTGAACAGATACCTGGAAAGTAAGCCATGGAATAGACAATGATAGACGGAAGCTTAGAGCACGGTGGGAGGGAGCTTACGGGATGGGTTTGCACTCCCACTTGGGAATTAGTGAAAGCCTTCTTGGAGGAAGTGACAGCGTGTGCATCCCAGTCAGTGAAGGAGATTCCAGGTAGAAGAAGTCATGTAGTAGAGATCAGAGGTGAGAAAGAGCCCACTTACCTGCGAAAGGGAGTGAAAAGACAGAGTTGAAGGAGTGGGTGGAATAGGATTCAGGCTGAAGTGGATAAATTAGTCTTAGAAAGGAGGACAGGGTGAAAGGATGGGATACCAATTTCATAGGGTTGGTGATGGGAAGCAGAAGTGGCTCCTTTTTTGATGGCTTTGCTTTTGTTTCCTTGTAAAGCAGGAGCCAAAGGGCTCAGCTTCAGGTGGGAGGTGAGGATTAGAAGTGGGAAGTCAGGAGAATGAAGATTTGGAAGAGCGGCTGTGTTATGAGAGAAACAGCACTATAGGGCAGTGTAGCGCCAATGGAGGTGGAAAACTGTGAACCTTCACTGTGGTGGTGAAGCGTGCAGACTCTGAAATGAGGCACGCCTGCCTTCAAGTTGCTGTGAGCCCCTACTCTGACATGATGTGTATCACTTTGGGCAGATATGTAACGTCTCTGATGCTCAGTTTCTTCATGTAGTAGAGACAATATTAGTATACTGCGGTGTTCATGGGGTTGTTGGGAGATTAAATGAAATAACGCATGTAAGGCACTTAGCACAGTGTCGGGTACGTGGTAAGCACTTAATAAATATTTTCTATTATTGACGTTCTTTTTATTGTGACTATTATACTAGTGATTTAGCACTTTGGTTCTTAGCCATGCTAAGCAGCATAGATGTGGCATGCAGGAGGTGGAAAGCTGGATGCACACAGAGCTTGGCTTTTCCAGGGAGACATGATGGAAGGCCAGTTGGGTGAATGAATTGATGATACCTGGCAAGAGAGCGGTCAGATAATAGAATCAAAGCTGTTTGTATGGAACAGCAGTCAGATGGCACTGATAGGTAGGTGTATGGGAAGTAACTCAGTGGAGAGAATAGGACAGGAGATTATGATGATAGAGGAGAAAGTTTGAGTTTAATATTTTAGGGGTGGTGTGATAAAAAATATATTTATTCTATACTAATATGCCTTCCTACTCAAGATGATTAGACTTGACCGTTAGTCCAGTAAAGTCTCTCATTACCTCTTAAACCGTAAGAAGTAGGCAGATCAAGGAACTGACACACTTGGATGGGAGTGTTTGCAGGTTGGGATGAAGACAGTGTGCCAGGTACTAAAGTGTAAATGAGGGAGTGACGGACAAATATGGCAGATAAAGATGACAATGTTGAAAAGGAGTGGGGTGTTCCCGGAAAACGGGAGGAAGAATGATCTGAAAGGAGTACTGGGGAATAAGAAAGATGACTCACCCCATCTTCCAACCTTGATCATGAAAACTCTGGAATAATGTCAGCCTCTACTTGAGACAGGGAGGCAGAGGAAGCCAGGTCCTCAAGGATAGCCAGCTTCTCTCAAGGCAAGGAAGTTGAGAGACTGTGGTTGAGGATGGAGGGCAAGTGTGGTCCCGTGACGAAAGTTTCGAAGGTATCATGGGAAGCTGGTTAATGAGGCAGCAGCAGTAATAGCATAGAACATTGGGGAGGGGAAAAGGCTGGGAGCACCTCCAAATGGATTTCACTTTCTTCTTTGGGATTTTCTGTGTCAAATTAGTCTCCATTCCATGAGGTCAAAGAGCTATGTGGTGGCATTGTTTATCACCTTTTGATTGACAGTAACAGAATTTTTTAAAAGATAGGAAATGTTTGGCCTTGAGTACTGGATTATTAAAGTCACATTTTGATTTGAATTTTCTTTATTTTTAGAAAAAATTACTGCTATATCTTTTTGACTTACTAATAATCAATAGAGTTTCAGCTAAAATCTGTCAGCTATTCCTGAGAAATATTTATGACAATTGTGTGTTGTGCCAGTTAGCATCCCAGAGATTCCCATAATTTGTAAAAAAGAGTTTCATATGTTTCAGCACTTATCACATATGCTTTTATATCAGATGAGAAACCGAAGAAAGCAGGTTAACTTACTTGATCACTTTTAGTTTTGAATAAAATTCTTCCATTTTTATATGCCTACTCTTATGAGAGAAATAATAATTTTATTTCAGTGCTTGGCATGTGGTAGATGCTTAGCATATGCCTGTTGAAGGGATAAATTCATGGGAAAAAGTATGTGAATGAATTCATATTTGGCCAAGTTAGGTATTCACATTGAAAGCAACACGTGTTGTCTTGTCTATTTCTGAGGTGTTGATTGTCCTCCGAGTCCTTCATTACCCCCTTGTCTCCAATCCCTCACCTTAGACATGTTCCCATCTGTAAGCGTCCAGGGTGCCGACTGACCCACTTGGCATTCCGGGAAAGAAAAGAGTAGAAAAACTTTGACATTTTATTTGGTCACGACCCCTGCTCAGCCCATCTTCTCTTACCCTCAGCTGTCTCCATTTATAGACTTCTGCCTCTGAATTATGTTTAAGATGAAACTCCAGCCCTGACTTGACATTTCCTCTGCCTGAGAAAGTTGGGATCAGATAATTATAATTTTGACATCTGGCCTCTTTTCCTGTGCTGTGTGTTATAGCAAGCACTTGACCAGAATGATTCCATTTAGCTCTCATAACGGTCTGTAACTACTAGTATTAACCCTGTTTTACAGGGAGGAAATTGAAGCACCATGAGCTTGACTTGCTCTGGGTTTTACAGCAAGTGTGAGTAGTGCAGCAGAACTGGAGGCACTGTCTAGGCTATCTGAGGTCAGGGCTGATGCTCCTAGCCTTGAAGCCATTCTCCAAACTATTTGAACCTTTTCCAGAGCTTCCCTGATGCAAGACACAGTCTCTGGAATCCATGCCTCCAGCAACCTGGCTCTCAGTTACCCCAGTGGCCATGGCTCATAGGCCCATATCCTCAGATTCCTTTGCTAAAGCGATTCTTTCATACAGTTCTTTCTGGACACTGTGCTAGCTGCCCTGTCAGTTGCTCCGTCCTCAGGATCCTTTAAGCCAAGCAGTCCCCCTACCTGAGACCTTGCCCTCCCTTGGCTAAGAGGGACGGGCAGTCCTTTTACCTGGTCGTCTTGTGAGACCTCTTCCTCTCCTGGGTGGGAGGGATGTCTCAACCATTTCTAGGCATTAGCCATCCAGGAGGACATTATTCTGAGGCATTCTTTCTGACTTCCCTCTCATCTGTCTGCACTGAGCTCTTGGGTCCACGTTGTTCCTTTGGTAGGCAGCCACAAAATCAAATTGCTTGGTTTGTCTCTGAAGTGATTATTGTCCTCATAGGCTAGAGGACTTCATGGGACATGCTCTGAATGTTCATAAGACTTGCTCAACTTCTCAACAGGCATCCATATACTGGGTGCTGAGGATATTTTGTGCTGCCTCGAAGATGTTAGAGTCAAGAGAAACCTGGGGCAACAGGTCTTCTTTTTGTTAGGTTCTGAACACTTTCATCAATGTATTCTTTAAAAATGTTTTTGTATGGAAATATAACTTCTATACAATAAGTGTGCACATCTTCAGGTCCTGTTTTCAGTAAGTCCCGGTATAGGAAGTTGTTTCTAGAAATGAATTCCCTTACAATTTCTATGAGTTGACTTACCCCATAGGAAGCCTTCGAGTACCTCCAGAGTTCCTGTAGGCAGGGTCTCAGTGGAAGAGCCTATCTTCTTGCTGACTTTATATCACATTTATTATGTGGTTCTTTTTTTTTGTTTTTTAGATAATACATGCTCATTGTAGAAAATGCAGAGAAGTTGTGTCCAAGTCTAGGTAGGCTCTTTCTGAAATTTTTGATTGAGTCTTCTCTGTGTCAATCTCTGTTCCTCACTTAAATCAGTAGACACTAGACTGACATTTAAAGTCAGGCCACTACACTACGGGTTCAGGGTGGCAACCGGGGCCTCTGCTTGGGTTGAATTGTGCCCTGTAAGCTGTTCAGGAGAGGGTCAAAAGTGCAGCTGTGAGCTGAGGAAGCAGAGAGGCCCCCAAAGGAGTGTGGTTGTGCTACCCCGGAGAGGTCTCGCCATGAGCAGCGCTCTCCTCACCAATAATGGTGAGTGAAAGTAATAAACAGCACTCAGGTCTGGAATTCCAGACAGCCACAAACATATCAACCTAAATTTAAAGTGGCACTGCTAACAGTACATCTATAATTACATCTTATTTTATTAGTTGCAAAGGATAATTGCATCCAGAAAATTCCCAATACAAATGTATGCTACAGAGATAATGTATATGTTGCTCTGAGAAAACAATGTGGTAGAGAGGTTTCAATAATGCTAAGTGATTTTCTAGCACTCATCACTGATTAAGCGCCATGTGGGCTGTAGGAAAACAGGGCAAGGGGAGCTGCCAGAAGTCAGGATGTCTGAATCCTCCCTAGACTCTCAAATCTTTTAATCTCTCAACTCTCTGCCCCTAAGTGTCTTAAGGGAGGGAAATAGCTTTGGAAAACACCAGGCAGACAGTTGCATTCTTGGGACTGGATGCTCAGGCAGCTGGTTTTGGTAGAGCTGAGTTTAGGCCAGCCCTGGTGCATGCACCATTGGCAAAGTGATCATGATAATATTCCCTTGCCCTCTCAACACAGCCTACTGAATTCAGCAGGGGCATCGAATGCCATGCCTTTCCCCATCTAAGCAAGATGAACACAGAGCCCTTAACGATTAATATAATTGTTATTATTTAGGAGCACTGGCATTTAGGAGCTATAGGAAGTTAGAGATCAACTTCTATATCTTTGAATTTTATAATTGAAATTCTTTATAATTTTCTTGTATTAAGACTGGGCTTAGTTTTTTTTTATTACTATGGTAGCCATCAAATGACAAAACAGAGGGCATAGCGCTTTCCATAGGGATGCCCAGAAATGTTATTGTTAATAATGAAATTATCCAAAAACTTAAAATACTCATGTCTCTAGTAGAAAAATCATTAACAGCTTTCAAATATTTTTCACATAAAATGGCAGTCTTAGCTATCATAGTTTCCATTTTGTTTATTTATTTTTGTCATGTGAGTCATGCCTTTTAAAAGCTGTTGTTAATTTAAGAAATGACTGATTATTCCCAGGGCCAATGAGGCAGTAATTTGAGATGATTCAAAATTATATTTTTGAATGTATCTGGTAACAATTGCCTGGAAGTTACACAATGTGTATATCAGTTGATCAATGAAATAGTTTTATTTTCCACTATGGTCTTTTTGGGGGGTTGCTATGGGATGGATGAGGCAAGGCACTTGAGTTGGGAGAAAGGCATGCATGGAATTAGTATTTTTTCCTTTTCATCTTGTTCTACAGAGATCTGAAAGATCTCTGTTCCTCTCCCTTACTAGCTTCAATCAACTAGCAGAAAAATAAAGAAAGAAGGTGGAGGAAAGGGAAAAGAAAGAGAATAGAAGAGGGCATAAGTGAGCTCCCTCTTCACCAAAGGAAATGGAATGTGGTGTCTCCCTGCCTGCCATATATCTGTTCTTTGTATATTGGAATGAGGCTTAGTGATTCTTGTGGGCCTAAGTGGAATACTTTCAGCCAGTGCAGATGTTTCTAGATACACAAGGAGGGATATAGGGATATACCTGCTTGAGGATTCCAGTTACTTAATGGGAATGAAAAATGCTTTGATATTTTGGGATGGGCAGCATCAAGGCCTTTCAGCTATGCAAAAGGTTGAAATTCTACCATGGTGGCCTGGAAGCCAGGAGCTGCATGACAAGTAGGGAACAGCAGCATAGGAACTTTCCAGAGGCTCTTCTTTGAGCCCAGGGAGAATCTATGTATGTATATATTTATATCTATATCTGTATCTGTGTCTGGAATCATCTGTCTGTATGGAATGAACGTGGGCTAGAAAAACTACTGTGATGTGTGAATGACCACACTTCAGGGCAGCCCTTGTCCAGTGTGAGATGGCTGTAGGACCTCACCTTCTTTTCCTGCTACCACAGACTAATTTACCCCTCCTCCCTCCTTCTTGCCAACATGGACAGTCAATGCTTGGACTTCCAACCTCTCTCTCCCTTCGTTTTCCATTTCACCTCTCTGTTGGTCCAGAGTGGAGCTAGTGACAGCAGAGCTATGGAAAGGGAGAGAAATAGGGAGAGTAACTTCCCAGCCTTCTTTCTAGCTGTGTTATAAAGCTATTTCTGTGCAATGATGTCAATGAATGACTTCCTCAAGGACTTTGGGGGCATGTTTATTTCATCCTCACCTTGTTATTCCTTGTGTGTTTTTTAAAAATTTTTTTGTTGCTCTGAATCTCTGGTTTTCTTTCTCTTTCAAGGGCAGAGTCTTTCTGGGTACCTCCATCACTGTGTAACTAGAGCTGTAAAATATTCTGGGGTGGTGACTTCTTAAAATCCCCAGTAGATATGGAAGGACATTACTAATTCAAACTCTCTTAAATGTCTACCAAGAAAAGGAGAAAAGCATATACTTTTTTTCCCACCTGATTTAATTTGCTTTAGGTAGGGTGGCCTCCTGGATAAAGCTGTTTTGGGGCAAATTGCTTCTCCTGAGAGGATTGCTACTCCTAATTAACTTAAAAGGTACTTTAATTCTTGGTTCATTTAATCATTCATCCATTTATTTCTTTATTGATAGTTATTTATCAAGTGCTTATTGTATGCCAGTCACTGAACTGGGCACTGTATGTACAGAGGTGGGTGAGACACGGTCTCTAACTTTCAGTGGGGAAGACAGATTCCTAAGCGAGAGTTATGGTATGTTTGGAGTGGGATGATAGCGACAAGAACAGGATGTCATGAGAGACTGGCTCAGAGGGGCACTGGACACAGCTGAGGGCCCTAGAAGGGCTCAGAGGAGGGAGTGGGGCCTAAACAGACACTTGCAGGATGAGGAAGGTTAAGAAAGGACACAGAGGTGCAGGGGGAGAAGGATGCAGACTGAAGCAACCCATTTGACTTGGTGAGTAGGGGGCCATTAGTGATATCAACCAGATCCATTTCAGTTAAGATGGTGGGAGAAGAAGGTGGATTGAAGCAGATTTGGGGGTGGGTAGTGACCAGGGAGTGAGAAAGTAGAGATGAAAGACAAAGGGTGGGAACAGGCCAGAAGTGGCTTTGAGAGAGTCTTGGGATCAAGGAGGTGTTTCAGGGCTTGAGAAATCTGTGCAATGATCCGATAGCAAACCAAAGGACGAAGGGCCAGGAGGGATGGGAGGGAGGGCATCCTGATGGAGCAGGATAGGTGACATGAATCTATCTGGGAGAACAGTCTGGGAGAACGATCAGGCCTTACTCCAGAAGGCACTCTGGAAGTCATTCCAGAAAAGCATTTGGGATAGGCCTGTCTGTAGAGGGAAACTTACTTTTTGGTGTCCCTTTAGCTTAAAGGAACAGAAGACACCCTCCTCCCAACCTAGAAGCCCCTTGGGTAGGATATAAGGCAGCAATCATAAACTCTAGTGTGAGTGGAGTGAGTTAGGTGGAGACTATGGTAACCTGGAGAGTGTGTGTCCTCCTGGGGGAGCAGAAGCTTCAGGGGTCCAGCCATATTTGTCATGGGAGGATAGGGGGCCAAGAGTGGCCAGAAGTCTGGATTTTTATGTGAAAGCTCCCAATTTAAAAATACTGGCAAATATGAAACAAACAAACAAAACAGCATGTGGGTCAAACGAGATCTGTCTGCTGGCCTAATCTGCTCCTGGGCACCAGTTTGCAACCTCTGCTTTGGAAGACCTCTTTTAGGGGTTAAGCTTATTCTGGCATTTTCATGTGACAAATCCATCCTCCCTGAATAACTATGGAGAAAAACATTAATATGGAAAATGACAGGGATAGTTGGAGAAAAGAAGCACAATAATGTGTTTAATCCTCCTAAATCTGGTTTTATGCTGTGACCTCTCCAGGATTTTAATTTTAGTAAGTTGATTCCCTTAAGTCCATGCCTATTAACTGAATTTTCTTTGTTCACTTTAAAGTTCTCTGAAATTTGGATTGCTTCAGGAACCAGAAAAGACTTAATTACTTAGCTTATTACTAAAAATAAAATGAAAAACAGTACTTTTTTTTTTTCTCTTAAATTGGGCCCTTGGACTACAGGGCAAGTCTGAAAAAAATTATAGATACAAACAGGCAAAATATCTGCGTGTGCCAAAGGAAATTGGGAACTTTTGTGATTTATGTTCTGGGTGGTTTTGACTATTAATCATATGTTTGTGGCAGGATAATGATTGATGATATATGAAAACCAGTGAAGATACCTTGCATCAGGGAGGAGCTAAGGAAAGATCCCTCGGTTCAGAAATTTGATGAAGTAAGCTACAGATATGCATTCGCACAGTGGTTCACAGACGTCAGTGTGCATCAGAATCACTTGGAGGACTTGTGAAAACTTAGGCTGCTGGGCTCTGTCCCAGGGTTTCTGACTTAGTAGGGGTTTTT
Organism: Ailuropoda melanoleuca; assembly: GCF_002007445.2. Lineage (NCBI taxonomy): Eukaryota > Metazoa > Chordata > Mammalia > Carnivora > Ursidae > Ailuropoda > Ailuropoda melanoleuca. The sequence continues at coordinate 102,245,551 of NC_048222.1, read as the reverse complement.
TTTGTTGTTGTTGTTTTTGCTTTTTGCAAGGCGGTCCAAGATTTGCATTTCTAATAAGTTCACAGCACCAGAAGCTGCTACAGCTGATCCAGAGACCATCCTCTGACACCCTGTATTCTAAAACATCTCCAGGCTTTATTATTTATAGATATAATAACTGAACCATATTATGTTACATCAAGTCTCTTGGGTTGCTAAATTGCAATAAACTGGTAAAGCGGATGTATGCTTTTGAACCACTGGACTGAAGAGCTGCCATTAGTTGTGTGAGAACAGAAGATGTGCTGGTCCAAGCAGGAGAGATTCTTTTTTCATACATGGCCCAGGTTGTCTAATCCGTTTCGGATGCTGTTGTTTCACCTGGGGTGGCTTTGGTGACACTGCTAGCATCTTGATTATCGAGCTGTTGACTATCAGTCCAAACACCGCCCCCTGCTCCCCCTTTGGTACTGTGCTTTGTGATGTAGGGGTTAGAACTCTGCTGATCGCCTTTCTCTTGGGCTAGCGGGCTCCCTGCTAGTTCTGCCAATAGGGGGCACTACAGAGATGCTGCAAGGATGGGAGAGGAAGGACTGGATCCTTCTGGTCTACTTCTTTTGTTTGTTAATGTTGCCCCAGAAATAATTATTCAGTCGGGCAGTGACAGTTGATTTCCCATTCTCCCCAGTTCTCCCCCCATTCTCAGAATAAGGCTCAATGCACCCCCTCACAGATATAGCTCCAGACAGCTAGTGCCTTTTCCCTTGGAGATCTGAGTTTTAGCTCCGTAGCTCCTCCAAGTTCTAGAGACACCAACGCTAGACAAGCAGCACATTTACTTGGAAGTCTGGGTCCTCACTCTTTAGGGTCGCTGTTCCAGACTTCTTGTTTCTGATGATTGCATTTGCTTCCCTTAGTTCCCCCAGCCTGAGAGGTGGCAGCTGCCTCCTGTAGTAACTATCTCTATGTTACCTCAGAGTTCCCTTTTGTTTTTCAGTCCCTTCAATATTTGTTTAATTAATTCCTCTATTACATTTTCTCTGTTCAAAGAGCAACTGGTGGGTTTTTGCTTTTCTGACGGAACCCTGATAACCAGCCATATCCATCTCACCGTGAAGCTGGACTGCATACCACTCGACTGCCTTTGAATTCCAGAATGTGGCTAGTATCATGTGCTTTAAGAGCTACCCAGCAAGCATATAAACTGCTGTGTTTCTTCAGCTGCGGTTCCAGGGAACACTTGAATCAGAATCAGAATCATTTGGGATGCTTGTTAAAAGTGCACTTTTGGGGGTGCCTGGCTGGCTCAGTCGGAAGAGCATGCAACTCTTGGTCTCAGGGTCGTGAGTTTAAGCCCCACATTGGGTATAGAGATTACATAAACAAACAAACAAGCAAACAAACTTAAAAAAAATGCACTTCCGTGGGCCCTACCCCTAGACCTTCTGCATTTTAAACAAACTTTCTAGGTGAGTTTTCATGGTGGGTGTAATGATTAATTTTATGTGTCAACTTAGCTAGCCCATGGTGCCCAGTTGTTTATCAAACACCAGTCCAGATGTTGTGAAGGTATTTTTTAGATGTGATTAATATGTAAACCAATAGACTTTGAGTAAAGCAGAGTACTCTCTATAATGTGAGTTGGCCTTATTCAATCAGTTGAAGGTTTTAAGACCACAGACTGAGGCTCCTGAAAGAGGAGGAATTGGGCCTCAAGACTGTGACACAGAAACTCTGCCTGAGTTTCTAGCCTGTTGGCCTACTCTGTGGATTCAACACTTACCTGATTTCCCAATCTACTGGACTAGCCGCCATAATCATGTGAGCCAATTTCTTATTATCTATCTATCTATCTATCTATCTATCTATCTATCTATCCATCCATCCATCCAAACATCCATCCATCCATATGTCCCTCTGTCCATCTGTCCATCCATCCATCCATCCATCCATCCATCCATCCATCCATCCACCCTGTTTGTCTGTTTCTCTGGTGAACCCTGACTAGTACAATACGGGTGGGGCTCAGGAATCTGCATTTGAAGTAGCCCACTAGGTGATTATGATGAGTTGGGCTGTGAAGCTTCCAGTGAAAGTTTTAGAGAGTGGAGAACACTGTGGAAATTGTCCCCAAGTGCTTTGGAAAACTTAGTTCATTTGTACGTTCATTCATTAGCTATTTCTCAGGCAACAACCATGGGCCTACGAACTATTTCAAGCACTGGGCATATTGCAGCATGCAAGACAAATCTAAGCAACTCTTTCCAAGGTGCTAAGTTCTTACTCCAAAAGACTCCTGAGAAATTAAGAAAATAAAAGCCTAGTATATATATTTTAAAGGTCTTCAGCTATCTTCTTCCCCTACTTTTACATGAAAGCATTTCTCTTATTTTGGTAAAAATATTTTAAACTCAATTCAAGAAGTACTTACTTTGTGCCAGGCATTACATTAAATACTTTCCCCTTTAGGGGCTCATAGTTTAGTGAGGAAAATAAGCTAGCCATTAAAATGCAGTGTAGTTGTTCTAAAGCATGAATGTGGTATCCTGGCAGGACAGGGAGGGCTCCATCCTAAAGCTGGCTGTAGGAAGCAACCTCTTCTTTATGGGCATGACCTGAAGTGATTCTTTCCTTGAGTGGATGGAGTTGCATTGTTTTGTATAAGGACCGCAGAACCAAGCTGTCGGGGTACCCCACCATTCCACCCTGCACCATAGGTCCTGAATTTAGTTTCTGTTGGCTTCTCTTTAATTGGTGCCAGACTCACTGTTGTGTGTGTGTGTGTGTGTGTGTGTGTGTGTGGAGTTGAGGCAGGAGGTATTGGAAATGAAATTGTTCCAGGGAGATAACGTTGAATCTTGATCCCACATTTTTTTAAATCTTTCATTATTTCATTGGTTTCCTTTTGGCTTTTTCTTTGTAATGCTCTGTGCATTTGAGAATAAGTCTTAATCACCATATGTAATAAAATTAAGGTAATAATATTCTTATTGATAATATGGCATTTTTCTTTGAATGTTGTATTTAGTAAGTGCTAAGTTCCAAGTTTCTCATAAGGAATAGATTTTCCAAGAGATCCCAAAGGAATGTGCTGCATATTTCAAGTGCAGAGAAGGAAGAACTGAAGTAGATTAATGTCTAGAGAAGACATGTGTCCTGAAATAAAGACAATCCATTCACATTCAAGCACAACTTTAAGTTACCAGATCCTACTTCAAAATATACTTCTGAAGATAATTTTTTGAAATCACGTGGCCATGTTCAAATTAATTGATGTGGAAGGAAAGTTAATGTTTGATTTATTCACCAGGGAAAACAGGAGAATTTGTGCATCATAAATTTTTTATGCCACAATATTTGAGTTACTCATCCTTTGTGAAGACGAGGCCGGTAAAGGCATTCGATTTGTATCTAAATGTTTGATCCTTAAATAATTTCATTTTATTAAAGAAAGAAGCCCAAGTTCTTATCACTTTATATTTTAACTCTTTATTGAAGTTGTACATATACAGATACCCATCACACATACAGACAGTACTCGCATATCATAAATGAACAACGTGATGAATTTTTCCTGGTGGAGCTCACCCACATAACCAACATCTGGGTGGGGACACAGAATATCACCAACACCCCAGAAGCCCCTTCATGTCCCCTGCAAGCCTTACCCCTCCCACAAGCGTAATCACTCTCCTGCTTCTAACAGTATAGCTTAGTTTTGTCTATTTTTATACTTTATATAAATAAAAGGATACATTATACACCATTTTGCTTATATTTTATTTAATTGCTTTGATTTGGATATATACGTTGACTCATATTGGCCAACAGTTAAATAAAATGACAAGCAGGCCTTTTCAAATGTTGAGAAGCATGTGTTTTGAGAAGCCTTTAGCACATACATTCCAATTTCTCCTCAAAAGCTCTGAATTCTTTTTGGGCTTTTCTCTAACTCTAGAGTGTCACAGCCAGTAAGAGCTGAGAGGTATGAAAAATAGAATATAAAATATCCATTAATAATTTTTATATTGCTTACCTGTTAAAATGATCATATTTTGGATATATTGGCTAAATAAAATAATTAAAATAATTTTATCTGCTTCTTTTATAAATATGGCAACTAAGTACTTTAAAGTTACATATGAGACTTGCATTATATTTCTATGGGTAGTATTGATTTAAAGTGTCAGCAGGGCTCAGAGGGGCTTAGTGACTTGAATAGTAAAGATTCTAACATCCTCTTGCTGGCGTCATCAGCCTTTATGGTTTTCCCAGTGGGCAGAATCCTGCTCTAAGCTCTCAGGCTGAAGGCCAAAACGTTCCTAGATTTGGGGGAGATGGAGGCTTGCTTGCCTTGCTATACCTTTGCCATATCTTTAGAACAAAGTTTCACCAGCAATTTCTGCTTTTTCATCCTGTCTCATATCTTGGTTCAAATTGGTCCTCTCACAGCAAGGGCCTCCTTTCCCTTACTCTCTATCAGATGGTCCTGTCCTTCACCTCTTCTCTGTGCCTGCTTCTCATAGCTAGAACAAGCATGGATTCCAAAAGATTTAATTTGCAAACATTTGTTGCAAGTCAGTATTTGGTTTTCATTATACATTTTTATGACAAACCATAATAGTGGCTGAGGTCCTCAGTCAGCCAATTAGTGCTATTTTACTCATAATATACCTATATTATGGGTGTGTGTGTGTATATATAAATATATATATAATATACATAAATATATAAATATATATACACACAAACATATATACACATTATATATATATTATACAATATACCTATATATAGGGGTGTATATGTATCCACTATATATATATTATAGGTATATAGGTATATATATTATAGGTATATATATTATAGGTATGCAATTCATTTATTTTTATTTTATTTACTTATTTTTTTATAATACTTTTTATTATGTTATGTTAGTCACCATACAGTATATCCTTAGTTTTTGACGTAATGTTCCATGATTCATTATTTGTGTATAACATGCAGTGCTCCATGCAATATGTGCCCTCCTTAAATTATGGAAGGAGCTGAGATGCCCTTCAACAGATGACTGGATTAAGAAGTGGTCCGTATATACAATGGAATATTACTCAGCCATCAGAAAGAATGATTACTCAACATTTACAATTCATTTAGAAGAAACTTCAGTCACTTCTTAGATATTCAAATTGGGTGAAATAGAGAACTATGCCCTCGACATAGAATCCATGAAAATGTTAGGTTAGTAATTTTTCCAACTGGAAAATAGGTGGGAAGGTCAAGCCCTTAATGCACTAAACCTTGCCCTGAGTTAGCCTCCTTCCTTCCTTCCTTCCTTCCTTCCTTCCTTCCTTCCTTCCTTCCTTCCTTCCTTCCTTCCTTCTTCACCAAATGTAATAAGCATCACTATCTCTAACCTCTAACAACAGTTTTCTCAGTGCTTGCTGCCTGACTGCCTGTGGCACACATTTAATGTGGGTTTTTTTTTTCCCCAGACATCACTGTCTCACACTAGGTATCAATATTTGTGTTTAGTCAGGATAGACAAAATTGTGATTTTTTAACCTCAAATGGCTTAACACACTGAGTACTGCTAGGTTGCTCCCCAGAAAGGCTGTTCCCACTGGGAGTTCATGAAAGTTTCCTCCATTTGTACCCACATTATCTACAAAGTATCCTATTATCCAGCTTTCTAAGTTTTGACAGTCTAGTGGGTGTGAAATTGTTGCTCACGGTTTTAATTTCCATTTCTCTAATGACTGATGAGTTTGTACATCTCTTCAAAAACTTGTGGCCTTTTGGGTTTCCTTTTTTATAAATTGTTCATATATCTTGTCCATTTTTTTCTATTGGCGTTCTTCCTTGGTTTATTATTGTTGATTTTTAGAGGTTCTTAATATATTCTATTAGTCCCTAATTGGTTTTACACACACATGTTTTTCCTTCAATTTATCATCTGTTTGCTAACTTTGTCAATGGTATACTTTTAAAATTTTGTTATAATCAAATAACTTATTATTATAATAATTATTTTGCCTTGTAATTTTAAGGTTTTATTTAATACTTCTTCCCCACTTTTAGGTCGCAAAGATATTCTCCTATATTTTCTTCTATCAATTTTGTAGACATTTCTATTTTATTTTTATCTATAGAGTGAGCCAGTTTTACCAAAAATAGGACTGTATCTTGGACCTATTTATATCCCTTCCGTAATGTAGAACAGTATGCATCCAAGAAATATGTGTTGGTTCATTGAATTAAAAAATATATTTCTAAATTGCCATCTCAATTGAGGTTTTTTGGAATTACTTACATTATATTCTCTCATTTTAAGTGTGATTGATCCCCAGAAAGTATTGTAAGCTTCAGAATACTTGGGGGGGGTAAGTATCTGAGCTTTATTTTTTAAATTATTTTTTTATTATTATGTTCAATTAGCCAGCATATAGTACATCATTAGTTTCTGATGTAGTGTTCAATGATTCATTAGTTGTGTATAACACCCAGTGCTCATCACCACACGTGCCCTCCTTAATACCCATCACCATGTTACCTCATCTCCCCACCCCCCTCCCTTCTGTAACCCTCAGTTTGTTTCCCGGAGTCCAGAGTCTCTCATGGTTTGTCTCCCTCTCTGATTTCTTCCCATTCAGTTTTCTCTCTCTTCAGAGAACTTTTAAAATGTTTGCTCTTGATGACCAAGTTTAATAATTAGCGCTTTAGAGCTTAAGTTGAAGGTTCTTGCTTTCTGTTAAAATGCAGCTATATTGGGAGAGGAGAAAGATTTTGAGAGGAGTCCAGGAATCCAGCAAGGCTGGGATATAGCCATCTATGGTGTAGGCACCCATTACGTCTTATTAGTTAGGATGGGAGACTGGCAAAAATCCCAATATTTTAGCTTTTATCAAATACATGAATTCACACACAGAAATGCACAAATCTTATATTACCTAAGTTCCTGGGGGCTCTTTCCTCTTACTTATCTGTTACCAGCTCTCAATTTATTTCCATATTTCCTTCCCATTCCACTCAAATCTTTTCAAACCTCACTACTCAGTGACAGTAGACTGACTTTGCCTCCTACTTTATTGAAATATTAATGTCATCTGGAACAACCCATTTTCACCTCAACATTTCTATGCATTCTTCCCTTGTTTTGGAGGCACAAGTGCCACTCCTCCTTTATAAGGCTTAACTTTCCACTTATGTGTTGACCTCATCTCCTTTTTATGATTTTTCTTTGTCAGTTATCCTTTCTCTTTTCTATGTCAATTCTCCCCCTAACATAAGAAAGCCTCACTTTGGAACTACTTCTCCTGTGCAGTGATAACACAAATTGGTTTACTTAACATCTACTCCAAGCTCCTTTCTGTTCTGTAGAGTTTGTATGTATAAATGTATAAAACCTACATTTCCCAGAGAACCTTGAAGACAAGACAAGATTCTGGGTGTGATGTAGGCTCAGTCAGTAGGTTAGAGGTACCTTCATGAGATTTGGAAAATGGAAATAAAATGAAACATCATGAGGCCAGACTCACATTTCTGTTTCTTTCACGGCAAGCAATGGTCATGAAAGAGTTTAATTTTTCTGTAGTGGGGACCTCAGTGTCTTGTGTCTAGTTTTACAGGTGTCAAGAAGCAGAGGATGAAAGTTTCTGTTGGAGTGCATTGTGGCAGAGGTGGCGTCCTTCTGCATCCAATAGCTACAGTAATGGTCCAGTTTCATCTAGCGGCTTCCTGATTTTACAACATCTTGGTCATGGCAGGCACAGCAGCTTCCTTGGTGGCCTGGTTTTATGACATGGCTCTGGGAGTCATTCCTGGAAGCTTAGCCTTGAATCTGTCTTTTCAAAGTTCTCATTTTGGCAGGCCATTTTATAATTTGTCATAAAAATGTCCTTTCTACTTAAACTGGCCAGAAGATTTGGGTCTGGTTTTCAGAGGCTTCTGTATGATAGGCTAGCATCCCCTGAATGTGGGTAGTCATGGCATTATAGCCCACTCCTGGGTGGCGTTGAACAGCAGTAAAGGGAGAACCTACTATGGGCTGAACATTGACTACTGTGCATGGCTGCACTTGTCCTGATTCATTGACAAAGGCTAAAGGTTTAGCTAGATTCTCAAGCACTTGAAAGGAACATGACTAGTAAGCTGGTGACAAGGACATCTGGGGAAGAGAAATGCAGATAGACCTCTCCAAAGGGGAGAGCATGAATATATTTATGTCCTATATGAATGTTTACCAGAGAGTGATCTCAGTAAGGATGATCAAAATAATTAGGTGGCCAGTATGGGTAGCTCTGTAGAATTCAATCTGTTTCTTTCCCTAGCTACCTTTGTCCTTATTCAATGAGCTCATGGGTAAAGTGACTAAAGCAGCAGGGCTGGAGGTTATGTGTGGTCTTGGCAACATGGAATTTTATGCAACAGAAGAAATGAGTTATCAACCACGCTGTAACCTGCAATGGTAGAGACCAACACCTAGCCTTCAATATGGTATCATTCCTCAGGGGATCAGCCACCACTGTTGGCCAACTGATTGCACTGGACCACATCTATTGAGAAAGAGCAGCACTTGTTCTCACTAGAATGTCCCCTTCTCTGGATACAGATTTGAGCTCTCCTGCTTCTGCCATTATCACCACCTGGGGACTTTAAAAGTGCTTTATTCGTCATCACGGCATTCCATGAAGCGTTACTTCTGAGCAATGGGCTCATAGCATTCAATTCACTGATCTTACCAAGTTCCCTAACACTCTAAAGCCCAGCTGGCCAGGTAGAATGGCGGAATGGTCTTGAGAAGACTCAGGGTGCCAGCTAGGTGGGGACACCTTCAATGGCTGAGGAAATGTTCTCAGAATGTTAAATATGCTCTAATTCACAACTAGTATGTGGTATTTTCTTTCTTATTGGCAGGATTCACATGCCCGGGAAATGGGAGTAGTTTCTTTCACTATTAACCCTAAAATTCTCTTAGCAAAGTTTTTTTTTTTCCCCATTCCTGTGACTTTGAGTTATGTAGGAGACTTAGTTCCCAAAGGAGGACATTTTCCATGTTATCCATGGGATATAGCAATGGTTCCATTAAACTGGAAGTTGAAGGATCCACCTGGTCACTGGGGCTCCTCATAGCAGTGAATCAGTAAACAATGGCAGGGGGATTACTGTGCTGGCTGGGAGAATTGGTTCTCACTACTGAGGGTTGCTACTAAACGATGGGAGTCCGGAGGAAAATGTCTGAATTTCAGGTGGTCCTTGGGGAGCCTCTTTGTACTCTTAGGTTCAGTGATTAAAGTCAGTGGACAGGTATGACTATTCAATTCAGGCAGTACTCTGATAGCCCAGACACTTCAGGAATGAAGCTTTAGGTCATCAAGAAAGGAAGTATAACCAGCTAGAGCACCTGCTGAGGGCAAAGGGAATATGGAATGGGTAATGGAAGAAGGAAGTTATAAATATCAGCTAAGACCATAGGACTAGTTGAAGTAAAGGGACTTTTTATCTTTTTAGTTAAGAGAAGGTTAGTGTTTTATATTGGACAAGAGTTACATGATGATAGGTAGAAGCACGATTTTGAAATTATTTTTATTTAGAGGTTAAGTATAGTTAAAAGGGGTATATGGACAAGGGGATAACTGTGGTGGCTCTGCCATGTGTCAATTAGGCTAAAACAGTTCCCCAGAATTCATTTCCTCTGTGGTTTTGGGTTCGGATGAGGTTAGGGTTGACTACAAAAGAAGTATGCATGAACTTTGGAGGGTGGAAGTGAAGCAGTAGGCCTTGTACTCTGAGATTGGTCAGGGTGGGGGGCGGGTACCAGGCCTGCTGCTGCTGCACAGAGAGACTGATCTGCTGGTTCACCTTGTTGACACAGGGCAGACACTGGGCCCACATCCCCGCAGCTCCTGTCAGATCTCCTCTTTAGTTTCTCAGAATCATAGGTCAGATGTGTGCATAGCTTCATGGCGAAGGGCACCATTCCTTCTGTACATCACAAGTGTCATTGAGGTTGGAGGTGGTGAGAGGCAGATATAGGTCCCAGTTTGTCTTCATGGGTTTCCCTACTTCATATCCATCTTTTGTTTGCCTGCTTGTTCTCAGACCTGCAGCAACTTTAGGTCTACACCGGACACATAGAGGCAATAACCTTCCATTGGATTCCTTACCAGTTCTGTAGTTGCATAAGGTCAATCCTTTTAATAAATCCTTTATTCCGCATTGTTCCTAGTGGTATTGCTTCTCTGTTAAACTCTGATTATACAATGGCTTCTCCTTCTCCTTCTCCTTCTCCTTCTTCTTCTTCTTTAACTAAACCCTGACCAATATAATTTGCAAGGTAATGGTCTATTTTTCTACTTTAGCAGGCAGATGTTAAATGAATGAATTTACAAGACTTAAAAGTTCATTCTGTGTTCTTTCTTTATCTCCAAACACTTGTTTCCTAATCCTTTATCACTCATACATGCATCCAGCTAGTGTTTGCCAGACATTGTGTAAATGTAGCAACAGATAAGATTGGTTTCTGACCTCAAGAGCTTATGAAAAAAAAAGACATGTAAATGTTAACTTTGATTTTTATTACCACAGCTCCACTAAACTGCTCTTTAAAGGCCCTTGAAGATTGACCACTGAAGACACTCTAATTATCAAGTCCAGTTGCTATTTGCTTAACCTCATACCCTTATCTCCAGAAGCAATGGGGATTGGGCATTGCTAATTATTTCCCGGAAAGTGAGCTCTATAGGAGCAGGGCTCTTGTTTGTCTTGTCTTCTGCTGTATCCCCAACACACAAAAAAGTATGTGGCATGAGGAAGTGTTAATAAATATTTGTTGAATAGATTATTGAACATATTTGCTTCTTTTAAGAATTTGCTCTTTCATTAGTCTCTGACATATTGTCATCTTTGTATTTCTTCTACTAATCCTCCCCTGCCCTTTTTCATTGGTCTCTCCTCTGTAAAAATAGGCCTTCTTCAATATCCTCAATTCTCTGCTTATCTCCTCCCTCTATATTGTATTTATTTATTAAACAAATACTTAATAGGTACTTAATATGCATCAGAAATTATGCTACGTTTGGCTCAACAGTGTGTGTCGTCTGCTTCTTCTCTGATTTCATCCAGGTGATTTCAAATACCATCTTATGAAGAAAACTTCAAATATTTAAACTACTTGGATCTTTTTTTATAGATGCCCTCAGATCAAATTTAAAATGTCCATAACAGAATTTGCTGTCATTCACCAAAATATTCTTACTTATAGGCACCGTTATCCTTCTGTTCACCCTTTATCTTTCACAGCCTGCCAACTGTTCATTCTTGTTATTTCTTTCTCATATCCATCCCATTCATTTCTGCTGACCTAGTTTAGCCCTTGTCAGTTCTCACCCATGAGTACTGTCAGAGATCCAACTCTGTTCCTTTGGAAGGCTTTTCATGCCCTCCTTCCCACTGCTGCAGGGATAATCTGCCGGAAGAGCTTTCAATGGCTCCATGTCTTTTGAGCATAACATCTGAGGCTCTGTATCTTCTGTCCCTAACTCTCTTGATCTACTTTTATCCATTTATTTCACTATTTTACAGCCTTCCTGGACTTGTGGCCATTTCTTGGTACTTTATTTGTTAAGGGCTGATGCTACTTCCTCAGTCTGCAATGTCTTTCACTTTCTCCAATTGAAAACCTCTTGATCAGTCAAGTTTTGGCTAAACATCACCCAAGAAATGCACAAATTAACTCAGAAGGAATAAATCATTAATTTTGCTGGTATTCTTCACTTGTACTTTTCCTGTCTTATAATATAGTATTTCTTTACTTGTTTTCTGCCCCTAGCAGACTGTCAGCTCCTTAAAATATTTTATCTTTGTGTCCCTGACAATGGCATTTAATGCAGGAACTGATGATGGTAGGTGCTCTATACATGTTTATTTAAATAAAATTTTGGGGCAAGAAGAAAAGCACTTTACTTAGGGAGGAGGATACATATGAAAGTAAGGTAAGAAGAGTCTGTATCAAGTGGGACCAACATAGTACTTAGAGCCTGGTTGTGTCTGAGACAAACTTTTACAAGGGCTGGCTAGGTGAGTGGAAGGTTTGAAACCAGCCATGGAAGGTTTGACACGCTTTTGACCCCAGTGGTCATTCTCATTCTGAAACTCTTGAAAATGCCTCTCACTTTTTTTGAAAGATTCTAGTCTTGACTGGTTTAAGAATCAGCCAGATCTACTTTCCATCTTTCTTCATTCTCTTTGATGCTAGAGCCTTTAGAGCATAAAGAAAAAGGGAGCTGTCTTATGGAGGGATTATTAAAGTTGGAAGGGCTTATCATGCAATGCCTGACTTTCTCTGTCTCTAGGATCTCTTGTATTTTCTTCACCAATAACTATATCTTCCAAGTAGAAGTCAAGAGTCTCCTTGTAAGGATTATGCATTTGGTTGAATATTATCCTTCTTTCCCTCTCTCACTACACACACACACACACACACTCACACACATGAAAGACTTAAGTCAATGGACATTGGCCTATATTGTGTTCCTGCTGCGTCCACTCAAGGGGACTCACAAAAGGGTTCATTCATGACTCAGTGACTCAGTGAGGAGTGGATTTCCTGGGCTTGTATACATGATCAGGCCTCTTTGATCTGGTGACTCTGTCATTTTGAAAAACTTTAATTTTTTCCAAAACAGAAGAAAAATGCAGTTTGCTTTGTAGAGCAGAGATAGTGGCAAGGCAAGTTATTTATGAGTTATTGCAAAATACCACAAAGAACATCAGCCCAGGAAGGAAAGGGCAACATGGGCAACCTGTTGACAACTCTCTGGACAAATTAGAAAAGTGTGTTCCAGCAGGAGTTGGGGTTAACAATGAATAAACCACACCCTCCACAGAAAATATTAAACTTGGGAGTGGAAGAGATTTCATTTCTTTGTCCAGGCATTGGGATTTTAGTGCTTGCAACCAGAGTGATTATGGTGAAATGTTTCGTGCTGGAAGATGTATTATTTTTCTTCTGGCTGCTCATTCATGTGGACGGGCTAATACATTTTAATTTAGGATTATTAGCACTAGACGATCTTTGCAAAAAAGGGACGATTTTTACTGTAATTATTGTAAGGTACATTCTGTGGTCATCCTTTTTTTCTTATAACAGATAATCATGAATAAAGTTTACTGATACCAGAACAGTTTGTATTCCTTTCACCATTTCAGGAATCTCAACAGTGTTGCCCTCAGTGTTAAGGGTTTGATTATCCAGTTCGGATAGACCATTTTTGTCTCGAGGCTGTGGTGTAATCCACTTAAGTTTCATTTTGGGGGTCTGCTGTCCCTGGCAAGTCAGATATCATACACATGTTCATGGCTTGCACTGAACTACCAACTCAACTTTAGGTCTGTTCTTAACTAGCAGGTCGTAATCTTCAGTTACAAGACCCAGCCCTGACTGGAATCCTTAAGTAAGGTAGTAAGGTTCCCCACAGCCCTACATCGTACCCTAGAGAGGTTTGGCAATAATACTTTATATATTTTCACCCATCCTCTAGTATCATTTTTCACTTGGGTTATGTTTTGGGTGATATGTCTATAAGACACTGACTATATTTTAAAAGGAAGTGGGAAGGAAGAGCTCATTCATGTTGATGTGTTTGTCTATTTGACAACCCTTCTAAAGATCATGATTCATATTCTGAGCAGCATCAGCTCCACCTTAGCATCAGGCCAGTGGTCAGTGTTATCTTCACCTTAGTGATGGAGACCAGATGCCTGGAGACATAAGCATCTTACCTCATGGCCGGCCACTTAGTCTGGTGAGGGATTGGAACTCCTGAACTTTAGGTCTTATTCCTTTAGTCACTAATTATGTGTCCTCCAGAATCCCTTTCAGTTCATTTTCCATAAGCATTAGCCAGGTAACAAACAGAAAATTTGACATTGAAAATTTTCCAAAAAATCAGAACTTGTACTTTTTGGCACATCTAATTCTTACAGGGGGAAAAATACTTCCCAATAGTATCTGGACATAAGAATGAACTTCCTAATTAGAACAAGGTTTCTTAAAAGTAGGAAAAGTATTTCTTATTTACTTTAGGTGCCTGAAATTTCAAACTTGGGAGTTTTAAGTAAAATGTTTGAGAAAGAAATAGCCAGTGTGAAACACTGAACAGTAACATGACTAGTTAGTCCGTCCGTTGAAAAGGAAAATGAACAAAGTTCTGAGGACTGATTGAGAAAGACACCAAGTCAAAGGAGGAGAAAAGAGAAATAAGATAGAAACTCATATTTCATATTTTGTTTTTTCCCCTCAATCTTGGCAGAAGACAAGATTCCTTGTACACAGGGCCTGTAGATCTTAGGAAGAAAATTTTCACATGGGTCACCTTTGCTTGTGCACACCTTCCAATTGTCAGTAGAAAATCTTTTGTCCCTTGAGATTTCACATGAAGTCAAAGGATTTCCTTGTCTTCTACTCCATCCTCTCACATTTCCCTGCTTACCAAGAGCACCTTGCCTGACAACCTCTGTCCACTAGACCATGGCAGTGCTAGCAGACTCAGAAGAAAGGTGAGGTAAACTGTATGTTTCTTCATGGGGCTTTTTAAAAAAAATATTTAGTTATTTATTTGAAAGAGAAAAAGATAGAGTGAGTATGAGCAGGAGGGAGAGAAAGTCTGAAACAGACTCGGCGCTGAGCATGGAGCCAGATGTAGGGCTCGATCCCAGGACCCTGAGATCATGACTTGAGCCGAAACCGAGAATTAGATGCTCAACCACCCAAGCACCCCTTCATGGGGTTTTTGAACAACGAATTTTATCTCTAATGCATAAGTGTCCTTGCTCAGTTCATGAATAAAACCTATTTTTCCTTATTTTAAAAATCATTAATGCATCTAGGTAACAGAAAATCATTTGCCACGTGGCACTGAAAGTAACTTACCTTCTCTGGGCCTCCATTTCTTGTAAAAGAAGGATTTGACAAATTTCTTTATCATTAGAATGTGAGTCTCCTTTTAACCTGTTACTAATCCAAACAAATGATCAATTTTCTCCTGTAATTGGTCAGAGTGATTCTGCTCCTTATCTGAGTGGCCTTGAAAGTTGTTCCCTCTCAAGCACTGAGCTGTTTGTGTGAAGCTTACTTCTAAGCCACCCACTGTCTTTGATTGGGTGAATTTTCGTTTTTATGTAAGTACGTATGTATCTATTTTTGTAGTAACTCATTCCTCTATGAACAAGGTTTATTGGTTCCTAAGAAGTGTTGGAGGAAGTCATGAGATGTTCATAAAGTTCTTCATAACTTTCAGACCAAATGTTGAATAAATATAAAGTTTGGTTATTCCTATCAGCAGCTGTTTGCAAATCAGACCATGTTCTTCATGGCAATTGCTTTTGGAGAGGGAATAACAGAATGAGTTATTTCTCAGAGTGCATTTTTTTTTTCCAAATTGAGAACTTAAAGGGTGTGTTATGTTTGGTTCCTTAAAGAATAAATTCTGAACTCTCCCTCATGACTGACAAGGCCCTACTGGACCTGGCCTGTGCTGATAGAGTTGACATCATCTCCCATCACTCATGTCTCTTCATGCCAGTCACTTTGCCTTCTTCTTGTCATTCGGTTGCTCCCAGTGGTTTCTATGTTAGAGCCTGAGTATTTTCTCTTGCCTCTAACTGGAATGCTCTGTCCCCAGATTTCTGTGGCTGCCTCTTTCTTGTCAGGGAAGCTCTGCTTAATATCACTCACCTTCTCAGAGAGGGCTTCAGTGGCTACCTGATTAAAGCTAGTTCCCATCCCCACTTCATCCTCAGTCTAGTCATGGCTTACCCTATCACCTAGTTTCATTTTCCTCACAGCAATTAATTCTAGATAAAATGATCTTGTTCATTTATTTGTTTAATTGCTTATGGTATCTGTCTCCCCCCTTGTAGAATGTTATTTCTTTGAGAGCACAAACTTTGTTTTGGTCACAATTGTATTCAACACATATTTATTCAGTTTATATATAAATGAATACTCAATGCCAGTGCTACCCAACAGGACTTTCTACAATGATGAAAATGTCCTATAATTTGCGCTATCCAATATGGTAGCCACTAAGTCACATGTTCCTATTTTATACTTGAAATGTGGTGGCTGTAACAGAAAACTGAATTTTAAGTTTTGCTAAATTTTAATTGATTAAAACTTTAAGACATCACATGTAGTTGTTGTATACCATATTGGATAGTACAGCTCTTTTCTGCCTTTGGTACTTAGTGATTGAATCAGTAACTAGAAACCAACACTGACGTCAATAGCAAAAACAGTAGCAACTTTGGGAGTGTTCTTTTTTATGTTACTTTCTTTTTACCTCTCAATGGGATCAGTGGAGAGAACACCCTCATCTCACAAGCCAGTGCAAAACCATCTTTTGGATGCAATTTTTAACATCCATCAGTGGGAGCAGCAGAGAAAGTTTTATTAGCTGTCCTATACTTTTGAGGGCTGTTTTTTTTTTTTATGTTTTCTTTCTGTTAATAACCTGTTAGACAGTTTGAAGTTATACATCTAATATCTTCTTATGAGATAGGATATCAAATGGGTTTAAGTTAAAAGAGCCTGACTGCATGACTGAATTTAGAAAATGTATGCATCTTTTCAGAGGAAGACATTCACTATTATATGGAACTCTTACTCCAGGCTGTAATTTATTCAGGGAAAGCAAAGAGAACCAACACCCCATTCAGAGTTAAGTCAAAACAAAGCTCTTTTGTAAAGAAACTGTTTATGTACCCTCCACACTTTCAAGGCATCATTCAGGGTGTATTACCTCACAGGTGATTTACATTTTCTGTTTAGTATCACTTCTTTTTCTCAGTCTGTGAAAGAAGGTTGAATGGAGAATTTTTTCCAGGTTTGCAGTTTTCTGCTGCTTAAGCCTGTAGAAATACTCCATGTATTTGGAAGTGTGCTGCTAGGGGAATAACAGTTTTAAGACTGCTGACTTGTCCATCGTTTATCATCATTATATGGTGTCTGTCAACGAAAACCATTTCCCAGAATTCCATAAGGAGTTGCTCCATATAGAAGCATGGAGCCTTGTGACAAGAAAAAGGCATTGCAATGAAGAGTAATAGGAAAGAGGAGGTGTGTGTGGGGGATAAACAGAAGCTTTTAGAGCTAATTCATGGCTGGCGTCATCTCCATTAGCATTGGGACTGTTTGACGTTGAATTCAGAGAACATGACCAGGGCTGGTTTCCATCTGTCATGTTGATTAATGGTAGTATTGTTAGGTAATAATAGTTTAATAACATAGCTGGAGCCAAAGAGGCACACCAAAAGTGTATATGTAATTCTAAAACCAAGAGGAACTGTGGATAAACCCACAAGAGTCAGGAAATAGGGGTCCTGTTTTTAGCTCTACCACTTAGAAAAGAGCAGCCAGAGGGAAATTTTTCTCAAAATTTAAGAGGGTTAAAATAGTCTACCAATGAGGTGAAGAGAGCTGTCTTAGCTCTCAAGAAGGGTGGCATCTTGGTGATTTTAATGTACCTATATCTCAAGGACTGAAAAAGTTTGTTAAACCAAAAATCTTCTGAGACATAATAGTTGGGTTAACAACAGCCAATGCATTAAAGAGGAAAATAGACAATTCCTTATACTGATAGATTGGATTCAACTCTTCCAAAGAATATCCAGATTGTATGATATGTTATGATCCGATACTCAACTCATTGACTATCTACTATTGGTATGAAACCTAAATAGTTAAAACTGTCTTGCTTTTGTGAGTCTGCAAGAGGCAAAATCAGTGCAACTTGTAACAACAGATTTCAATGAAGTTGTCCTTTCTCTCAGATGGCAGCATCTGTTGGTGGGCTAGAGACCTAACATGACCCCCATACACCCGGAACCTAGACCATATGGGCTTTTACTGTAAAGTGTTGGAACTTTTCAAGGGAGAAATCACTTTCTATACAGAAAATTGGCAACATAAGACTATTTACATGTTGGCTTTCCTTCCTGCCAAGCAAAGAGCCACCTGACCTAACAAGATGCTATTCAGTTTTTACTCAGAAAATTTCCACCAAATGTATCTTAGCATGAATGGAAAAAACATTCAGAAAGTAAGAGTAGGCTTATGTAAGAGGGGAAGGCAGAACTTGGCCAAATGCCCTTCTGCACTGGGTGGCATGCTTTGACCCTGTAGGCTATTGCTCAGTGTTTGGTTTAGCATGGTATCAAGACAGTTCAAACTCCACTGGGAGAGAGGCAGGCCAAGATGCACTAAAGCTAACAAAAGACAGTTGAAAGTAAGTAAGGGACTGCAATCCAAGAGAAGGAATAAGAGGGTTTTGTTTGTTTGTTTGTTTTTGTTTTGTTTTGTTTTTTGGGTTTTTTTGGTTTTGTTTTGTTTTGTTTGTTTTTCCCTTAGTGGTTTAGACTACATTTCCTTTCCCCAACGGTTTGTACTATATTTCTTTCCCCACTTCCAAATGAATATGCTGGGGCTTAGGGAGCTAGAGCAAAGTTTCAGATTTCCAGACCAGGTATAGGATTTTATTATATGTTTGGAGAGTTGGTGGATGCTCTTCATCATCTTGCCTGAGCACAGGCAAATGGCTATGGCTATTTGATGGTGATAGAGGGATCCTTCCTAACAATCAAAACCAGAGGAGAGATGATGCTGGCTGGATGTCTGCCATGTAGGGTTCTTTTAAGTCTGGTCTTAGTTGGGGTGTGTCTCCAGTGCACACAGTTAAATAAGGGGGTTTGATTTCAGTGGGAATGCAAGGTTTTGTGTTTGCTTCTCCTTTTCCTGCAGCCGACTAAGGGGAGGAATTCTGATAAGAGTGGATCAAGGTCAAGGATATTTACGGGCTCACAGTACGAGGCTGTGGAGCTTTGATGTGATTAGAGAATGAGTTCAAGGTCTAGACTTGCAGTGGTCTCATTTTGGACTTGTTCTTCTAGAGAGGCCTTGTGGTAGGAAGTCAGACTGGCTCAAGGCCCTGTAAGGAAATTCTTGTTTTCCCTTCATTTCCCTTGGCACATTTCCTTCAACTAACCTTTGCTTGTCATCAGAGTGATAGGATGAACATAAGACTTTGATCTGAGCTGGGGGTCAGAGGCCACTTGACCTCCCTCTGGCCTTGACATAAATAGAAAAACGATCATGGGGTTTGGGGCAAAGGCCTCTGGGTAATAACAGAGTGTCTTTGCTTGGTCTTTCTCTCTGATTCATGTATTATTCTCAGAAACATTGAAGGAAGTGGCTGAGTTGAAGGATTGTGGGTCCCCGGCCATTATTCAAATTTTGACTTAACGAGACATTGATTTATAAAGTAAACACTTCCAGCGTCTATTTTGAGGCTGCTCATATTAAACTCAAATAATGTGTTACATGTTCTTTACTTCAAGCTGTGTGGACACAGATGGATCTATCTGGGATCTTGGGCACAAAAACTGTAAGAGAAAACAGTGACATTCTCATGGTGGTCTAGTCAAAAGGATAGATACCTTCTCCCTCTTTTCCCTTTTTTTTTTAGATAAGCTATAAATCGGCACAATTGGTTCACAATAGTGCAATGAGCATTAGCTCGGAAGTTAGGTCTGTTCGGCTCTTGGTTCTCCCTCATTAAAGTGCATAGCCATCTAGGTCTTTCCATTCTACAAATTGAAGAGATCGAAGTTGACAACCTCCAAATTCCCTTTCCCCAATACTATGCTGAGATAACAAAGTGGAGGACTGAGGCAATTCCAGAAGGAAATTAATGACCACAGTCTCATTTGTTTCAAATACAAACATTAAAGAACACGTACACAAATCTCTACTAGTTTAGCTTAAAAAGTTAAGTTTTAGATTCCTTCTTAGTTAAGTAGTTAGAAAAGTTTCCTATCTGCTGTTGAGGCAAAGGCATTTTGGGAATTTGTGTGTGTTTTATTTGAAATTGCTATACAATTGGTTTAATTCTTGACTTATTTTTGAAAACAAAGACCATACCATTTCTAGAACTAGCATATATTTTGTAATATTTTATGATCTATTTATTTAACATCTGTGTTATTCTCTAAAGGCACACTTTATCGTTCTTCATACTAAGCACGTAGTCATTTGCGTTCACATCTCCAATCCCTTGTTTCTCTTGACAACATATTGTTGTTACTGTTGCCTTATACTTGGCTCTCTGAGACCTCATGGAGAGGTTAGTTGCAGTGTGTGCCGATGAGACTGAGGGTTTGATTTCCATACAGGCCAGCTGTTTTGCCCTATTCTTTGGCCATAGCTTATGCCGCTTCTCCACCAGCTTGTCACAAGTGAGCCCAGGAGAATATGGATGGCTCTGCACAAATCTTTGGCCACTGTTGGAAACAACAGTTTGAAGTGGGCTTTCTCCTTCTTATGATGGATTAGTAATGATGAGGTCATTTTTGCCACGTTAAGAAAATATGACGGCTTGCCAGGAGAAATCACTTTGGCATCCCCCCAATAACAGAGTCACCTGCAGATAGCTGGAGGGGGAAGCAGAATGAGACAGCCTCTCTTCATTCTCCTGCCTGCTTTCCTTCAGACCCATCCTGATTTCTTCTAGGCAGTGGACATGGGACAATGTTTTATGGCTGGTTTATTGAACTGACAATACCGAGTCCCATATACCGTTACAGAGCAATATGCTAGCTCTCCAGTGTAGCAGCACCAGAAAAAGGCCCACAATGTGACCTCTATTTTACGGCTATGATTTATTTTATGCTTTATGCTACTGCAGTTTCTTGACTGCAGTAAGTTCTCCCTTATTTGTATGTGGTGATTATTTGTTATACTGTAAAAATGTGAGTTTTAAAGTTTCCAGAGCTTTATTCCTTCCTGGGTGGGAATTTCCTCAAACTTTTGATCTAGAATTTTTCAGTGAGAATTTGGTAGAAGAATATGGGAAAGATACCATTGTTTGTTATGAGGGAGAGCCTTCTTGCACTTTATCATTAAAATTTTTCCCGGAGGAAGAAAAGTAGCAAGCCAAAATCAGAGAAAATGTATTTTTGAAAAGTGAAAGTTTAGAGGTATATTAGAAAAGACTGCCTCCCTTTTCTTGTTTGTATATTGACTTTTAGTTTAGCTCAGTCGCTATTTATTTTCTGTAGGTCAAATTGCCTTCCATTAGAGCGATTTTACCTGAGCACCGAGTCAGAAAACTGAGGTAACAGTTTTGTCCTCAACAGAAACTTTTTTTTTTTTTGATACTTGAAATTTTACCTTTCTAAAAACGCAGTGACTTCATTGATTCAGCATGGAAGTTAATTCAGCATGAATACTTTGCTAAGGATTTTCCATACTCCACATTTTCTTCATTTTTGTTGTTGATTATATACCCCAGTTGCTGTTATGCAAAATAAAGACACACCATAAAACATACAGTGTATATAACCTGGCCAAGTGAAAGTGCTTTTTAGAGCTTTAATAAGTGGAGAGTTTTTTATATTTTGTTTGGTCTTTGCATTCTCTATGGAAAAAACCCCAAAACCAAAAAACTTAAACTTGGCCTGGTCACGGTTGCCCCTCAGTAAGGTCTGCTGAGAATTTGGCTGTACCTTTTCACTGTTGAAAGTCTTTTATAACCTGGCTAGGAATTAGGCAGCTTTTAAATTTGGCAGCTTTCTGGCTCCCATTAAGGACTCATTTAAATCCTTTCTCACTTGAACCTGAATTTTAACTACCCCTGGTGGATTTCAATGAAGGTTGCTGTGAAATTAGATGAGGATGGAAATTAGATTAATGTAAAGGAACAATGGAAGAAACACCGTATTAGATAATTTATAATTCACGTATTCAGATTTTATGGTAGTCATCAAATTGCTAATAATTTAGAAATGAATGGTTAACCTGATAAAATGTATTACAAATGACTAAATTGGTGCATACTTTGGAAAACTGTAGTAACAATAAAAACACGCACAGTTTTATGGCTCTGAAACAAATTGCCTACATCACCTGAAGCCAGGTTTAGTTGAAATGACTAAACTAATTAGATAAGAAATAACGAAAGAAATAAATATAAACATCTAAGTCAGGTGAAGAAAAGCTTTATATAAAATCTGTATGCTATATTTGTATTAAGGTCTTTTTTAAAGGTATATGAGAAAGGGAGTTGCAAATTAGATCTCATACTACATATACTAAAGGCCAAAGTTTTCAAACTAGTGTTATTTGGCATGAAACATTCTCTTTTCCTGGCCACTTCTGCTTACTCCTAAACCAAAACCAATACTGTTTATCTCCTTGGAGCTGGGTGAATGTGAAAGGCAAGTCATTAATTTGACCCTGGTTCAGAAAAATGACTATTAATGCATAGTTCAGTTCTTTGGAAGAACACTTAAAAATAAAAAAAAAGATCATATAATAAACTTGACTTTCTCTTTTTGTGTGTGTGTGTGTTCAGCTTTATGAATTTTAACACATTTGTATGTCTGTGTTACCACTATTACAATCAGGTTACAGAACAATTTCACTAACAATTTTCATACCCCTAAAAACTCTGTCATGCTCTCCCTTTGTAGTCAGTGTGACTACATGCAGTGTGACATTCCATCCGGCAGAATATTTTTTAAAGTTTTAGTGCAGAGTTGTGTGTCGATGGACCCACATCCTTAAGTCCTTACTTCTGGCTCATTGTAGGAGTATATTTTCTTTTTCTCTCATCTTGGTTGTTTGCTCATATGTTCAGTGCTTCTTCTGGGAGTGCTATGCTATTGACAGATTCCTCCGGGACCAGATGGGATTGGGCTGTGTATGATCATCTGATCCAAAGATAGGCTATGCAGAACATTTGCTGGAGTGGTACTTCAAATCGCAGGGATCGAGCTTCTGGGAAGTAGCGATAGCCGGAGGAGGAGCCTGTGTTGGAAGGCAGGTGGGATTTACACCCAGGGAACGGCACAGGGAAAAGGACATTGCAGGCTGAGGAAGTGCATGAGCAAAGCACACAGGTGAGCAAGTGTGAGACACAGTGAAAACAGCAGGTGGTTCTGTGGGGCTGGTAAGAACGGGTTGGGGAAGGGGAGAGTGGAACATAAGACTCAAAGCTTATGTCAGAATATAGATTTTATTTAATTGATGGTGAGGTAACCTTGATTTATTTTTTTTTATTTTATTTTTATTTATTTATTTATTTATTTATTTTTTTTTTTTAAAGATTTTTTTATTTATTTGACAGAGATAGAGACAGCCAGCGAGAGAGGGAACACAAGCAGGGGGAGGGGGAGGAAGAAGCAGGCTCCCAGCAGAAGAGCCTGATGTGGGGCTCGATCCCAGAACGCCAGGATCACGCCCTGAGCTGAAGGCAGACGCTTAACCGCTGTGCCACCCAGGCCCTAACCTTGATTTATTTTTGAGCTGGTGAGAGATTTGATCTGAAGTGTGTCTCCAGAAGAATCATCATGGCTGACCCCAAACCAGGCTTTGGGGTCAGGAGTACATGAGACAGCCAGAAAAAGATCCCAGTGACATCAGAATGGCTTCTTTAATGGCTTCTCAGTGAGGACGCGCCAGGCATCGGTGTCAGAACCCTCTGCGCAGGCGTTACGCTTGGATTTATAGAAGCATGAAGAGCAGCTTGCATATTGTTCTGAAAACATCCTTTGGTCACCTGTATTAAGTGTGGAATCGAAGAACCCTTCTAGATAGTGTTAAAGAGGCATACGAGGTGGTATTTACCTGGTTATTTGATTCAAGAGTCCAGTGCCTACTGGGGAAAAAACTATTAACTTCACAAGACTTATTCTTTTATGAGTGGGCTGCACACTGTATGTATGAGAAAAAATAGCACACATCTGCAGGAACTTCATTCATTCATTCATTCATTCATTCATTCATTCATCCAAAAAGCATGCTTCAAGCACATGGGCCTTATGTAGGATGTGGGCTCTTGAAGCCCAGCCTGTTGATCAGGCTAGCTTTCAGAAAACCATGGTAACGATTTCCTGACCATCTTCGCTCAAGCCCAGCCTGCCTAGGCTGGCTGACTCTCATATTTTCAGAGAACTTTCCACCATTATTCACATCATTTCGGACATTAGTCCTTTTTATCTGCTTTCTTACATTTTATGCTTTCTTCTCCCATTTCCTACTAATCTCCTGTACCAGACTCTTGAGCCCTGTGTCCACTGGGTGCCTGCATGATGTGCCTGGTTGTTTCTTGCCTACCCAGCCCATTACTTCTGCTGATCCTTACTCTTGCCTGTGTCTGACCTCTGATGGGCTTATGTGGTGCTGACTCATGACCTATTTCTGATGTTACCTCACTGGGGCATGTTAATACTATGGATCTCTGGTCTCATTTATGTCGAACTACTGACTCAACTTTGGCCTTGACTTCAAGTTCCACCTTCCACATTGTTGCAATTTTCACTTGGATACTATCAGACTGTTTCAAGCCTCTGGCCCCACCCCACTCCAAAAGAATTACGTCTCTCCAGGATATGTCATAAACATTGTCCTCAAATGGCATGAAAAGTTAGGTTTGGCATGTTTGGTTCAGAGAATTCTTTTTATTCTGTTTTAGTTCCAGGTTAATAATTAGAAAATTAGATTTGGCTTTGCTTTAGATCCAGGAGAGTTCTGAAAAAAACAAAAAACAAAAAACAAGTACCTTGGTTAAAAAATGAGTTAAAAAGTATGTTCGGCTCTGAGGCCAGAAGATTAGAATGGTTCCTCTAGTTTGAAATTCATTATATTATCAGAATTTTTGCTTGGATGGGAGAGACAAGACGGATGTGCTAACTGTGTAGGAAGGAAGAGAGGTATCACCTGAGGAGCTGGACAAGTGTGAAAGTAAAATGCAATTTCTAGTGCTTGGCTGGGATGCTGTGAGGTAGAGATGTTTCACAAACTGACAGTTCCATATCCAAAGCACAGGGAGGGCGGGGATGGTGCTAACACACGTGGTCTGATGCCATAAACAACTGTTCCCCTTTGGGACAGAGAAGACCATTGACCTTTGTTGTCCCACACAGGGGAAGCTGAATTCAAGAAATCTGTAGAATATATGTTCTTCTCATTTCTCATTTCTCTGAGGATTACCAAAAAAAGGGGTGTCTTGCTCAGGAAAATGCAGAGGCCTGGATGTTAGGGTCCAACTGATTTCTTGAAAAGACGATTACATTCTTCCATGACTTTCTTAAAGGGGTCTCATAAGAGCACTTGAAACTCCCTCAATCCCAGACACACCCCTCAGACCTTGAATGATTAAGCAGCCTTACTTTCCCCTTTCTGAGAAGAATGGCTGTTCTGACGGTGTCCTGATGGCTGTAGGGGAACACCGTTCCTCTGGGTATTCCCGCTACTAGTGGAGCTGTCCCAGGGGAACGCTGAAAATATGGGGTAGGACGAGAGCAGAGCTGTTTGCAGTTGGATTTCTCCATGTCCCTGGGTTACTGAGGTCGTGTTCTCTCACTGAACACACGAGCCCACTCAGGTTTCATCACTTGCTCTGCTAACATCTGTCAAACATGCACAGCGAGATTACAGACATTGGCCAAACAAAGGCTGGCTCTCCTGGGAGGGAAGTGTGGGTGTTAGTGAAGATGCATGTCTTACCGAGCAGACGTTGGGAACGTCTCTGCTTGGTGTGCAGTCATAGCTTTGCACACACACAAAGGACCTGATACAAGGCAGGCGTGCGGTGGGCAGCCTGTGCGCTTTGAGACGTCAGAAGGAGGGAGATGACTTAGCGGGCCGGCTGCACTTGAACAATGCCATCTGTGGTCCTCTCCTCTCAGCAGAACCACCACTGACTGAGCCAGGTGCTTTGTCCTTTCTAGACTTGGGGTGAAGTGCTCTGCGTTCATGCGCTCATTCAGTTCCTTGCGGTGGGCTCTGCTGTTCTCCCCACGTTATAGATGGGGAAACTGAGGCTCGGAAGTACTGAATAACTTGCCCTGGGTCACAGAGGTAACACACATGGAACCTGAATTCAAGCCTATTTCTGGTTAGAAAACCTTAGCTTGTAAGCAGTGAAATTAAAGAATTAAATTTGCTTGCACCTGAAATTGTAATGACAAGTGAATTACTTACTCTGATGAGTGAAGTGCCCTTCAAATAAAAAAAATCCGTTTGCTATTTGCAGTCTTTCATTTCTCCCAAGGGGAGGTGCTTGAGGGTTAGGGACATTAACTCTTTCCAGGCTGGCGTGCCCTTTCCTCCCTGTCCCTCTGTCCCACCTCACCAGAGCGCTTCCTTGCAACTGTCAGGCCCCTGCTCCTCGCTTCTCCTCTGAAGTCCTGCAACTTCCATGGGCACTGCGAATACAATGCTTCGGACTGCTGTTCCAGAGCTCTTGAAGGTGCTAACTGTAGAGGAAGAAAGGTTAGAGTTGGGTAAAGAGAATCCAGTGTTCTGAGGCGGACGTAGACCCCAGTATTAAACAGGCTGGTCAGGGTTGGCCTCCTTAAAATGATGATGTTTGGGCAAAGGTCAGAAGGATGTGTGTGTGTGCGTGTGTGTGTGTGTGTGTGTGTGTGTAGTGTAGCTTACCTCCAACTGGCTGTAAAGTCCTTGACAGAGCTGGTGTTTTTTATTACTTGGTATCTCCTATGCTAGGCTCACGGTAGGCACTGAAGAGATGGTTATTGAATTTAGTGCATAGTGAATTGCTACCAGGAATGAGTTAGGTATGAGTGAATAGCGAGGTGATTTTATTTTCCTTTAGGGGTCTTTCAACAAATCATATTCTCGTTCATTCTCTTCTCTGGCCATAAAGGTCATTTATGCTTAATGTAGAAAATTATGAGACTCCTAAAGACATAAAGAAGAAGATAAAAATCACAATTCTGACTGTCAATATAATCACTACTAAGCATTTTGGTGTATTTTCTCTCACACGTGCACATATATAAAAGTTAAAAAACTTGGATCATATTTAGCGATGATATTAAAAAAATGGAATGACCTATATATATCAGGGGCACTGGCCCGTTGTAACCCCTTTGTGTTGCAGGGGGTGGGGGGCGCGGGCTTGAGGGGCCCCAAAGTGGGGGCGGGTGCAGCAGGGGGGCACTCGAGGCAGCAGCTGTCGGTCAGCACTGGTCCAGGAGGGCAGCACCAGTATGTCTTGACTGACCGCCAGCCCTGAACGTGCTGCATGTAGTTTTGCATTCACTTCTTTTACCTAACATAACACAATGACAACATTATCACCGGTCTTTTAGGTAAGTTTGTAATTTCAGAAATATTTTTATTTTGAACGTTTAGTTATGGCACTAAAAGCATCAGTGAAAAAATACCTAAACGCTTTTACTCTTCCTTATTTTGGGAAAAGGAGCCACAAAGATCCTGCTTTTCCTCATCCTCGGCTCCTAGCAGTTTTGATGGCATTCTTGCCTCTGTTTCAGCAGTTGCTTGGCTTGCTGTGTAGACTTCTGAGAAGCATGACATTTGGGAAGGAAAAGATGACAAGAGCAAAATAAACGATCTTGGAAGGCTGTGGATCGCGGTTGCTTCCTAACCGCGGCTGCGGGGACACTGGTGCGTCATGACAGCGCTCTGGAGTGGTGATGCCTGACCCTCCTCGCCCCCGGCTGTGCTCCTGTCTCATGATTGTCTCCTCACAGCTGCTGCTGCCAGTGCCCAGTCTGTTGCCTGAAGCCAAAAGCGGAAAGCCCACATTGAAGAGCACTATATAAGTAAATTGAGTCCTTGTAATGAAGACTAGTTGAGCAAACAATGCCACACTATGTGGCTACATGCATTTTCTAGGATGAAAAACATCTCCAGCCACAAAAAGAGTCATGGAGAGGAGACACAGGTCTACTTTATTATGTGGGTTTTGAAATTAAACCAATTGTTTAGAGCAGAGGCGCTGAAGTTCTGCAGATTAAAAGAGTGAATTAAATTTATTTATTCAACAAACATTGATTGGTCATTCATTAGATGCCAGGCACTGAGCCAGGTGCCAAAGACAGACAAGGTTCCTATAGTCCTAGAGCTTTCATGGTACTGCTGGGGGAGTTTCTTAAATGGAGGTAGAGCAGTGATTATGCATTTTTATGTTTCATAAGTCTGAATAGGAGCGTACAGTTGTTTCTCAATGAAACATTAATTTTAATTTTACATATTTTAGGTCTTGTCCTGCTTCCATAGGGAAGAGATTCTTTATTCTTTCCCCAGAAGTTCAGTCCAGTGTGTTATCCTACATTTACATGTGTATTACACATGTTGCAGTATACTGTTATGCTTTAAATCCTCCAAGAAGGACAACTTTTAATGTGCTGAGACATTTAGAGTTGGAAGGGTATTTAGAAAACCCCTGAAAAGTCCTGTGCATTATCAGATGTGGAGAAAGAGTAAAATTGCATCATGAGAGAAAGCACACGTGCCAGTTCAGCCACATCCCTCCCCAATGGGGTAAAGAGCTTGAAGAATTAAAGAGAGTGGCTCACCTGGAGGCCATGCTCCACTTCTAGACTGCATCCTGAGTACCCAGAATCTCAAAATTCCCTAGCTTAGAGGCCTTGAACCCCTTACCAGAGCCTGTAAGGGCTTTTTCCATAGGTCTGTCTTTTTGAGTGTTGGCTTTGCTTTCACCATGTGCACCCATGCGTACAAGACCCCTAGTGTAGGATGGAGATGGAGGAAGAAGGTTGTAGGACACCCACAGATGTCAGATATGAGCCTGCATATAGTGGTGACAGTTTTCTTATTGGCTAAAGCATAAGGTAAGGTGAGGTAGTGTGTGTGTGTGTGTGTGTGTGTGTGTGTGTGTGTGTGTGTGTGTAATTTACTACCTAGGGTTACTCTCTGACAATGGAAGTGAGATACATTTGTAAAGTAATGGATTCTGTTTACTAGTGCATCCTATATAGTTAAAGAATTCTTTGGAGGAAAAATAAACTAGAACATTTATTTTGTGCATCATTGTATTCTTTGAAACAATGGATTACATCTTAATCCTGCATACATTCTTAGAATGAGAACTCCATCTGGGAGGCCTAACTGTCTATGGAAACGTCTGGGTTACACATGTCCATCCAGCCCTTTGCCAAGTGCTTAATGGAGCACGCAATTGTTGGTAAGATATGCTGGGGTCTCTGCAGAGACCTAAAAGAGAGCAGGGTGCTTGGGGTAGTCTGGCATGCACATCGTTTGGATCCAGCCTCGATCGCTCAAGCCATTTGCTTTAAATAATTACCATTAGACACTCTTCTCTTTGTGCTGTGTCTTTCTATTTTTAATTCCATTAAGTTTGAGGTAATTGAAGATATTTTACTCTGTCGGTTTTCCAGTTTTTCTTTGGATATATTCCTGTCATTGAAGTTGAAACTAGACAAGAGTTGCAGATCCTTAAATCAATCACCTAATGAGTTTGTCCTCATGGTGCTCTGGGAAATACAGGAAGTGCACTCCAGGAAATCTTTCTTCACAAGCTTTATGTAGTCCTAAAGTCATAACTGATGGCAGTATCCCTTGCTTGGGGACCAGCTGCAGAATCAGGGAGTGTCAGAGCTGACAGGGCTCTGAGGGATCATGTGGTGTCACTGCCTGATTTCTTAGATGAGGCATGAGAATTCAGAGAGGGCAAATGCCTGGCCAAGATCACAGAGCAGGTATACGACAGGCTGGAGGCCTGGACTTCAGGACATGCTTAACCTCTTTAGTTCATATGAGTGCAGTGAGTGATCATGTGGTTCAAAGCGATTTTTTTTTCTGGCCTTAGAAACCTAAATAAAACTCAAAAACAATACTTATCCTGAGCTTTACGTGCTTGTATAATGAACCACGTTGAGTAAATTAGGAGTTTCACTTAGGACTGAGGTGACTCTAGGCTCATTCTACCCTTTTACATAAATAGTCAGTTCTTGTTATTTGCAGTAATTATGTCCTCTAAAGTTACTGTGAGCATTGAATTAGCAAACACTGAAACATATTTCTGGGGAAATACAGGCTTGGGTTCCTATGAGACTAGTCACACTTTCATCACCCCAGTTAATACATAACTTTGTTTTATGTGTGTTTCTGTTTAAGACAACTTATTTAATATATATTTTTGACTCATTAACGTTGAACTCATGGCCAATAGAACTGTAATTCATGCCTGAACTAAGCTTACCTAAAACATATTTTCTCTGTAAGGCACATCACATCATCCTTCTTGTGTGTGGGGAACACCAGACAGCACGTCAGCACTATACTTGCAGATCATTTTAAACCAACAAAAATCACCAAAAAAAATGTAAAACACATGACACTAAATAGACTGTAAAAAGGAGACTTGCTTATAGTAAACAGGTGAGATAGGAAGGCAGAATGTCGACTTGTTTGACCTCAACTGGGAATGTGTATGACGGGGACTCCCAATTTTTCACCACTCCATGCATGTCCAAAAATGACCACAAATGTCCTGCATTGATTTTAGAGTTCCAGATAAATTTTAGTAAGTGAATTTGCAAAGGGAGAATTTGTGAATAATGATGATCAATTGTATCCACAAGCTTGCACGTGTCACCACACACTATAATCTCAAACATGAACTTTTAGCCTTCGATTCTGGTTCTACTTGGAGCACTTTTAACTGCATTGGTGGTGTAGTTCTAGTGGTAGCCCGTCGATAGGCTCCCATAGAAGCCATTGGTTTCAGTGCCCCCACTTCCTAAGACTTGTGCTGCTGAGGACTCCTGAAGGCAGATGAAGGCCCCTGTTCCCTTAATCACAGAACTTCATCAAGAGTGGGGTCTCACCCCAGGCACACACCTTTTTCTCCCTTTAATTAGGCTAGCTTCGTACAACTGAAGAGATGGGTCTCTATCCACGCTTGTCCCAAGGATCCTCGTGTCTGTTTTTGCCCTCAGAGTTCTGTCTTCAGCTGCTGCTTCTTTTTTTTATAATAATTTTTTATTGTTATGTTAGTCACCATATAGTATATCCTTAGTTTTTGATGTAATGTTCCATGATTCATTATTTGTGTATAACACCCAGTGCACCATGCAATACATGCCCTCCTTAATACCCATCACCAGCCTATCCCAGTCCCCCACCCCCCTCCCCTCTGAAGCCCTCAGTTTGTTTTCCAGAGTCCACAGTCTCTCATGGTTCATTCCCCCTTCTGTTTAACCCCCCTTCATTCTTCCCTTCCTTCTCCTACTGATCTTCCTACTTCTTACGTTCTTTCACCTCGTCCTCACTTAAAAGCACTTATTATTCCTATGGTTAATCACCAGGCCCCCAACTTCCAGATCCTTAGCTCTTATGACACCTTTCTTCTGAGAGGTTCTGTTACTCTAGGTCCTCCTTTACATTTCCACCAAAATGACACACTGGAATCTCTGCATGTCCAAAAGTGTTCTCACCTCCTTCTTCCTTTGGGTCCTTGGCTACTTGACCCATTGCCTAACCAGTCACTCAAACTTGAAATCAGAGTTATCCTGAATTCCTTCCTCTCCTTTCCTCCCCTTGTCAGATAGCCTATGACGTCCCATAGAGTCTACTCTGTACTGTGCCCCCCATCTGACCATATCTCTCTAATGCAATTGCCATAGCTCTATTCCAGTCCTCATTGAGTTTGGCTCTATGTCATGGCTTGCATGTCTCCAGTTCACTCTCCACACTGCTCCTAGAAGGATCTCTTGAAAACACACATATATGACCATATCACTTTCCTTCTTTGAATTTTTCAGGAACTTTCCATTGACTACCGGGTATAATTTAAATTTAACAAAGTCCTTTTATAATTGGGCCGCTGCTTTCACTCCTGTTTCATCTCCATCACCCCTCTTTTAACTGTGTGATATTGTGATATAATAAGAAATAAATTTGGTCTTTGTCCCTGGTTCCTAACACAGGAGCTTCTAAAACAACTTGACCACTCTCTCACACCATACACAAAAATAAACTCCAAATGGATGAAAGACCTCAATGTGAGACAGGAATCCATCAAAATTCTAGAGGAGAACATAGGCAACAACTTCTATGACATCGGCCAGAGCAACCTTTTTCACGACACATCTCCAAAGGCAAGAGAAATAAAAGATAAAATGAACTTATGGGACTTTATCAGGATAAAGAGCTTCTGCACAGCCAAGGAAACAGTCAAAAAAACTAAGAGACAGCCCACGGAATGGGAGAATATATTTGCAAAGGACACCACAGATAAAGGACTGGTATCCAAGATCTACAAAGAACTTCTCAAACTCAATACACGAGAAACAAATAAACAAATCATAAAATGGGCAGAAGATATGAACAGACACTTTTCCAATGAAGACATACAAATGGCTAACAGACACATGAAAAAATGTTCAAAATCATTAGCCATCAGGGAAATTCAAATCAAAACCACACTGAGATACCACCTTACGCCAGTTAGAATGGCAAAGATAGACAAGGCAAGAAACAACAATTGTTGGAGAGGATGTGGAGAAAGGGGATCCCTCCTACATTGTTGGTGGGAATGCAAGTTGGTACAGCCACTCTGGAAAACAGTGTGGAGGTCCCTTAAAAAGTTAAAAATTGAACTACCCTATGACCCAGCCATTGCACTACTGGGTGTTTACCCCAAAGATACAGACGTAGTAAAGAGAAGGGCCATATGCACCCCAATGTTCATAGCTGCATTGTCCACAATAGCCAAATCATGGAAGGAGCCGAGATGCCCTTCAACAGATGACTGGATTAAGAAGCTGTGGTCCATATATACAATGGAATATTACTCAGCTATCAGAAAGAACGAATTCTCAACATTTGCTGCAACATGGACGGCACTGGAGGAGATAATGCTAAGTGAAATAAGTCAAGCAGAGAAAGACAATTATCATATGATTTCTCTCATCTATGGAACATAAGAACTAGGATGATCGGTAGGGGAAGAAAGGGATAAAGAAAAGGGGGGTAATCAGAAGGGGGAATGAAACATGAGAGACTATGGACTATGAGAAACAAACTGAAGACTTCAGAGGGGAGGGGGTGGGGGAATGGGATAGACTGGTGATGGGTAGTAAGGAGGGCACGTATTGCATGGTGCACTGGGTGTTATACGCAACTAATGAAGCATCAAACTTTACATCGGAATCTGGGGATGTACTGTATGGTGATTAACATAATATAATAAAATAAAATTAAAAAAAAAAACCCTTGGAATTTCCAGAGTAACAGAGGTGAAGAGAGCATCTTTTGTTATTCACCATAAGCCCCTTTCAACCATACCTAGTTTATGCTAATGAGGTATCTCTTACTGGGTCCCTAGCTAGCTTCAGGATGGGGGCTGTTTGCCAGGGGAACCATCCATGTTGTTAGAGGTTTGGAAATTTCACTCCAACCCCTCAGCCTCTGGGGAGTTAATCGCCAATGCCCAATGGTTTAATCAATCATGTCTATGTAATGGAAACTCCATAAAACCCCCTAAATGACAGAGAGCTTCTAGGTTGGTGAAGACTCCATGTGCCAGGAGGGAAAGGTAACATACCCCAATTTTATGGGGACAGAAGCTCCTGTGTTCAGTACCCTTCCAGATCTCACCCTTTGTATCTTTTCAAATGGGTATTCATTCATATCCTTCATAACGTCCTTTATAATAAACGTAATAGTAAATAAACTGTTTTCATGAGTTCTGTGAGCCATTCTAGCAAATGATCAAACCCAAGGACGCGTTTTTGGGAACTCTGATTTATAGCCAGTCTGTTTGAAGTACTAGAGGCCCAGGACTTTCTATTGGCATCTGAAGTGGGGGCAGTCTTGTGGAACAGAGCTCTTAATCTGTGGGGTCTGTGCTAACTCCAGGTAGTTAGTGTCAGAATTGAATGGTGGTGTCCAGAGAGTCGGAGAATTGGTTGATGTGAGGAAAATGCCCCGCACATTGGGTATCAGTAGTGTTGTGAGTAGAAACAGATTATAACCAACTACATTCTATGAAGTTCTTAAAACACCCCATGCTCTACCTGCCTGCTTGCCTTTATGTGTGCTCTGCTCTTTGCCTGGAATATTCTTCATGTATTTGTTCACCTTGTGAGCTCCTGCTCATTCATTAACATGTGGCTCAAGGTTAGTCTTTCCTCTGAAGCTTTCCTTGACATCCACGATATAGTTGGTTGTCCCTTTGACTGACTGGAGACTTGAATTAACCTTAATGATCTCACTCTGTATTGGAATTTTAAAAGAATGGATTTGGTTTTGGGCATGTTGCATTTTAGATGCCTGAGGTAGATCTATGGAGAAATACTCAGTAGGTAGTTATGCAAAGTTAGGACACCTAACCCCTATGACATAAAGCAAACCCTACAAATCTAGGATTTTATGACACCCTTAGAGCTATTATTTCATCTTTGTAGGAGACATCTCTTTTCTCCCCATATTCCTGCATATTGGTTATTTTGTGGCTACACTCATAAATCTGGGCTACACTGAATTAATTTGACAAATAAATGTCATGAGTTAAATTGTCAAATACTCTTTCCCAAGTCCAGAGTTACAGTAACTTCTGAGAGAATATTGCTGATTTCATGCCTGCTTTTGCCTATTACACATTTAAATTATCCTGTTTTTTTCTGCGTGAAGTTTCCAGGCACAGCTTTGAGAAAGCTGTTCTTGGTCTCATTAATGCCATTAAAGAGGACTACCATGTTTTGTGATCACTCAGAGACCATTGCTGAAGTCTGGGCTCAGGGGTCCTGGCCAAAGGGCAGAATTAGCAATTCTGAGCTGGTTATTCAAGCCAAAAGCATTGTACTTTTAGCAGTGTTCTTTCCTTGGAAAAATGAAACAGTGCAGTCTGTGATTTGTCTGGTTTCATTTCCATTTTAGGGAGCAAATTATCTTTCCTACTGCTTTTTAAAAAATTTTTAATTTTTTTCTTTAATTTTCACCCCTTCTGAGCCTCCAGTTGTGTTACACAGCTTGTTACCTAGCAGGGACTAAAAAAAAAGACTGTTGAACTAAATTGGGATGAATTTTAAACCATGCTATGGCTGATTATCTCATGATGGCACTTTCTTACTTTGCACCCTACACCTACAGGACTCCTATCTTGTATAAATATGCCTGTAGAAAATTTCCATGGAAAGGATATTTATCCTTCACTTTTGTGTCTGACTTATACTTCATTTGCCTGTGATTAAAAGGAAATGCAGAGAAACTCCAAGTTTGTCTGTTGCTGTGTTGTCTGACATTGTAGGTCTCCCACTCTTATTTGGAGGAAATAAGTCCACTCCTCCAACCAGCCTTGATTTGTAGCAGGCACTTGTTCCAAAGATGTCTGGAAGGAAAATTCAGATTAAAATTGATCAATCTTCTAAAGTCGGTCTCTTCTTACTATAATATCCTATATGTGGGAACCAAGGTCTATGTGGGAACATAGTCTGTGATTATATGATCCTTGACACTCCCATATGGTTGATCTCCTTTCTCCAATGTGCCACATTGTTCTTAGACATTCTTAGTTTATGAAAACTTACGGGGTTCATGACTCCCCTGAGAAGCCGACCTTGGAAATAAAGATGCCCATTTGGAGAGGAAATTGTCTCACTCCTCAGACAACACAAAAAGCTGTATCCATTTGGGGTCACAACGTAGAATACTTCCTGTAAATCCTTCAAACTTCTCATTTCACTCTTTTAATTCCAATTTATACTTTTATTACTAAGATATTCATTTAGTAAAAGTCATCTAAATATGACTGTGTTCTATAGGAAAAAAATATCAGTTATATCCATGAGGAATTAAATAATTCTTCTTGAGTCTCTTTTCATTCTGTAAGCTAGAACCTGTCTTTTTAAAATCTGTTTAATCCACTGAATGGTTCCCTTGTCTTCAACTTTCTGATGTCTT
Organism: Ailuropoda melanoleuca; assembly: GCF_002007445.2. NCBI lineage: Eukaryota > Metazoa > Chordata > Mammalia > Carnivora > Ursidae > Ailuropoda > Ailuropoda melanoleuca. The sequence continues at coordinate 102,209,796 of NC_048222.1, read as the reverse complement.
TTCCTCCATATTTTAGGCAATATTAAAAAAAATCCCTATAATCAATCATTCTCTGATTTCCTTGGTTACTTCTATTCACTCAGCAAAATTTCAAAGTGAAGTGAAATTAAATAAAATTTACAGACACTGCCAAATTCCAAACCTACTGACCTGGCCAAATGGACTTAGGAAAATGTTCTCCAGTATAAACTTTAGTTTTTTCCTATTGGTTAAAAATTCTTTCCAAAGGATGTCAGACAAATAATACAGAAGGAAACATTTTAAGGTTTAACTAATTAATATTTTAGACAAATTGAGGTTCTTAGGATGGAGACCACTATTGATTTAAACAAAGAAGCAGAAAAGCTAAGTACAAAATGAACTCTATAGAATATAGGATACATTTATAATGAACAAAAAATCTATTCCATTAGAGCTAGCCTTTTGCAGCTTTTCTAGCCCAAAGAGAGCAAATAGGTCATCCCTGTCAATTTATAGGTTAAGTTGAAGTGGAAGCATTTTACCTGCTTTATTGTACTTATTGGTCATACGTGCTGGTCTCAGGCTCGACACTCAACAGGACAATTCTAACCAATCAAAGAGGATGGTTGGGAATCACTAGAGTTTTTCCCATGCCAGCGTTCAAAGCTGTGTTTACTTTTAGGCTCTGTTACATTTTCATCAGATATGTGTTGTGTTCTTTCTGCTAAGAAAAATAAACTCATTGCTCCGTGTATTTTTAAAGCAAAATAAATACTAATTTATTATCCCCAAGATTGATGTTGGCATTATCACTACATAAATTGGAATAAAGAGCTGTGGATTTGGAGTTGCCAGAATCTTCTATCACTCAGTCCACTTGATTACTTGGAAAGGACAGGGCAAGGCATATTGGGAGAAGGGAAGAACAAAAGTCTTAAAATCTGATAAGGAGGATAAGAGAGATATATGAAAATATAGCTAGCTAATATAGCACCCAATAAGGGCCAGATTAGTCTTGATCTGCTCTCAGTTTATTGACATTGGATTGGGACAGGTTCATCAAATGAGTTGGGCTCTGAAATAATTTATTTAAAACAAATAAGACATTTCAGTGGAATTTCAAATTGATTTAAAAAATATTTGGCTTAAACTTTTGGAAAGTAGGTCATATTCTTTAAATGTTATTCTTAAAAGTACAGTATATTATGTCTTGTTAGTGAGTATCAGGAGAAAACTTGAATGGGATAACGGCGAGTCGCTCCTTAGGTTTAGTTACCTCATGTGCGAAATGAGGTAAGCAACTAGATAATTTATGAAGGTCCTTTTAGCTAGCTGTATCAGTCTAATATGGAGCTGTGCTTGAGAGAGGAAAGCAAAACTAGGAGAATCTCCAAAGTAATATAGGATTTAAAAGGCCATTCTCCTCTTGCGTGAAAAAAAAAGAAGAAACATATTATGGGGCATATTAAGATTAAATACATAGATCATTGTTTACAAAATAACTGACATAGGATTCTATGTGTGCCAGTATTCATCATATGAATTAAATATGACTAAAAGACAGGCTGAATTGGGTTGTTTCCATGGCCCCAAAGAGAGGGGACTGGAGAGTTTTACATTGCTACCTTTTCTAAGCCAGTCTTGATGCTGTAGTTAATTGTTGTGATGACATCTTATGTTCAAATATATTGCAGTGGACAGAGACACAACTTCTGTCAACCAATAAGTTTAAAGTGTAATGCCAAGAGAAAGGATCATTATTTGTTTGGGCTCCAGGGCAAATCACTGAAGTAATCATGCTCCATTAAAGAGATAAGGAGGGCACGTATTGCATGGTGCACTGGGTGTTATACGCAACTAATGAATCATCAAACTTTACATCAAAAACCAGGGATGTACTGTATGGTAACTAACATGATATAATAAAAAAACATTAAAAACAAGAAAAACCCCAATGATTTACTGTATGGTGACTAACATAAGAAGAAAAAAGAAAAAAAAAGAGATAACACTAGACCAAAAATCCTGAAATAATGGAAGCAATTGCCCAGAGGGCTTTTTTCACCCCCCCACTTCCTCTGGCTCTAGGTTTGTTAATCAGAAAAAGAGAATTAAGCCTGGACCAAGAACTACGATTCATATTAAGAGGAAGAATCCTAGTTTTTCCATCTCTAATTTCTATGATTGTGCAAATCTAAATTAAAAACATTGGGAACATTCAATATGTTTGTCATGTATTTTTAAGCCACAGTAACAACTCAACGTAGTACATTATGTACAGAGAAAAGAAAAAGAATAGCTTAACACCAGCTTTATGAAATTAACTGGCTCCAAAGAGAGAATTAGCCACCTGGTTAGGTTTCAAGTTTTTGTCTTAAATATTAATATTCTAAAAAAGAAAACTAATTCTGAAAGAATTCAAGGAAATCAGTGATTCTTCCAGCGTATGCTTGTTTTACCTAAACACTTGCCCCTCACAGCATGAAAATAATTTTACCTATGTCTACTTAATGAAGTATGTTTTTTTTGGAAACAATCTTATTTCTTTCTCAATACCCCATGATGTCCAGTCTATCCTCAAGATCTCTCTATCTCAATCTATCTCTCTCCCTCTATTTTTCTAGTAATAAGCTATTTCCTGTTTTTACTATCTGGACCTGTATAGCCCCAAAATTTGATTATGCGCTCAGCAATTCCAAGGTACCTATTTGTGTGTGTGTATGTGTGTGTGTGTGTGTGTGTGAAGGGATGAACAGATATAAAATGTGATGATAATGTCATCAGATGTTTAAAAACAACAACACCGAGAACTTGAACAGCAAAATGAATAGTGCTTCCATCAAAGTAGTCCCCTTTGGAGATTAGATGTTTAGAATATGATATCCCTGCTCTAAATAATTTTGGAACTTTTGTTTTGGAAAGTACTGCAGAACCAATGAATGGGAAATGCCAAAAAATTACTGTCATGATTATACAGCCTTTCTTTTGTACTAAAATGCATATCACCCAGCTTGATCATCCATCTTGTTTGGCAGACTGGACTCCTTTATTAGGGTTAGGCAAGAAGCTTATTGCTGGCTCACATAGTGTGTGTGTGTGTGTGTGTGTGTGTGTGCGTGAGAGAGAGAGAGAGAGAGAGAGAAAGAGAGAGAAAGAGAGATCGAGGAGTCTTTAATAAAGGATCTATTTACAGAAGATGTGAATAGGACAATGGGAAACCAACAGGGAATGGGGGAGTCTTTACGCTCCCTGGGCCTGAAAGGGATAAAAGGAGAGGTTTGGTATCAGGATGCAGAAAGAGATGTAGGTGAGAGCTCTCCCACTGGACCTGGGGACCTTAGGGGAGGAAGGCAGCCACATTTCTGAGCTCATTCTCCTCTTTGCTTTCAAATTTCTGTTGGTGCTTCCTTTTGGTTAAACTTGAGAGAAAGCCAGAAAGCCAGGAAACCTAATAGAGCCCATACAGATCAGTCTCCCAGGACACAGAGTGGAGTGGAGAGGCATGGAGAATAGCCCTGGAGGAGCTAATGGAGAATATCCAGCACAGCCATTAATGACTTTCATCTGTTAACAGTAATCCAAATCACTCCACTGAGGACTGTCAGGAGGATGGGGTAGCTTCTGAAGGCAATTCTAAGAGAAGCATTCCCTACGTAAACTGAGTACGTAAACTCACTAGAATAAGTATGCAGCTGACAGAGGAAATGAATAGTGTTTTAGTTCATTCATTACAATTCAGCCTTATTTTTTAATGGCCATGCCTTGTCTTTTTTTTAAATTTTTTTTATTATATTATGTTAGTCACCATACAGTACATCCCTGGTTTTTGATGTAAAGTTCGATGTTTCATTAGTTGCGTATAACACCCAGTGCACCATGCAATACGTGCCCTCCTTACTACCCATCACCAGCCTATCCCAATCTCCCATCCCCCTCCCCTCTGAAGCCCTCAGTTTGTTTCTCAGAGTCCATAGTCTCTCATGCTTCATTCCCCCTTCTGATTACCCTGCCTTTCTTTATCCCTTTCTTCTCCTACCGATCTTCCTAGTTTTTATGTTCCATAGATGAGAGAAACCGTATGATAATTGTCTTTCTCTGCTTGACTTATTTCACTTAGCATTATCTCCTCCAGTGCCGTCCATGTTGCAGCAAATGTTGAGAAATCGTTCTTTCTGATAGCTGAGTAATATTCCATTGTATATATGGACCATAACGTCTTAATCCAGTCATTGTTGAAGGGCATCTCGTCTCCTTCCACGATTTAGCTATTGTGGACAATGCTGCTATGAACATTAGGGTGCATATGGCCCTTCTCTTCACTACGTCTGTATCTTTGGGGTAAATACCCAGTAGTGCAATGGCTGGGTCATAGGGTAGCTCAATTTTTAACTTTTTAAGGGACCTCCACACTGTTTTCCAGAGTGGCTGTACCAACTTGCATTCCCACCAACAATGTAGGAGGGATCCCCTTTCTCCACATCCTCTCCAGCAATTGCTGTTTCTTGCCTTGTCAATTTTTGCCATTCTAGCTGGTGTAAGGTGGTATCTTAGTGTGGTTTTGATTTGAATTTCCCTGATGGCTAATGATTTTGAACATTTTTTCATGTTGTCTTTTCACAGAAATACGTTTGAATGGTTTTTGATACATTCAGTCTAAGACCTTTTTATAGTCCTTTAGGTAGAATATATGTATTCTTTTTAAAAATTTTTAAAATTTATTTTTATTTATTTTTTAATTTATTTTTTAAATTTTTTATAATAATATTTTTTTATTATATTATGTTAGTCACCATGCAGTACATCCCTGGTTTTTGATGTAAAATTCGATGATTCATTAGTTGCGTATAACACCCAGTGCACCATGCAATACGTGCCCTCCTTACTACCCATCAGCAGCCTGTATTCTTTATTGAGATTTATAAGAGAATGGAAAAATACAAAATGACAAATCAAAAGATATATCTTTTCTTAATGGAGTTACCTGCATACATTGGTTATGTACACGAGTGAAATTAAGTCCTGAAAATCTAAGAGGGATTGGGATTTGGAAATGGGGGATTAAAAATTACATATGTTTATAATAATCCAGATCTGCCTTCTATTGGCAGTTTTTACTTCACTGAACCTATTTTAATGTCATGGCAGTCTCAGTGATGTTTTATTTTTGCTGGAAATTAGGAACATGGGTGGTAATCATGAGTGCCAAGAACAGAAAAGACAAATTATACTGAGTGTGCTCTGGAAAGCATTGGAAGTGTTGTCCCCAAGCTTTGACTTGCTGGGTGTGGGTATGGATTACCTAACCAGACTCTAATTCTCTTGTATAGTCAGGTCATCTTTCATCCAAAATAGGAAATTGAACACTTTTTTCTATGAACATTGTGTCAGTTTTTGATCTTGGTAATTCATCAGTTATTATTCATGGTCACTATCATTGTCTATTGAATAACAGTGGCTCAAACATTTTAAATGAGATACCAGGAGAAAGTATTTATTGTACATTCTTTCAGGTGAATTGGAGCAGAATAAAATGTGTCACTAAAACTGGTCATTGTCTCTGAGAAAACTCCAGGTTCAGATGGTTTCAGTGGGGAATTCTAGCAAATATTTAAAGAAGAAATGCCAATCTTACACAAGCTCTTTCAGAAAATGGCGAGGATAGGAATACTTCTCAACCTGTTTTATGAGGCCAACACCACCCAAATGCTAAAACATGTCAAAAATATTACAAAAAAAGCAAAACAAATTGCAGACCAATATCCCTCATGAACATAAATACCAAATCCTTAATAAAATTTCAGCATATTAAATCCCATAACATGTAAGAAAATATTACATAAAAACAAAGTGACAGTTATCCCAGAAATGCAAGGTTACTTTAATTCTTCAAAACCAGTGAATGCAATTCACCTTTTTACCAAAAGAAAAAAGAAAAATTAAATGATCATTTCAATAGACACAAAATCGGTATTTGCTTTTCCTTATATACATTTGAATTTATGTTTCTTTATTAAAAAAAAAAAAGGAAGGAGAACAGAAAATAAAGAAAGGCAAGCTCCATAACTTAAAAACTCTGTTTAAGTTTATTTGCCCATAAAAAACAGACTTTTTTTTTAAAACTGTAACATCTATAAAAGTCCTAATAACTCACATTTTAGGGGTAAATTAGACCTCAACTTAGGTCAGGAATAAATTTCACATCTACATTGTATGCACCCATAGAGTTGTGCTTTCCATGTGTCATAGATCCTCAGCCTGCTGAGGGGTAGGTGGGCTTCCACAGCACCTGCCCAAATCAAGTTCTGAAATCTGAGAGGTTTGGGATGTGGCTGGTGTCAAACTAAAAGGGGATGAGAGAGGCATCCAAATTAGGGTGCAGTTCAATGGAAAGCGACTTTATCCATGCATACATGCAATAGATAGCTAAGTATCCACTTCATGCAATGTACAAAATAGATGAAAGCCACTGCCCTCATGGAATTTACATTCTATTGGGATTATATACAGTAATAATATGCTTATCTTTTTTAAAAAAGATTTTATTTATTTATTTGAGAAAGAGAGAGAGAGAGAGCGTGAGTGGGGTGAGGGGCTGAGGGGGGAGCAGGCTCTCTGCTGAGCAGGGAGCCGGATGTGGGGCTCAATCCCAGGACTCTAGGATCATGACCTGAGCTGAAGGCAGACGCTTAACTGACTGAGCCATCCAGGAACCCCTTATCTTTCTTTTATATATCAGACATCTAAGAACTAAGTTCTAGGCCTGCCACAGGTTTGATGGTTTATGAGTGGGTCAAAATATAATTTCTAATCTTGTTCATTTTATTTTTGGTCATAAATAATCTACTTTATCTTCCTTACCTTTTCTTATCTCTGTACAGAGCTCTGCATGCTTCAGGAGTTGGCCCTACTTTTCTTCTTGGCCCACATGATCACAAAGCAACCTTGATTCTGTTTCTCCATCATAGGGCAATTGATTCCAGAGAGTAAAGCTTGATCATTTAAGAACTATTGGTGGAGACATTTTTGTGAGTCGTTTTGATGAGTTTCTTCATCTTCTTTTGGTTTCTTGTTGTTATTGTTCTCCACTGCCTTCTCAGTTTTGAGCAGAAGAAATTTTAGGCTTAGTTTTCCTTGGATCTTTACATAGTCAATAAATCTTCTGATCAATCTTACTTAGTGTCAAAGAAGAGCATGGAATTTCTTTGTTATTTTCTTAGTAAAGTTTCAAAGAAAGATTTGAGTGTCTGTCAAGGTAGCATGACTATTCAAGTAAGTACGGTAATAAAAATTTGGCTGAATCTCAATAATTTCTGTAGATATATCATTACTTTAGACCTCTAGTGTTAGAAGTGATTTGGCATGATATATGACATAGTAAATATATGACATGATACAATGTATCTCCCAGTGGAATAATGCAGAAATATTTATTTTATATATATAAAATTATTTTTTTATATGGAGGTGAAATTTGTATTAAATCCTGAAAGAGGTGAGCACGGATAGTTTTTTCCAATGATAATGCCATTGTTTTCTGGCTCTGTTTTGGCTGTTAATGCCAGGATTCTTCTGTGATTTTCTGAAGTTTTTTAGGTTGAAATCTGGAGCCCTGTGATTTTTCAAGCTTTTTGAGTTTCAACCAAATATGCACGGTTTTTGACATCTAATTATTCCTATATATAAGTTCATAATGATGACTAGGCTTTGTCTTGCCTCAAAGTTTTTTTCCTAAATGGAAATTCATCTTTATAACTTAATACCATAATAGTTACTTAATTTGCTGTTCTTCATCAACATTGCCTATTACACTAAACACTGATTTTATATTAATCACTACCACCTAGGTTTCATATTTGGCTCTGTATTCTGGGTCAGACTCTCTTCGGTATTCAAGAAAATGATTAGATTCATAATGACAGTGACAGAAGCTTTTGTTGGGTGGATACTCTCTTAGGTAGTCAGTACAATGTAGTTCTCAGTTATGTATTTTATCTGTAAGAAATGAAAATCAACCACCATCTGGAAATATTCAATTTTTGTTCCAGAAGTAGTTAATATTGTGGTCTCTAAGATTTTTCTAGAAACCCATTCTCCCTGTATATCTGGTTAAACAATAGCTGAACTACACATTACCCAGATTTTAATAACAGTCAATAAAATAAATTAATTGAGGATTGAGTAGTCCAAAGAGATTGTGCAAGCTCAAGTGCATATGTTTTTGATGATTTTTTAGATGAAAAGTGTTTATGATTCATAGATGAACCAAGCTAATGCATTTCAAGATTATTGATTGAAAGCTGGCAGGCAGCCAAGAAAGCAGCGTTTGCAGAGATTTCAGTAGTCCCACCTTACCTATGGTTTTGCTTTCCGTGGTTTCAGTTACTTGCTGTCACCTGAGGCTGGAAGCAGGTGATCCTCCTTCTGATGTATTGTTGGAAGGTCATTACTAACCTGACACTAAGTCACAATGCTTATGTCATTCACCTCACATCATCTCATCACACAGGCTTTTTATCATCTCACATTATCACAAGAAGAACCGTGAGTAGTACAAGATATTTTGAGAGACAGAGAGAGAAACCATATAAACATACCTTTTATTACAGTATATTGTTATAATTATTAGTTATTGTTGTTAATCTCTTACTGTGCCTAATTTGTAAATTAAACTTTATCATAAGTATGTATGTACAGGAAAAAGGATAGTATATACAGGGTTTGATACTATCTCTGGTTTCACCCACTGGGGATCTTAGAATGTATCTCCTACTGTATTGTATCATTTAATCTTCCAACAACATTTTTAGGCAAAAATGCTATTTTTCTCTATGTCACAGTTGAATAAACTGATGATAACTTGCCCAAGATCAGGCAACTAGTTAGGAACAAAGCTAAGATTATAATTTGGGTTTATGGGATGATTTATACAGGCATAGAAATCCTGGCTCTTCTTGGGGAATTTCTTTCTACTTTGAAGATACAGAAACAAGGGAAAGAGGAAACTACTTGGTCATCATGATGTGAAAACAAAACTTTTTTTATAGAGTTTATCAGTACTGGAAAAAATTACAACAAATGAGTAATTTTACTAGACAGGAATCAAAACTCTTCCCAAGTCCCCTCAACTCACCTTTGGAAGAGGATTAAAGCTTGTACGTGGTCAATGAAACTACCAGCATGAAGTTTGCCAAAGAGGCAAAAAAGATTGCGTTGTCTTTTTGCTCTTGTCGTGCAATTTCTCTAGCTCAAGGATAAAGACTTTTGAACCACATAATTCGTGATGTCACTTGTATGAACTAACAGAATTTGCTGAAGTGGGTATTCTAGCCTCTGAAAGCAAACTACTTATTCAGGTCAGACAAACGAGCTCTTCTCAAGTACCATGCATTCACTTTCCTCGAAGCTGGACTCCCTGTCCTCTCCTCTGTCCTTCGATGGAGAAAATCATGCTCAAAATCTGAAGACAGTGGTGCTGCCTGAGGTTTCTTTTCTTCTCTTTGTACTTTTGAATATTGTAAGCATTTATTTTAAATACTTTTTCACATGGATCTATTTCTGTAATTCTTGAGGTGCCAATTATCCCATTGTTTGGTGGTTTGTTCCTTTCATGATTTGTCATGTTTATTGTTGGCTCATATGCAGCAGAGGTTGCTTCCAGAGCCCTACAGGCCCTGGGCCTTTGTATCCTAATAGAGTGTTTTGGGGTTCGTATCAGTCAGAACTTTACAGATTTCAATGTTTCAGAGCATTATTTATGTTGTGTCACTCTTGGGTTTCTGTGCCACTTGGGAGTGGAATTTAGACTCTATACTTGAGCGTGAGTTGGGATTAAGACTTTGATGACTTGCAAATAACTCTTCTATTATCTGCTGCCTCAGGAAGAAGATAGAATTCTTGAAGCTAGCTGAGGTCAGTGCACTGAGGAATTTTGTTCCCTCATTCCTTTATCTCACATATGGGGCAGCCCTTCATGCTCCCAGCTTTATTCAATCCCTCCATTTTTCGTGGGCCTGAGTTCTTATATTGTGCCTCCCTGAATACCGTAAGCCCCAACCCGTATCTGAGATTGAGACTGTATGGGTCATTTGTCTTCAGCTCATCACTCTGGTTTTGAGTTCTCTCTTTTTTCCCAGCATATGGAACATTCTCTTTCCTGTTTTCACTCTCAGCTTAATTTTCTTTTGTTCTTCATATAATTTTTTAAATTCACCATTTCTATGTGTTTGTAGTGGAATGGAAGTATCCTGGGGGTCAACTTAGTCTACCATATTGTTTGGAAGTTTCCCAAAACTGAATATGTAATATCTTTATTCTATTTTAAATATTCTGGCTACCTGTTGTCTTTCCTGAACATTTTGTTATGCTAACCTCTCAGCTGCACTTATGAAATGGCTATTTATATATACGGTGATAGCAAAGAATGTGTATAATATGCTGGCTCATTAAAGAATAACTTATTTAATCACTATTGTAGTTAAATAGATATTAATTCAGAAATCACTATAGCCTAGAAAATGATGGGAAATATATTTAAGCTCAGAATCTACAAGAAGGCTCTTCGAAGGGTTTAAAGCACAATTTGCAGAATGCCTAAGGGTTGAAAGTTACATTGACTCTTGAGCAATGAAACTTTGGCAAAGGATATGTTTTAATGAGGCTTTTTTTTTTTTTTACACTGAGAGCAAGACAATACTGGAGTTCTACTTGCTGTATATAAAACCCCCTATAACCTCTTAACAGGTGTTCCAAGAATACAGAAAACTACTGTTCCACTCTCCTGTGAGACTTCTTACATGTCACGCTGGTTCAGGTCCAACCAGAAGGGTAGGCTAGAAGATTACACGGTTAAATTCATCCCTTTTTCCAGCTTCAGAGTCAGAAAAGAAGTAGATTCCCATTTTGGGTATGGAAGCAAATGCCTTTGACAATACTTTTTATTATATTTTTCTTTGTCCCTTTCTTTCCCCATGGGTCTTGGGAGGAAGATTTTAAGGTTTCTTATACATGACTCAGGTCATCTACTTTCAGGTTAAATTTAGTTTTTTGAGGTTATGCCCAGTGAAAAGATTTCTTTGGTATACTTTTTAGAAATACACTGTTGACAAATAAGAAGGAGCAGAAAGCTGCACTTCTGTGGAACAGACTATTTCAGAACAGAACTGAAACCATGTGCCTATTTCATGGGTATTTACAAAGAAATCATGGAATACATCACATTTGACTCATCTTGGGTTTAATGTCAGTGGGAAGGAAAAGGAAGGCTAAAATAACTGTCTAAACCTGATAAGATTCTTGACCTGTTAAGAATTTCTCTCAAGATGCAGGAAATGAGATTATCATCTTTTCAGAAGGGTCAACACCAGGGGAAGGGTTAGAAGAGTGTGCAGCAATCAAAATAAAAACAAAGCACACCCCGTCTTCTGCTCTAGCACCTCATAAAAGTAAAATCCCAACCCAAACAATGAAAACCCAAGAGCTCTAAACAAAACCTAGTACGCTGAAAGATCCCAATAAAAATATGTAGTACTATATAAAAAAATTATCAGGATGTTTTGAAAGCTGTGGGACATCTGGCAAGGGGTGGGAGTAGGGTATAAAAAGGTAGAAAAAGTAAGGTTGTGTGGTAATAATAGAGATTTTCCAAAGCCTCTGGAAAAAACCTTCAGGGCAGGCCTCTGAGTTCTACTCCATATAGTAAGACATCTTTGCCAATTTTGGTTCTTTACTTTTGGGCCTCATTCGTGAGTCTGCTACACATTAAGACATAATTTTATTTTGTTTTGTTTTGTTTTATTTATCTATCTATTTATTTATACATTCAATTAGCCAACATATAAATCATCATTAGTTTTTGATGTAACGTTCAGTGATTCTTTAGTTGTGTATAACATCCAGTGCTCATCACATCACATGCTCTCCTTAATGTTCATCACCCAGTTACCCCATCCCCCCACCCACCTCCCTTTCCACAACCCTCAGTTTGTTTTCCAGAGTTAAGAGTCTCTCATGGTTTATCTCTCTGTCTGATTTATTCCCATTCAATTTTTCCTTCTGTGTCCCTATGATACTCTGAGCAATTCCTTATATTCCACATATGAGTAAAACCATATAATTGTCTTTCTCTGACTGACTTATTTCACTTAACATAATCCCCTCCAGTTCCATCCATGTTGATGTAAATGGTAGGTATTCATCCTTTCTTACAGCTGAGTAATATTCCATCATATATATGAACCACATCTTCTTTATCCATTTATCTGTTGAAGGACATCTCTCAGCTGCTTCCACTATTTGACTATTTTGGGCATTGCTGCTATGAACATTGGGGTGCATGTGCCCCTTCTTTTCACTACATCTGTATCTTTGGGGTAAATACCCAGTCTTGCAATTGCTAGGTTGTAGGGTAGCTCTATTTTTAACTTCTTGAGGAAAGTCCATAGTGTTTTCCAGAATGGCTGCGCCAGCTTGCATTCCCACCAACAGTGTAAGAGGATTCCCCTTTCTCCACATCCTCTCCAACATTTGTTGTTCCCAGTCTTATTAATTTTAGCCCTTCTGACTGGTATGAGGTGATATTTTATTGTGGTTTTGATTTGTATTTCCCTGATGGCAAGTGATGTGGAGCATTTTTTCATGTGTCTGTTGGCCATTTGTATGTCTTCTTTGGAGAAGTGTCTGTTCATTTCTTCTGTCCATTTATTGACTGGATTATTTGTTTTTTGGGTGTTGAGTTTAAGAAGCTCTTTATAGATCTTGGGTACCAGCAATGGACAGATCATCTAAGCAGAAGATCAACAAAGAAACAAGGGCTTTGAATGACACACTGGACCAGATGGATTTCACAGATATATATAGAACATTCCATCCTAGAACAACAGAATACTCATTCTTCTCAAATGCACATGGAACTTTCTCCAGAATACATCACATACTGGGTCACAAATCAGATCTCAACTGATACCAAAAGATTGAGTTTATTCCCTGCATATTTTGAGACCACAATGCTTGAAACTGGAACTCAGTCACAAGAGGAAATTAGGAAGGCACTCAAACACTAGAATCCTGCTAAAGAATGGATGGGTCAACCAGGAAATTAAAGAAAAGCTTAAAAAATTCATGGAAATGAATGAGAATGAAAACGTATCAGTTCAAAACCTCTGGGATACAACAAAGGCGGTCCTAAGAGGGAAGTACATAGCAATAAAGGCCTCTCTCAAAAAAATTAGAAAAATCCCAAATACAAGCTAACCTTACACCTAAAGGACCTGGAGACAGAACAGCAAGTAAAGCCGAAGCAGGAGAAGAGAAGTAATAAAGATTAGAGCAGAAATCAATGAAATAGAAACCGGAAGAACAGATCAATGAAACTAGAAGCTGGTTCTTTGAAAGAATTAATAAGATTGATAAACCTCCAGCTAGACTTATCCAAAAGAAAAGAGAAAGGACCCAAATTAAAAGGATTATTCACCATGACCAGGTGGGATTTATTCCTGGGATGCAAGAGTGGTTCAACATTCACAAATCAATCAATGTGATAGAGCACATTGATAAAAGAAAAGACGAGAACCATATGATCCTCTCAATTGATGCAGAAAAAGCATTTGACAAAATACAACATCCTTTCTTGATTAAAACTCATCAAAGTATAAGGATAGAGGGAACATATCTCAATATCATAAAAGTCATCTATGAAAAGCACAACGAATATCATTTTCAATGGCGAAAAACTGAGAGCTTTTCCCATAAGGTCAGGATCATGACAGGAATATCCACCACTGTTGATCAATGTAGTACTAGAAGTCCTAGCTTCAAAAATCAGACAACAAAGAGAAATAAAAGGCATTCAAATTGGCAAAGAAGAAGTCAAACTCTCTCTCTTCACTGGTGACGTGATACTTTATGTGGAAAACCCAAAAGACTCAACCCCAAGATTGCCAGAACTCATACAGCAATTAAACAATGTGGCAGGAAACAGAAGGGGGAATGAACCATGAGAGACTATGGACTCTGGGAAACAAACTGAGGGCTTCAGAGGGGAGGGGGGTGGGGAATGGGATAGGGTATTAAGGGGGGCACGTATTGCATGGTGCACTGGGTGTTATACGCAAGTATGAATCATGGAACTTTGCATCAAAAACTAGGGATGTACTGTAAGGTGACTAACATAATATAATAAAAAATATTATTAAAAAAAGGATACAAAATCAAAGCACAGAAATCAGTTGCATTTCTATACACTAACAATGTGATTGAAGAAACAGAAATTAAGGAATCGATCCAATTTATAATTGTACCAAAACCCAGAAGATACCTAGGAATAAACCTAACCAAAGAGGAAAAGGATCTGTACTCTAGAAACTACAGAACACTTATGAAAGAAATTGAGGAAGACACAAAGAAATGGAAAAACATTCCATGCTCATGGATTGGAAGAATAAACATTGTTAAAATTTCTATGTTACCCAGAGCAATCTACAGATTCAATGCAATCCCTATCAAAATACCATTGACATTTTCCACAGAGCTGGAACAAACAATCCTAAAATCTGTATAGAACCAAAAAAAACCCTGAATAGCTGGGGGAATATTGAAAGAGAAAACCAAAGCTGAGGACGTCATAATGCCTGACTTCAAGGTATGTTACAAAGCTGTGATCATCAAGACAGCATGGTACTGGCACAAAAACAGACACATAGATCAATGGAACAGAATAGGGAGCCCAGAAATGGACCCTCAACTCTATGGGCAACTAAATTTTGACAAATCATGGAAAAAATATCCAATGGAAAAAAGACAGTCTCTTTAATAAATGGTGCTGGGAAAATTGGACAGCCATATGCAGAAGAATGAAACTGGACCATTCTTTTACACCATACACAAAGATAAATTCAAAATGGATGAAAGACCAAAATGTGTGACAGAAATCCACCAAAATCCTAGAGGAGAACCCAGGCAGTAACCTCTTTGACCTCAGGCTCAGCAGCTTCTTGCAAGACATGTCTCTAAAGGCAAGGGAAACAAAAGCAAAAATGAACTATTGGGACTTCATGCTTCAAAAAGCTTCTGCATGGCAAAGATATAGTCAACAAAACTAAAAGGGAACCTACGGTATGGGAGAAGATATTTGCAAATGACATAACAGATAAAGGGCTAGTAGACCTAATTGTAATGCATATATGAAATTCTTGTACAAGGAAATTAAAACAAAGTTTGGGTAATGCCTTATAGTGAAGAGCATAGTTTTTGCCTTTTTAAAGCTTGGGTTGCATTTTCATTCTTGTCAGCAGAGATTTGTCTGCGATTCAGCTGGTCTATTTCCAAGGAGAAAAAATTCTGAATAATAAATTCTTTTAATTTCATAGAATCATTTCATTGTAAAAAATAAGACAGCAGCTAATGGTTTTAGCCAAAATTATGGCCAAAGTGATATTGTGGATCTGCGTTTGAATATAGCCATATTCTGAGCATTTCTAATGGTACTGGCAACCTGCTAAAGACTTACCACCTTGAGAAGACGGAGTCTGGGTGGGGTCTTCTAGTTTTTCTGGTTTGGGAGGTTTCTTCTTTACTGAGTCAGAATTTTCTATGTGCCAATTCATGTGCCAAGTTGAATTATCAGATATGTATTCTTTTTCATCTCTCCTTCAAAAATTTAGTTGTATGTTATATTCTTATATATGTATTGACAACAACAAAAAACCACAAATGAAGTTTCTTGGAGGAATAGAAGATCTTTGGAAAAACTGAACTTTCTCTAGCTCACATCTTTCCACAGTTCCTCAGGTCAGGTTTGGGATTTCCCTTTCTCTATACTAAGCTCTTTCTTCCCAGAGTAATAAACTCATGGCCTTGTTATAATGGAAGAAGAGGGATTCTTTCTGTACTATGGTAGAAGGCAGGTGCTATGTAACCTAAGTCTTCCAGATAGAGATTTTTGTTGTCTTGTCTGAAACAAACCTATACACATCTGAATATGAAAATGAGTATCAAAGTAGGACATATGGTCTCACCATTTCTTACCATTCCTAATATTTTCTATTAGGTGACTTGGATTTTAAGTATAAAATATATGCATGTTCATTTGGGAAGGGGCTGTAGAGATAAGGTAATCTGAATGCCAAGAGTTGATGAGAAATTGAGGTCCAAGTAAAGTGAGTCCAGAACCGGAAAGTCTCATGGTTTCTTTTACAAATTCTTTTAGCTTCTATGTTTGATTAGGGTTTTTTGATTTGTCTTGTTTTTTTTTTTTTGTTTTGTTTTGTTTTGTTTTATGAATGAATCCAAAGGCTGATTACTCTGAGACAGAAAAAATGAAGTGTCAGTAATTCATAATCTCTGGGAACCCTATTATCCCACACATATTTAATGGCATCTCAAGGCTAATAATGCAGAATGATTATCTACTTAATGTATTTGTGCTGTTCTTTCAAAAGAATTGTGCAAGGTTATTTCTTCAGCAATTACTCTGTAGAATTAAGTAAACTTAATAAGATTCCTCTTTATAACCCTTGCCCCGTAACTCTTGTCCCACAGTTCAGATCTTAAGTGTGTATTGTTTGGATTCTTTTGATCACAGACATCTGACGTTAAGGGAGGGTATTTCAAAACTTAACAAAATGTCTGGGTTTTGTTATGGAATGATCTGTGTGAATCTCTTGATGATACCGGGACTGGGAAATCTTCCAGGATTATTGCTTCTACTTGGTGACTAAACATAGACAGCTTTTCTTCAATATGGCAAATATTGAGAAATTTGGATTTTCAGTTTATGAAACCTCATTGTAAAAAAAGCGATTAAATTTTGCACAGTACTTTGAACAAAAGAAAATTTCAAGAGATCATTTGTGATTTTATTTCTATATTATAGTGGTTCTTAACTAGAAGCAAATTTTCCCCTCAGGGGACATTTGGCAATGTCAAGAGGCATTTTTGGTTGTCATGATTTGGGGTGGGGGAAAGTGTGCTACTGGCATCTAGTGGATAGAAGCCAAGGATACTGCTGAACAGCTTAATATGCATAGCGTAACATCTTGCCCCTTTCTACAGGATAACATTTATCAGCCCAAATGTCAACATTTCTGAGGTTGAGAAACTAGTTATCATACTTCCTTCTTTTTTAGTATTTTAACAGTTTGTATGATTCGTGATGGCAAGCTAACCATTATTTATATACCACAACATGGCCGAAGCCCAGCACATGGCTAAGCCCATCTTTTCAATATTGTTTGAAGTACAGTTTCACAGATCAGAGAGGTAGTGCTAGGCAAGCCCTCCGTCTCCTCCTGACTTCAAAATATCCTCCTGCAAGATCAGAATCCCTACTGGAATTTTACAAACATTGAAATTGTGCGCACTATGCAACTGCAAATTACTTAATAAGAATTACTTAAAAAGCAGAATAAAATGGCTGATCCCTTCTCTTACCCCCCCACAAATATATTAGAGGCAGCCTGGACTATCACTTGCCTTTTATTTTTTTATTTTTTATTTTTTAAAGTTTTTTTAAATTTATTTATTCGACAGAGATAGAGACAGCCAGCGAGAGAGGGAACACAAGCAGGGGGAGTGGGAGAGGAAGAAGCAGGCTCATAGCAGAGGAGCCTGATGTGGGGCTCGATCCCATAACGCCGGGATCACGCCCTGAGCCGAAGGCAGACGCTTAACCGCTGTGCCACCCAGGCGCCCCTATCACTTGCCTTTTAGTCATTAAACACAATTAAGCACAAATGAGAGGGAAACAGACTCCATTCTCCTCCTTGTCTTAAGCCTATATAACTGTAGTACATTTGGGATAAAGTATTTTACGTTTTATGACCACTTAAGTTTACTATAGAAGAGGAACATCAAATATCTTTATCTGATTTATTAAGTTATACATTGTCCAGGTTTAGCTGATAATTGGAGCATATTTGCCCTTTCCCACATATTTGAATAGAAAAGGAACAGATATATTTGTCTCCCTGCCCTATTCTGAAATGTTCATTTGTAATTATGTTAGTACCATCTTCATAAGTCTGCACTGTAATTGTTTCCATACTAACGGTGCGATCCTATAACTTTATTTTTATTTTTTGAGTTAACACATGTTATCTTATTTTATTATTTTATTTTTTTCCATTTTGTAGATTTATTAGGGAATATTGTTTTTTTTATATAATAATTTTTATTATGTTATGTTAGTCACCATACAGTATATCCTTAGTTTTTGATGTAATGTTCTGTGGTTCATTATTTGCATGTAACACCCAGTGCACCATGCAATACGTGCCCTCCTTAATACCCATCACCGGCCTATCCCAGTCCCCCACCTCCCTCCCCTCTGAAGCCTTATAACTTTAAAAAAATTTTAAATTTATTTGAGAGAGAGAGAGACAGAGATAGCGAGAGAGAACACAAGGCGGGAGGAGAGGGAGAAGCAGACTCCCCTGAGAAGGAAGCTGGATGCGTGGCTCGATCCCAGGACCCTGGGATCATGACCAAAGCTGAAGATAGACACTTAACTGACTGAACTACCCAGGCGCCCTGACCCTATTACTTTTTTTTTTATTTTTTTTTAAAGATTTTATTTATTTATTTGACAGAGATAGAGACAGCCAGCGAGAGAGGGAACACAAGCAGGGGGAGTGGGAGAGGAAGAAGCAGGCTCATAGCAGAAGAGCCTGATGTGGGGCTTCGATCCCATAACGCCGGGATCACGCCCTGAGCCGAAGGCAGACGCTTAACCGCTGTGCCACCCAGGCGCCCCTGACCCTATTACTTTTTAAAAAGGTAATCTATTTTTTTCCCATTGAATAAGAATTTCTTGCCTTTCTACTCTGTGGGGGTTTTTGTTTTGTTTTGTTTGGTT
Source organism: Ailuropoda melanoleuca (assembly GCF_002007445.2). Taxonomy (NCBI): domain Eukaryota; kingdom Metazoa; phylum Chordata; class Mammalia; order Carnivora; family Ursidae; genus Ailuropoda; species Ailuropoda melanoleuca. Next base: position 102,190,988 of record NC_048222.1, on the reverse strand, counting down.
TGATAATTTTTGGTTTGGGAATGAAAGCAAGTGGAGGAATGAGAGAATGTCACACATATTGACTACAATGTGTGTCTAACCTATAAGAAATATGTATTAATTCCCTTTGTGTTATATAGTTCTTCTCTATGATTATATTATAATCATCATGGTGTAATGAGCTATATAGAATATCTAAGTGTCCAGCTCATTCAGAACAATGAACATTATCAATAATAATACCTAAGATCACTGAAGAAATCCTGCATTTCTTACAGATGACACAGATAAGGTTCGTCTTACATAAGGCTTCCTTTCATAAAGAAGAAAGCTTGACTTGCTTGGCCAAGAGCTTTTAAGTGGCCACACAGGAATTTCAACTCACACAGCCATGCTCTTAATCAGATTCCATGCTCTTAATCAGAGGTTGATAGCTTTTCATTGAAATATAGCAAGACAGGCCCCAGTTGATGTTACAGGATTGTCTGTTTCCCTGATGTCTTGAGGTTTTCTCATTGTTCTACTAACTGCCAAGTTCAGCACTTTGTTTTCTGTTCCTATTTGTATCTATAACTTTTCAGCATGTGACGTTGTTGAGCGCCCCTCCCTCACTTGCTTCCATTCTTTAACCTTCTCTCTTTTGTATCCATCTCTTCCATCTCTTTCTCCGTAAGTCTTTTCTAACTAAAGTTCTGTTATCACATTTTATCCATATTAACCAGCTCTTCTGTGAAAAAGACCCAAATTTCTGACTCTTCAGCCCTATCTACTTTTCCTGTCTCTGATCCCATATTTCTGACTCGATTGCTAGTTAAGTTCACTTGGCTGTCTTCAGTCATCTTTAATTCAGCAAGTTCAAAACAATTAACTGAAACTAGCTTTGGTTTCCAAACCGTTTGGCCTTCCTATATCTGAGAATAGCTCTATGTTCTCTGAGTCCTCTGGTTCGGAACCTTGGTGTCTTCTCCCAACTCCTCATTTACTGTCCCCCACATCCAGTAAATTATCAAGTCACATGGAGTCCAGCTCTGCAATATTCTGCAATCAGTACTCTCTTGTCCATCCCCTACACCCACCCCTGCCTAAATCATAAGGACACCTTTCAACTCTTTCTTCTGCCCATTGAACTTTCCATTCTAGCCCATTTTAGGTTCTTTTGTCAGAATATTCTTCATGTGATCATCATCTGATCATATCTTCTACCTTCTCAAAACCACCAGATGTTTCTAATTACATTCTGGGTTATGTGCATGTGCATCTAAGCTCTTCTGACACCAAGCAAATTAAACTACTTGTCATTCCTCAAACATGTTCCACAGATTTCAGCCTCTGTGTCTTGACTCGTGCAGACACACAGACTTCTGCCATTGAAATTCTCTTTATTCTTCAAGTCGTGCCTCAAATATTACCTCATTCACAAAACCTTTCTTAATTCCCAATCCCACTTTTGGTCCCTATAGTTCTCTGTCATCCTCATGCTATTTTGTGTCTATGTTATGCCACTTTTCCTACTCTATGTTTTTATAATTTTTGTTAATTTACCTTTTTTTTTTTTTTTGCTTTCTCTTAGTGAAACTAAAAGCTTCTATAGGCAGGCCCTATGTTTTACTTACCTTGGTACCTACTCCTCCCTAGCACCCGGGACAGTGCCTGAAACATAGTAGGAACTCAATGACTATTTGTTGAACCACAGCAATGCTGGTGGGTTGTCTGACGCAGAGAGGAGGAAAGTTGTGTATGGAAAGGAGAGTTGTCTGATTTCCTGATGCTTCTGGAAGGGCTTCTTTAATGTATCATTCACCACCTGGCACATGGTTGACATCTTAGATTTCTCCATGTCTCTATACAGCAACTTTTTTTTCTGCTGAGGGGTCAAAGAAATCTCCAGAGTTGTCTGTTGAGATTTTACTGAGACTTCTTCTCATAAAAAATCAGGTTGATTGGAAAGTAAACACCACAGAAGTCCACTTGAGATAAACGGCAGAGAAAACAGGAAATTCTGGGTTGATGAGAGGTATCTACTGATGTGAGCTATTAACTGAGTTGTATACAAATGTTCCCAGCATAATTAAGCAAAACTTTATAAGCATTTCACTCTTCCTCTTTCCTTCATATCTTCTCATCTCCCTCCTTCTAGTCCTTAACTCCAAAAATTCTTCAAACCCTGCTAGGAACAACAATCCATTGATTTTTCTTTTTAAAAAAGACTTATTTTTCTTAAGAATAGTTTTAGATTCATAGCAAAATCAAGAGGAAGGTAAGTACATTTCCCATATACCCTCTGCCCCCACATGTTTATAGCCTTCCCCATTTTTCAACATTTCCCACCAGAATGTTACCTTTGTTACGATTGATGGATCTACACTAATATATCATAATTATCCAAAATCCATAGTATACATTGGGGTTCAGTCTTGTTGTTGTACATTCTATGGGTTTGGACAAATGTATAATGACATGTATCCATCATTATAGTATCCTACATAGTAGTTTGCCCTAAAATTTCTCTCTTCTTTACCTCCCTACCTCCAACTCCTGGCAACCAGTAATCTTTTAGTCTCCATAGTTTTGTCTTTTCCAGAATGGCATATATAGTTGGAATCATGCAGTATGTAGTTTTTTGAGTTTTGCTTCTTTTACTTAATAATGCACATTTAAGTTTCCTCCACATCTTTTCATGGCTTGATAACTCACTTCTTTTTACTACAATATTCCATTGTTTGGATGTACCACAGTTTATTAATTCATTCATCTTCTGAAAGGTATCTTGGTTGATTACAGATTTTATCAAAAACCAGGGATGTACTGTATGGTGACTAACACAATATAATAAAAAATATTATTATTAAAAAAAACAAATTTTAGCAATTATAAATAAAGCTGCTATAAACATCTGTGTGCAAGTTTTTGTGTGGCAGGTTTGTTTTAAACTCCTTTTGGTTAATACCAATGAGCATGATTACTGAATTGTATGTATAAATTTATAAGAAAAATTTAAACAATGTTCCAATCCCATCATCATTCCCATCATCAGTGAATGAGAATTCCTGTTGCTCCACATCCCCACAAACATTTGGTGTTGCCAGTGTGTTAGATTTTGACCATTCTAATGGGTATGTAGTGTCATCATGTTGTTTTAGTTTGCATTTCCCTGATGACGAATGATGTGGAGCATCTTTTCATATGCGTGCTGTCTGTATATGTTCTTTGCTGAGATGTCTGTTCAAGTCTTTGGCCTATTTTTTAATCAGATTGTTTTCTTATTGTTGAGTTTTAAGAGTTCGCTGTATATGTTGGATAACAGTCTTTACTAGATATGTCTTTTGTAAATGTTTTCTCCCACTCTGTGGCTTTTCTTCTCATTCTCTTGACATTGCCTTTTGCAGAGTAGAGGTTTTAAATTTTAATGAAGTCCAGCTTATCAATCATTTTTTCATGGATTGTGCATTTAGTGTTGTATCTTAAAAGTCATTTCGACACCCAAAGTCATCTAGGTTTTCTTCTGTTGTCTTCTAGGATAGGAATTTTTATAATCTTCTTTGAGTTAATTTGGTCCTCTTTATACAATTTTGATTAATTTTGAGTTAATTTTTGTGAAGTGTGTAAGGTCTGTGTCTAGATTCATTTTTTTTGCATGTGGCTGTCCAATTGTTCCAGCACCATTTGCTATAAAGACTTTGCATTTTATTACCTTTACTCCTTCATCAAAGATTAAATGATTATATTTTTGTGGGTTTATTTCTGGGCTCTCTATTTTGTTCTATTGATCTTTTGCCTATTCTTTTGCCAATACCATAGTGTTTTAATTACTATAACCTTATAATAAGTCTCAAAGTCAGGTAAAGTTAGTCCCCCAACTTTGTTCTCCTTCAATATTGTGTTTGCTATTCTGGATCTTTGACTCTCCATATAAACTTTAGAATCAATTTGTCAGTATTCCCAAAATAATTTGTTAGTATTCTGGTTGATATTGCATTGACTGTATAGATCAAGTTGGGGAAAATTGAAATCTTGACAATATTGAGTCTTCTTATCCACAAACGTGAAATATCTCTCCATTTATTTAGTTCTTTGATTTCATTCATCAGATTTTTATAGTTTCCTCATATTGATTGTGTATATATTTTGTTAGATTTATACCTGAGTATATAATTTTTTGAGGTGCTAATGTAAATAGTATTATGTTTTTAATTTTAAATGCCACTTGTTTATTGCTGGTGTATAGGAAAGCAATTGACTTTTATATATTTATTTTGTATCTTACAACCTTGTTATAATTACTTATGAGTTCCAGGAGTTTTTTTGTTGATTTGTTCAGATTTCCACATAGATAATAATGTCACCTGTGAACAAAAACAGTTTTGTATTTCTTTCCCAATTTGCATACATTTTGTTTACTTTATTTTACTTCTCTGATTGTGTTAGATAAAATTTACAGTATGATGTTGAAAAAGAGAGATTGAGGGGACATCTTGCCTTGTACCCAATCTTAGTGGGGCTTTGAGTTTCTCATGGTTAAATATGATGCTAGCTACAGGTTTTTTGGTAAATAATCTTTATCAAGTTGAGGAAGTTCCCTCTACTTATAGTTGAGAGTTTTTATCATAAATAGGTGTTTGATTTTGTCAAATGCTTTTTCTGCATCTATTGATATGACCATGTGATTTTTCTCTTTTAGCCTGTTGATGTAATGGGTTATGTTAGTCGATTTTTGAATGTTGAACCAGTCTTGCATACCTGCGACCAATCCCACTTGGTCATTTTGTAGAATTCTTTTGTTGAATTTAATTTGCTATTTTTTTGTGGAGGATTTTTGCATCTATGTTCATGAGAGATATTGCTCTGTAGTTTTCTTTTCTAATACTGTCTGTCTGGTTTTGGTATAAGGGTAATACTGGCCTCATAGAATAAATTAGAAAATATCCCCTCTGATTTTATCCACTGAAAGAGATTATGGAGAATTGATATAATTTATTCCATTAATGTTTGGTAGAATGCAACAGTGAAACTATCTGGGGCTCGCACTTTCTGTTTGGGGAGGTTATTAATTGTTGATTCAGTTTCTTAACAGACATAAACCTATTCTGGTTGTTTCTTCTTGTATGAGTTGGCAAATTGTATCTTTGAAGGAATTGGTCCATTTATCTAAGTTATCAAATTTGTGGGCATAGAATTATTCACAGTATTCCTTTATTTATCTTTTTAATATCCACAATCAGTAATGATATCTATTTTTCCCATTTCCGATATTGGTAATTTGTGTCTTCTCTCTTTTTCTGTTAGTTAGCCTTGTGAGTGGCTTATCAATTTTATTGATCTCTTCAAATACCAGGTTTCATTTTATTGATTTTGTCTGTTGAGTTCCTGTTTTTGATTTCACTGATTTCAATAATTTCTATTATTTATTTTCTTCTGCTTACTTTGCCTTTAATTTTCCCTTTCTTTTTATTTCCTAAGGTGGATGAGCTACGATTTTTAAGGTGTCTTTATCCTGTGCCTGACCTATGTCTTGGTTTCCTTTCTGTTATGAGTTGAATTGTGTCCCTTCCAAATTCATATGTTGAAGTCTTCTTAATACCTCAGAATTATACCTTAATTGGACCTTGATAGAAATAAGCAAATAAAGTAAGGTCATCAGTATGGGTTCTAATCCAATATGATTGGCATCCTTATAGAAAGGGACATGTTGAGGACAAACGCCCACAGGGAGAATGCCATGTTAACATGGAGATAACCATCTAAAAACGAAGGAGAGAGACCTGGAACAGACCCTTTCCTCATATCCCTCAGAAAGAATCAATTCTGCCACCTTGGTTTTGAACTTCTGGCCTCCAGAACTGCGACACAATAAATTTCTGTTGTTTAAACCACCCAGTTTGTGGTACTTTCTTACAACAGACCCAGAAAACTAATGTATCTTCCTACCAGCAAAGATGCCATTGCCTGTCATCATTATTACCCTGCAAATCCCTTATTCCAGTTTATATTTGTCACACTTGTCTGGCAGACTACCTCTTCCTTACCATTCCTGGTTTAATCTAATTCTTTGTCTACTCTGGATCTGAACTTTTGCAGCAGAACACCATGAGAGCAAAATACATCCATGCCTACTGGTCTCACTTGTAATTCAGGTTGGCTAACCTCAAGTGGGTCTGTGGTGATGCCTAGCTACCATACCACATCTCCCTAGAGTCCATTCATGCTTCTACTATCTGAAATGATCACTATAGACCTTCTGTTATCTCTTCAATTTCTAACACCTCTTTTCCAATGATATGCTCTGGTGATGACCTTGCTGCCTAGCTCACTAAGAAAATGGAAATTAAAAGAGAACTGTGTGTTCCCCACCACATGTACCCATCCACCTGTAACTGTATTAAGGTGCTCTGATTTCTCTTATTAGTATGAATGAACTATCCATGTTCTGTCTTCATTCTGCCCCTCCTTTTGTAGACCTGATCCTGACCCTGCTTGCCTATTCAAGGACTTTGTTTCAGTGTTTCGCCCTGGCATTTTTCTCAACAGCTTTTTTTATAGGCTGATTGATGTGTCCCCCAAATTCGTATGTGAAATCCTAACTATCCCTAGTATCTCATTATGTGACTGTGTTTAGAGATAGGACCAATAGGAGGTAATCAAGTTAAAACAAGGTGATTAGGGTGGGCCCTAATCCAATATGACTCTTGTCCTTATAATAAGAGAAGATCAGGGCACAGACATACACAGAGGAGAGACTTGTGTGAAGACACAAGGAGAAAATGGCCACCTGCAAACCAAGTAGAGAGGCCTTAGAGGAAACCAATCCTGCTGACACCTTGGAACTCTATCCCCCAAAACTATGAGAACATACGTTTCTGTTGTTTAAGCCTCCTAGTCTATAATACTTTATTATGGTAGCCCTAGCAAACCAATATAAGCCTACAAACATACTGTAATTTCTCTCACATTAAACAACCTGACCCTTTCTTGGTTCCTCATTTCCCAATATTTGCTTCTTCTTTCCTCTGTTTTTTTACAGAAAAACATTGAGCTTTTTTATAGGCTCTCCACTTCCTGTTCTAGTTTCGTTTCTACCTCATTTTCTGATCCCTAAGCATTAGAGTATCCCAGGACTTAGTCCTTTAACTTCTTTGCTTTTCTCTCCATACTTATTCCCTATGTGAATTAATTTAATCTCATGGCTTTTAAACACAAGCCACAAGCTAGCAATAACTCAATTCATCTCTCTTTCTTGGATCTCTCCCTGTACATCAGGACATCATATAAAAGGGGAAATTGCTTACCCATCCTTAACTGTGTATCCAGTTGCACACTCAATACCTTTCCTTGGAAGTCTAGTAGCTACCTTGAACTTAATATGACATGAACTGAACTCCTAATTTCCAGCTTCCACCCCCTAAAAACCCAAATCTTCTTCTCCCATTGTCTTCCGCATCTCATAGAAAACTACTCCATTCTTCCAATTGTCCATGCAAATGACAAACAAATAAAACAAAACAAAAAACCTTAGCGTCATCCTTGAATCCTCTCATTCTGCTCATCTAATCTATAAACAAATCCTGTTGAATTCACCTTCCAAATATATTCAGAATCTGACCACTTCTTACCACCACCTCCTCCATCACCTCTCTGGTCCAAATCCTCCATCTTCTCTCATCAGATTATTGCAATAGCCACCAAACTTTCCTGCTTCTATCTGGTGGCATTTGACACTGCCCATCCCCTTCATTTTAAGCTCAATACAGTAAGAAGAGTGATCCATTAAAAATTTAAGTCAAATCATTTAAGTGCTTGACTTTGATCTCTCCAATAACTTCCTCACTTAGAATAAAAGCCAGAGTACTTACTATAGGCTTTTAAGTTCTATAATCTGCTCCCCTACTCCCTGAACCCATTACTTCTCTTAACACATCACTTTCCTTACTTTGTCTTCAGTCACTCAACTCTAGCCATTCAGATTTCCTTGTAGTTTCTTAAAGATGCTGAGAACATTCCTACCTTGGGCTCTCTGCACTTGCTAACTCCTCTGTTGGAAATGCTCTTCCCATAAGGAGAGATAGCACTTATACTGTGCTCACAATGGGAAAAGTCTATTTTAAGTGCTTTGCAGGTATGAATGCATTTCATCTTCATGTTGTTTTTTCAGATCTCTGCTCAATCTTCTTCTTGCCAGAAAGGCCCTTTCTGACTCCTTATACAAAAAAAAAAAATCCCCTCTCTTTCTGTCTCCTACATCTCACTAATTTCTTTTTTCAAAATTATTTATTTATTTATTTATTTATTTATTTATTTATTTATTTATGGGAGAGAGAGAGAATAAGCAGGAGGGGCAGAGGGAGAGGGAGAGAGATTCTCAAGTGGGCTCTGAGCTCTGCGCTGAGCATGGAGCCCAACGTGAGGCTCCATCTCATGATCCTGAGATCATGACTTGAGCCAAAACCAAGAGTTGGACGCTTAACCGACTGCAACACCCAGGTGCCACATTTCCCTATTCCCTTAACTATGTCTCTACCCATAGCTGCTATTATTATCAGTCATGAGATATATTTACTTGTTTTCTTACTGTATGTTTTTCCTCACTGTGATTATTATAAACTTCATGCAGTCAGGAACTTTATCTGTTCACTCACTGCTTGTTGAATCACTGACTGACTGATTGATGAATTTTCTTCTTGATGCTCCCTAGAAACCAACCTGAAATCTGTAACCCAAGGGCTTTGACTCTTCTGTGGACCAAGCATTGGATGTGCCTGCCAGCTTTTGGGGGTATAAAGGAGATGGGAGGAGGTTTCAAAAAACATTTAAGTCACTCCTCTTAAAGAACATTTTTATTAGGCTGGTAAAACAATTCTAGTACACATAACACAGCAATGATTTTGGTGGATGGAGTTAGGGATATATCCTGGAAAGCACACACAATCAGGCACAGCTTCTATAGGGAAGAGCATTTCGATCCAGGTGTTGAAGGATTTGGTAGAAGCACAATGTGAGCAGTGGCATAGAGGTGGAAAGGAGGCCAAGGTTTCAAGAACATACCTATTTAAATCTTTGAGTTGTATTCCTATATACATTTAACCACCCCTTGGTCTTACCACAAAGATAAAGAATACACGAATATACATATTTACAAAATAGCATATTAGTTTATTTAATGTTTTGTAACTTTTAAAAACTAACAGTAGATTTCCAGGGAAGATGGTGGAGTAGGAGGATACTAAGCTCACCTTGTCCCACACATACAACTAGATAACACTCACATCAGTGCAAATAACCCAGAAAACAACACCAAGACTGGCAAAACAGATTCTCTACAGCTAAATATAGAGAAGAGGATAGGGAGGTCAGAGATGTGGTCAGGAGCCAAACAGACCTGTGGGACTGTCTGTGGGGGGGAAGGACTGGTAGACATGGAGAGGGGAGAGGACTGGACTGCCATACCAAGGCAACCTGCATAGGGAAGATGAATCCCTATACCATTTGGCTTTGAAAAGAAGAGGAGCCTAATAATTGGTGAGGTTTAATACCTGGAACTTTAAAAATCACCAGGGATCCTTGCACCCTGTCCCTGAATTCTCCTCCAGACACACCCCCTCCTCAGCAGTTTTCCCAGGCTGTTGCAGATCCCCTCCTGTAGCAGACCAGTGGGGACCTTGCTAACAGTGTGCCCTGCTCCCATGTTCTCCTGAGGATGCTTCCTATCCATCCCGCTTGGGAAGGCATTTTTCCAGGTGGCTGTGGTCCCCTCCCACAGTGGACCTGTGGCTCAGACCTTGCTGGCATCAGGTGCCTTGTCCCTGCTTTCTCCTTCAGACCTGCCCCCTCCAATATGCCCTTGGCCAGAGCTCATACAAAGAGATGCCACAAGCCTGGCAGTTTATAAGAAGTCCTGACAGGGACCAGCACCACTCCAAGTGACTCCTGCTTCAGAGAGAGGGGAAAGTAACCACACACATCAGTCCAATCATGGCCCCAACAGTGGGCTGGGGACAGACATCTGGTGTGAATGCAGGCCCAACCCACCAACAAAAGCTTCTCAGAGGACAACACAGGGAAAGCATCCTGAAGTTTGGTTCTACTGCATCTTTGGCAAATGCCTGGACTGACTCAACTCATGCCCCAAACAGCCACAGACTGACTCATTTACAATACAGGGACCAAACCCTGCCCCCAACAGGCAAAGAGAACCATTGTAGATGACTGGACCTAAGGCAAATGTGGCCCAGCCACAATAGTGGGGTGCACACAACACACATTGGAGATACCTCTGAATCACCGGGTTCTGGTGAACAGGAAACATTGCACTTCAGGGCACAACAGGACTGCCTCTTCATAAGACCATTACTCTCAAGTGTAGAAGATATATAATGAGTATCCTAACACATAGAAATAGAGAGACAGACAAAATGAAGAGACAGAGGAATATGTCCCAAATGAAAGAACAGAACAAGATCACAGCAAGAGAGCTTAGCAAAATGGAGATAATAATATATCTGATAGAGAACTTAAAGTAATGGTCATAAAGATACTCAGTGGACTTGGGAAGAGTGGAGGACCTCAGTGAGACCCTCAAGGAAAAGAGAGAAAACATAAAAAAGAATGAATTAGAGCTGAAGAACTCAATAACTGAAATTAAAAATACACTAGAGGGAATAAACAGTAGAGTAGAGGAAGCAGAATGGATCAGTGAGCTGGAGGACAGAGTAATGGACAGTAATCAAACTGAGAAAATAATAAAAAATGAAAATAGACTAAAGGAACTTAGCAACACCATCAAGCATAATAACATTTGCATTATAAGGATTCCAGAAAGAGAAGGAGATCCACACCAAGACACACAGTAATACACATAGTAATTAAAATGTCGAAAAATAGTGATAAAGGCAATTTTAAAAGCAGCAAGAGAAAAGAAAACAGTTACATACAAGGGAAACCCAATAAGGCTATCAGCTGATTTTTCAGCAGAAACCTTGCAGATGAGAAAGGAGTGGCATGATATATTCAAAGCACTAAAAAGAAAAACAAAAAACGAAAAACTGCAACCGGAATACTCCATCCAGCAAGGCTATCACTCAGAATAGAAAGAGAGATAAAGGGTTTCCCGGACAAACAAACATTAAAGGAATTCCTGACTACTAAACCAGCCTATGAGAAATGTTGGAGGGGACTCTTTCAGTGGAAAGGAAACACCATAAGTAGGAGTAAGAAAAGTAGGAAGGACAAAAGCAGTAAAATTAAATATATCCATAAAAATCAGTCAAGGGATTCACAAAATAAAAGGATGTAAAATATGACACCATATACCTAAAATGTAGGGAAGAGAGAGTAAAGAATGTGACCATCAACTTAATATAAACTGCTATATGCATAAGATATTATATATAAATGTAATAGTGACCACAATAAAAAACTGGTAATAGATATGTATGTAAAAAATAAAGAGAAAGGAATCCAAGTATATCACTAAAGAAAGCCAGCAAACTATGAAAGAAGAAAGCAAGAGAAGAAAGGAACAGAGAAGAACTACAAAAACAACCATAAAACAAGTAACAAAATGGCAATAAGTACATATCTGTTAATAATTACTTTGTAAATAGACTAAAGGCTTCAGTCAGAAGACATAGGGTGTTGGAATAGATAAAAAAGCAAGACCCAACTATATGCTGCCTATAAGAGATTCATTTCAGATCTGAAGACACATATAGATTGAAAATGAAGGGATTTAAAAGCATTTATCATGTAAATGGCAGTGAAAAGAAAGCCCAAGTAACAATACTTACATCTGACAAAATAGACTTCAAAACAAAGACTGTAACAAGAGACAAAAAGGGACATTTTATAATCATAAAGGGAACAACCCAACAAAAAAATGTAATGATTGTAAATATTTATGCACCCAACATTTGGGAATATCCAAATACATGATACAGCTAATAACAAACATAAATGAAATAACTAATAGCAATTCAAAAATGGTAGGGAACTTAAAATCCCTCTCACATCTGTGGATAGATCATCCAAACAGTCATAATTAAAAGAAATAAAAAAAGTCATCCAAACAGAACATCAACAAGGAAACAAAGGCTTTGATAGATACATTGGACCAGATAGATCTAACAGATATATTCAGAACATTCCATCCTAAAATAGCAGAATACACATTCTTTTCAAATGCACATGGAACATTCTCCAGAATAGATCAGATATTAGTCCACAAAACAAGTCTCAACAAATTCAGAAAGATTGAAGTCATTTCATGCATCTTTTCCAACCACAACACTGTGAAACTAGAAATCAACCACAAGAAAAAATTTGGGAAGAGCACAAACACATGGAGGTTAAATAACATGCTACTAAACAACAAATGGGTAAACCATAAAATCAAAGAGGAAATAAAAAAATACATGGAGATAAATGGAAATGAAAACATAATGGTCCAAAATCTTTGGGATGCAGCAAGGTGTTCTAAGAGGACAGTTTATAACAAAGAGGCCTACCCCAAGAAACATGAAAAATCTCAAATAACCAACCTATCCTTATATCTAAAAGAACTAGAAAAAGAAGAACAAACAGAACCCCAAACCAAGGGTGCCTGGGTGACTCAGTTAAATGTCTGCCTTCGGTTCAGGTCATGATCCCAGGGTCCTGGGATAGAGCCCCATGTCAGGCTCCCTGCTCAGTGGGGAGTCTTCTTCTCCCTGTCCCTCTGCCCCTCCCCCTGCTTGTGCTCTCTCTCTCTCAAATAAATAAATAAAATCTTTAAAAAAACCCAAAGCAATAGAAAGAACAAAATAACAAAGAGTAAAGCATAAAGAAATGAAATAAGAACTAAAAAAAACCCAATAGAAGAGATCAATGAAACCAGTACCTGTTTCTTTGGAAAGATTCCCCAAATTGATAAATCTTTAGCCAGATTCATAAAGAGAGAAAACTCAATTAAACAAAATCAGAAAAGAAAGAGGAGAAAGAACAACTGGCACCACAGAAATACAAACAATTATAGGAGAATATTATGAAAAGTTATATGCCAACAAACTGGACAACCTAGAAGAAATGGATACATTCCTAGAAATACATAACTTCCCAAAACGGAATCAGGAAGAAATAGAAAATTTGAACAGACTGATTACCAGCAATGAAATTGGATCAGTAATCAATCACCAATGAAAAAAGTCCAGTACCAGATGGCTTCACAGGCGAATTCTACCAAATATTTAAAGAAGAGTTAATACTTATTCTTCTCAAACTATACCAAAAATAGAAGAGGAAGGAAAGCTTCCAAATTCATTCTATGAGGCCAGGATTACCCTGATACAAAATCCAGATGGCGATACTACAAAAGAAGAGAAATACAGGCCAAAATCTCTGATGAACATAGATGCAAAACAAACAACCAACCTCCTCCACAAATATTAGCAAACTGAATCCAACAACACGTTAAAAAAAATCATTCACCACAGTCAAGTGGGATTTATTCCTAGGATGCAAGGGTGGTTCAATATCCAAAAACCAATCAATGTGATACAGCACATCAATAAGAGAAAGGGTAAGAACCATATTATCATTTCAATACATGCAGAAAAAGCATTTGACAAAGCACAACATCCATTCATGATAAAAACCCCCAACAAAGTAGGTTTAGAGGGAACGTACCTCAAATAATAAAGGCCATGTATGAAAAACCCACAGCAAACATACTCAATGGTGAAAAACTGAGAGATATTCCCCTAAGATCAGGAACAAGACAAGGAAGTCCATTCTTACACTTTTATTTAACATAGTTTTGGAAGTCCTAGCTGCAGCAATCAGACAGGAAAAGGAAATTAAAGGCATCCAAACTGGTAAGGATAATGTGAAACTTTCACTATTTGCATATGACCTGATACTATATATAGAAAACTGTAAAGACTCTACCAAAAAACTGCTAGAACTGATAATTGAATTCAGCAAGGTTACAGGATACAAAATCAATATACAGAAATCTCTTGCATTTCTATACACTAATAATGAAGCAGCAGAAAGAGAAACTTAAAAAACAATCCCATTTACAATTGTACCAAAAAGAATAAAATACCTAGGAATACACTTAGCCAAGGAGGTGAAAGCTGTACTCTGAAAGCTTTAACACATTGATGAAAGAAATTGAAGACAACACAAACAAATGGAAAGAGATCCCATGCTCATGGTTTGGAAGAACAAATATTGTTAAAATGTCCATACTACCCAAGGCAATCTACACATTTACTGCAATCCCTATAACAACACCAACAGCATTTTTCACAGAACTAGAAAAAATTTAAGATTTTTATGAAACACAAAAGAACCCAATGAACCAAAGCAGTCTTGAAAAAGAAGAAAAAAATAGGAGGTGTTACAAACCCAAATTTCAAGATATGCTACAAAGCTTTAGTAACCCAAACAGTATGGTACTGGCACAAAAATAGGTACATAGATCAATGGAACAGAATAGAAAGCCTAGAGATAAACCCATGATTATATGGATTAATTAATCTTCAACAGGGGAGTCAAGAATATACGATGGGAAAAATACAGTCTCTTCAATAAATGGTGGTGGGAAAACTGGACAGCTACATGCAAAAGAGTGAAACTGGACCATTTTCTTACACCATACACAAAAATGAACTCAAAATGGATTTAGAACCTAAATGTGAGACCCAAAACCATCAAAATCCTAGAAGAGAGCACAGTCAGTAATTTCTCTGACATTGGCCAGTAGTGACATTTTTCTGGATATGTCTCCTGAGGCAAGGGAAACAAAAACAAAAATAAACTATTGGGACTACATCAAAATAAAAAGCTTCTGCACCACAAACGAAACAATCAACAAAACTAAAAGACAACCTATGGATTAGGAGAAGATATTTGCGAATGATATATCTGATAAAGGGTTAATATCTAATATACATAAAGAACTTATACAACTCAACATACAAAAAACAAATAATCCAATTAAAAATGGACAGAAGACATGAACAGACATTTCCCCAAAGAAGTATCCAGATGGCCAACAGACACATGAAAAGATGCTCAACATCACTATTGATGGGGGAAATACAGATGAAAACCACAATGAGATACCACCTCACACCTGTCAGAATGGCTAAAATAAAAAACATAAGAAAAACAAGTGTTGGCAAGAATGTGGAGAAAAAGGAATCTTAGGGCACTGTTTGTGGGAATGCAAACTGGTGTGGCCATTGTGAAAAACAATATGGAGGTTCTCAAAAAATTAAAAGGAGAACTACCGTATGATCCAGTAATTCCACTACTTGGTACTTACCCAAAGAATACAAAAATACTAATTCAAAGGGATAAATGTACCCTGATGTTTATAGCAGCATTGTTTGCAATAGCCAAACTATGGAAGCAGCCCAAGTGCTCATTGATAGATGAATGAATAAAGAAGAGATGGTGTGTGTGTGTGTGTATGTATACACACACATATACGAAATATATAAAAAATATATACATGTATATGAAATCTATTAATATATATTTTAATAAATATTTATAAATATTTATTTATAAATATAAAATTATAAATAAACTTAAATATGTAACATAGAAATAAATTTATATAATAAATATATAAATATAAATATTTATAATGTAAATAACATAAATATATATAAATATATATAAATAGTCATAATATATAATATATAATATATATAATATATAATAAATAATAATATATAATATATAATATATAAATTTATAAATAAATTTAAACATATATATTTATATAAATAAATATATATTTATTTATATAAATAAATAAAAATATATTTATATGTTTATATAAATAAATATAAATATATTAATATATTTATATAAATATACTTTTTATAACTATATGTATTTCATGAAATATATAAATAATGGAATATTACTCAGTCATAAAATGAATGAAATCTTGCCATTTGTAACAACATGGAAGGATCTAGAGGGTATAATGAATGCTAAGTGAAATAAGTCAGTCAGAGAAGGACAAATACCATATGTTTTCACTCACATGTGGACTTTAAGAAACAAAACACATGAACAAAGAAAAGAAAGACAAACCAGAAAACAGACTCTTAACTATAGAGAACAAACTAACGGTGGGGGGGAATGGGCGAAATAGATGAAGGGGATTAAGTGTACACTTATCCTGATGAGCCCTGGTTAATGTATAGGATTGTTGAATCATAGTAGTGTACACCTGAAACTAATATAACACTGTATGTTAACTATCCTAGAATTAAAGAAAACTAACAATAGATTAACAACACCTTTCCAAGACAAATCACATCCAGTTTTACTGAATTTTTTTCCTCATCTATAAAATAAGCATAATAATATCTTCTTCATCAGGTTGGTACAAGAGTCAGTATGGCCTACGGGGTTCAAATTCTGGCTCTGCTACTTTCTAGCTATGGGACCTTGGACAAATAGCAGCCTCTCTGTGCCTCAGTTTCCTCATATGTAAAATGGGGTGATAATAATTACCCTGTAGGGTTAAGAATTCAGTAAGCGAGTAGATGTAAAGTGCAAGAACAGAGACTGAAACATCGCCAGGGCTCTGTAAAAGTTGGCTATTATTATTATCAGATGAGGATTAACTATGATAATGCCTGTGAAAGTGATTTATCAGATTGCACAAATGTAGGGGAAGTTTTAAGTGTGAACTCGTGGTGTGTGCATTTTTTTCCTTGCCACAGCACTGAATAGTGGTTGAAGGTATGGGCTCTGTAGCTATCTTGTCTGGCATCAAATTCGGGATCCATATGTACCAGCTGGCAAATTACTCAACCTCTCTGTTCCTAAATATCCTCACTTATTTGTAAAGTGAGGATGATAATAATAATAGCAATACTTCCCTTGTTGTGCAGTTTTGTGGCATAAATGCAGTAGTGCATATAAAGTGCTTTTCCCAGTGGCTTGGCATAGTAAGCACTTAATGAATGTTAGCTATTATTCTTAGCTCTTGTGATGATGGCTCCACATAACTGAGGCCTTCATGTACCAGCTTTATTAGTTCTCCAAATATTACGGCACAGTCCGACCTCCTCCGTCCCTTTGGGCTAGTAAAGTGGTTGGTGAGAGGCAGAGTAACAAGTCCCAGCCTTGGATTTAGCTTATTCTGCTTCATAACATGCAAACACTTAATACTAATCTGGATTTTTCCCACCCTGGTTAATCATTACTTTTCAAAAATGCTGACCAAATCTGAAAATAATCTTCAGTTCTGTCATTAATTTAAGAAGTAATGTTTTCCAGTGTGGCTAGCTTTCTCAAACCACTCTTCCAGTGAATTACATTCATTACTGTGGTGGGTATTCATTTTTGTTCAATTAATCTTTTAAGAGTGAGTAATGACCATAAGAATTGGAATATTTTTCCTCTGTGAGTGGGAACGCGGTTAGAAGTTCAACGTGGCCTTGCCAGAATAGCAGAGACCCATGGAACAGGTCATGTGGCTCGATGTCGGTTGTCACTGGTATTATCTTTGAAGCATTACTTGATGTGATATCCTGGTGCGTCACGGGTTACATAGAATCTCCAGCGTGCTTCGCTGATAATGGTGGTAAACTTTGCCTGATAAAGTGGCTCTCATTTGTTCTCTACTCTGAGATTGGTGAAGGCTAAAGTGCATTACGGCAGGAGGAGGGAGGGGCAGTGAACTCGTGATGAATCAAGTAACCCCAAAAATGTCATTTATACTTGCCACATAAAACAACTCTGTTTCTACAAACATCCATTACTACCTAAACTCATCTGTTTTCTTTGGAAATGTATCTCTAGCAGATATGCTTACTTTTATATGCAGGATATTTGATCGGAATATTAATTTGTGTTGGGGCACCTGGGTGGCTCAATCGCTTGATGGTCTGACTCTTGGTTTCAGCTCAGGTCATGATCTTATGAGTCATATGACTGAGCCCCGCTCAGCAGGGAGTCTGCTTGAGGATTCTTTCCCTCTGCCCCTCCCCCTCTCATACTAGAAGGCTCTCTCTCTCAAATAAATAAATCTTAAAAAATATTAATTTGTGTTTCATTTCTGTTGCTGTAGGGTTTTGCTTTTATCACCATAATGTAGTCAGGCATTTATGTTCCCTTAGCTCAGGGACTTTGGGGTTACAGGTCAAGAGGAGAAATTGCCAGGCATCCACAAGGCAACTGCCTGTCTCATCTTTGGCTTCTGAAAGCCTGGGCTTATTGAGAGAAATGATGTTGGATCCTCAGTGAGAAGAAGACAGAGGAGAGTATTTCAAGAGGTGGGAGCCACTGCAGGCAAACCAGGGGAAGGTTAGAGTCGCAGAGCTGAGCAAGGGTAGGGTTGGGCTGAAGGCTGTTTTGAGTTTGGTGCAGGAGCCCCCCTGTGGGGAATTGGGAGACCTGTAAAGGGTGGACTGTGTCTTCAGCCTTGAAAACTGCAGTGAGGCTCTCCAAGGACCAGTGCCCACTGAGAGGACATCTCTGCGTTTCCTGGGAACCAAGAGGCATCAACTAGGAGGAAGGACAATGGAATGATAGCAGTTCCAAAACTGATACCTCATTTGGTTTCCTGGTTCTGGCAGAGCCCTGGATTTGAGTAGGATTCCTTTGAGGATGGGGAGGGAGGGATTGTCAGTACTGATGTTTGCCACTGGCTTCACTGGGGGAGAGATCATAGCAGAATTAATGATTTAGAGAAATAAATGAATCTGAGATTTCCTGTCCCCAAGTGTTGTGGAAGTAAAGCCATGCCTATCAAATAGATAGGCCTGTAAAGGAAAGTGTTAACAGTGAATGTAAGCCAAAAGTTACCATGAAGTCTAGTAGCACAGGTCAGGTGAGGGGCTCATTGTGAAGTCTGACCATGGTAATAAAGATAAGGTTTGTTTCCCTCTCTGAGGGCAAATCTAGCCATCTTTGTGTGACACTGTGCAGAAGAAGGCCTCTTAACATGACCCTGGACCAGGAGAGCTCAAACCAACCATGAGGACACTGAGTTCTGCTCTCTACCAGAGAGGCACAGAGAAAGAGGCATTGTTTAAAGGGACAGTGAGGGCTGGGGCAGTGTTTTTCAGGTGAATCTTGAGAAGCATTTGCTCTAAGGAAACTATTTCTCACTCCAAACTCAGGAAACAGTTTTACTTTTGTTTCTGTAGTTCACCAGAAAAAGAAAATGCAGGTTTGAATAGAAAATGCAACATTAGTTTGACAATATTGAACACCACTTAAAGAAAAAGAGGTTAAGTGGAAGTAATTGGCTGTCCCAACTATATCAGCATCCATTTAAGCAGTGAGCAAACTCTGGTCTAAAGCCTTTACTACCAGGGCTCCTTGGTTTTTTTAAAAAGAACTATGGATCCTTTCGGTAGTCTGGTGAAGCCAATGGACCCTTTCTCAGAAAGACATTTAAAAATGCATACTATAAAATACATAAATTTAAGAAGAAACAAATTGTACTGAAAGGAAATTATCAAAGTAATAAGAAAAACAAACCTGCGTGATGCTAACATTTTTACTTCTTTGTTAAAGGCATCAGATAGCAATATCTAGCAATGGGTCTAACAATTAGCATAATTTTGAAATAGCCATGAGCAAAAGGTAAATTTTGAGAACTATGAAAATCCCTGTACTTTTTTTTTGTTTTGTGACCAAGCCAAAGGAACTGTAATAATGAAAGGAAATACTAAGTGTCAGGTAGAAAATAGTGAAAATAAAGATTAATTTCAAATTAAATTAAAATGCATTGATCTCCCAAATTCCATCAGATTAAGAAGCTTCTGCTAGCATTTTGATGACAACAGATAAATTTGTTACGACACATGTGTGAGTGTGTGTGTGTGTGTGTGGTGGGAATTTTTTCAATTTAGGAAAAATTTGTGTTTTCTTCTATGGTTGGACTGTATTTGCCACCTCTTATGAGCTGTTTCTTTGGGATTCTTAGAAGAATTTTTATTGTTTCCAAATAAAACAATAGGCTATAAAACACCTCTATGAGAAAAGATTTTGAAGAGCACGTTGCTTCACAAAGAGAAGGCTGTGGTGAAACGCTGTGAGTGGAGAAGCTTCAGGCTTTTTCCTGGAGCCGTTGGATTTGGCGACAAGCTCAGCCACTCCGGAGTCAGAAGGAATGGAAGCAGTGATCCAGAACAAAAATGAAAAGAAATTTTAAAAGGCTTCTGCCTGGGAGAAGGAAAGGGGGTCAAGGGTCAGACTGCCAAAAGAGAAAAGACCTGTGCCTTCTGATTTATTCACTTTTAGGGATGGCTGGGTCTCTTCGGAGGTAATGGCAGTTTCTTGATCAGAGTAAGCAGGAGCATGGGCAAACTACAATATCGCTTTCATGAGATTTGTCTCTCAAAAGGAGAATTGAATGTCTCTTAATGTTCTCTTTGAAGTTCTTCTGAGCAGTGGCCATGTTTATTATTTTGCACGAAGACCAAGCAACATGGACGAGCTGTTTTTCCATAACAGGAATAGAATTCCACTGTCAACACGTAGAGACATAGAACCAACTGTGTGTCCGAGTTTCCCTGCTGAGCTCCTGCAGAGCGAGCCCTGTGCTGAGATACCCGCCTGCAGTGTAGTTCTCTGCACTGTAGGTCTCTCTCATTCACATCCACCCACCCCTCAACTTACAGAAGTACGCACATATGTGGTTCTTTGTCAGCTGCACATACATTCTGTTGTTTTTGCCTGTTACCCTTGTATTTCATAATTTTAAAGGAAGGTTAGGGGAAATCGTTTTGGGAGAAGCAAATGTCGGGTATTTAAAAATGATCAGTGCTGTTTCAAAACAAAACAGAAGCATGATCTCAAGGTGACCAAGGTAGGTAGGTAAAGCATAAAATCACCATATATGTATACGTGGGCACAAGCATGAGAATCCCACACTATGTGTCGTCAGAGTAAAGAAGCTTTTAAATAGTTGAATGGGATAAGCTGGTTCCAGACATAGAAGTAAAATGTATGTGCGGCTTAGATTCTAGGTGGCATCTCTGTTCCCAAATATTATGGACTCTTCCTCTTGTAGCATTAAGCTGTTGATCCCAAGCAGTCTGGTATCAGGCATAAACAACCTCATTCAATGTATCCAACAAACTTTGGGCCAGAAGAACGTCCTTCAGTAAAGACTGTGGAAGTGAATGTATGGGCAGGGCTGTGGGAGCCTCATCTTAGAGACACTTAGCAGTGGGTTCAGGGTCACTGGAAGGAGAAATAAGCACTCTTTTTCCTTGAAGGTACTTTCCTATCAGGATGCATGATATCAAGTTTTAGGGTTTGGGGCTGTAATTCCCTCCTCTTCTCTAGAAAATTCTTTTCAAATAAAATGTTACCTTTAAAAAGTCTATTATGGGTGGGTCACTCAAGACATTTTACTTTACAGAGAATAAATTGCTAGCCAGCAAAGCTAACTTCATTTATTTCATCTTCAAGTCCTCTATTTTGAGGGTTTAGGTCTTTGTATTTCTTTAAAATTTCTCCAGCTAACTGGAATTCAGGGAAACAGAAGCCTTCTTCCACTTTAATTTACCTTCTTCATTTTGGATATCTGGATCTTTTCTTTTCTTTTTATTGATGTGTGCTTTAACCCCAGGGGCAAATGCTTGTACTGGTCATTCATCTGCAAACAGTCTAGTGGGAATCTGATCACAAATCATCAAGGTGGCTGCTTTTTTCTCTCCACTTGGGAGAGTAAAGATTAAACTGGCTTGTGCTTCCTTGGTAAACAGACTGAATACAACTTTGAATCGATGTGTACCAATGTACTTACGTCGATTATTTAAGGGTTAGATTTTTCTGGAAATGAGTAAATTAGAACAAGAATTTCCTTCACTGGACTTTTGTACAAATGACAACAGGAGGAAGAGAATTTTCTGACTCCCAAAAAGGCAGCCACTGTTTACAGACTTCCAAAGAGCATTTTTCCAGACATGCTCTCAACGATATTCATTCTTTGGGGGTAAAATGAGTTGATGACCAAGGATTAGTCACCCTACTTTTAGGAGAGAAAGACTAGAGCTGAGGTAGAGATAGCATGTAACCAAACATCTTGGGGTGCAGTGGTCTTCAAAACGGGATGCAAATTCTCATCTTGGGCTTACATGGTGAGCCATGCTGCAAGTCTGTTGACCTGCAAGTTGTCCCTTCAGTTGCTTAAAAAAAAAGGGAGACACATTCTTCTCAAAGACCCCGTGGTTCACATTTGGGTGATTGTGCGACCATTTCCAAGCAACATATGCTCAGAATCCCTTGGCATTATGGCCGATTTATTTTATTAAGTCACTTAGTGGTGGTCCTGATAAAGCCATAATTCCAAGTGTGTTATGGTGGTTATATCACACAGTTCAGCACCAACCAGAAAAAAAAGACTCATGCTGCTGATGCAGGGTGAAGCGAGTCTTGTCCCCTCAACTGCTCACAAATCCTGACTATAGCCATTCGGACAATGAATATGGGAGATTTTAATACTTTTCTATTTATACGTTAAATAACTTAGCTTTTTCTTTCTTATTTATTTATTTATTGGGAGCAACTACCAAAGTTGTTGTTGTTGTTGTTTTGAGTATAGTTGACACACAGTGTTACATTAGCTTCAGGTCTATAACATAGTGACTCAACAGTTCTGGAGATCATGCTGTGCTCACCACAAGTACAGCTATTTTGTAAATGTAAAACATTTTTTACTTTCTATCCTAAGTCACATTTTCACCTAAGTTACATTTTTGGGGGGCATTTTTAGATTGTTATTGTCTTTATAAACACGTAAGTTTTTAAAATTATTATCACAAAAGTGATGCCTAGTCATTATAGAGGATTTAAGATATTCAGAGTTAACATTTTAGAGCACATATACCTACATATATATCTTTATAGTCTATATTTTATTTTATTTTTTGAAAGATTTATTTATCTGAAAGAGAGAGAGAGCAAGCATGAGTGGGGGAGGGGGAGGGGCCGAGGGAGAGGAAGAGAGAGACTCTTAAGCAGACTCTGCATTGAGCATGGAGCCTGACACAGGCTCCATCTCACGGCTCTGAGGTCATGACCTGAGCTGAAATCAAGAGTTGGATGTGCTCATCTGACTAAGCCACCCAATACAGAAAATTTTAAAATGAACTTGGACTGTACTATGCATACTATTTTGGAAGATTTTTCATATGACTGCATATTGTGAGCATTTTTCCATATCTTTCATATAATTTTAAAGACTGCATGCTATTTTATTGTATGTAAGTTACATAATTTAGATAATACTTTTTAGACATTTATATAGATTCTAGTTTCAGCTATTAAAAACAATGTTTCTATGAACATTTACAGACAAGTGCTTGAATGCATCCATATTGATTTCCTTAGCATAAGTTCCTAGAAGTAAAAATGTTGAGACAGAGAACATGAACACTGCTAAGGTTTTTTCTGTATATTTTCAAATTGCCTTCCAGAAGAAATGATACAAAGTCACATCTCCACCAGCCACATAGCCCTGGCCTTTCCTTTATTTTACTTCTAGCTGGTTCACACTGCCTTTCCGTTTTAACTTGATACTTCTTTACAAAATTGCAGCTGCAGGCTTTTAAGTGAAGTGATACATTTCCCCCTGTTTTTCATGCTGCCCCTGAATGCAGACATATCCTCAGAATCCTTCTTAACACCGATTTTTAGGCACAAAAAACTCATCAGAATGGTCCCACGAGAGAAAACCTATTTGCCATCACTACTTTATGTCTGAAATAGGATAGCACATGGTCAGAGACTAGTCGAGCAGTGGAATCACACGTCATATCATCTAAACTCGGCAGTACAGAGGGCAGGACAGGACTGGAGCAGAAGGCCACCTTTAGTGGTTATGTGTATACTGAGAAATCAGACCAAATAGTAAGGAGAAAGTCTCGTAGTACTGTTTATAATCTTCTTTTCAGATTCAAGGTTTGGATACAGCCTAAGGATCTGTGGGTGGCAGAGGGAAAACCAGATAGATCCCTCAAGAATTAGGTAGCCAAAGAGGGCTCGTTCGGGAAGCTCCCCGCTCTGTGAGCTAACTGAAGACAGCAGTGAGTTTTACAATCCAGGTGAAGATGCTCTGTCATTTCCTGTGTGTGAATATACTGTTACAACTTTTCCAGAAGTCTTACTTAGGAGCTGCTGGGGGACACTAGCTGCTTGTAGATGTGAGTGATCAGCACCGGGCCCGCAGCAACGGTGTTCAATTCGGACATAAACTCTTATTGGTGTCTGCGGGCTGCTTTCCTCTCTCCTGGCTGTTCACTCACTAATCACCTGGAGAAGCAGATCTTTTAACCTCTGTCTTGCACCAGCCTCTCTGTCACTGCTGAGAGTGACCTGTGTGTCCCTAGGCTCGGACACTGGAAAGCAGGAAGGCCTGGGGATGAGAGAGTCAGCTTGTGAGTTAGAACAAAACCAAACCACTTTGGAAATCAATTTTTTTTTTTAAGATTTTATTTATTTATTTGACAGAGATAGAGACAGCCAGCGAGAGAGGGAACACAGCAGGGGGAGTGGGAGAGGAAGAAGCAGGCTCCCAGCAGAGGAGCCTGATGTGGGGCTCGATCCTATAACGCCAGGATCACACCCTGAGCCGAAGGCAGACGCTTAACCGCTGTGCCACCCAGGCGCCCCTGGAAATCAATTTTTAGCTGCCTTAGCTCCCACTTTGTAAAACGTTTCTCAGCAGAGTTTTCTTGTAACAATGAAATGTTTCTTCTGCCAACATTTAAAAATCCTTTTAATGATTGCCCTATTTTTCTAAAAAAAAGCTATGTGCACATAATAATTCAGGGGGAAAAAAACCCAAACCTTGACACTTTGGATCTTCTTCAGCTTAGATTGCCGGCAGACTTATAAAAGATTTTTTTCATTGTGAAATATGCTGCAAAGTGGTGAATGTTTTTATTCCCAATCCATATATTCTTTTTAAGAGACTACGTGGTTTCCCAGATAACCTTTTACCTTCCTGCCTTCTTATTAACCCCACACGCAATGGCGTTGTGGTTTGACTACAGAGGTCTGAAGCCCCTGGTTAAGGGCAGAAGCCTAGCCTGTGTTTGGTGCAATTTCCCTTTTCCACCCCTGCTCCCCTCCCCTTCCCTTCCTTGTTCCTTTTGCCCTCCTCCTCCTATCCCCACTACTCTTTCTCTGATTCGGTTTCAAAAGTTCTGCTGCTTCTCATTGTGACTTAGCATGGTTTTTGATAATACTAAAGCTTTTTTTAAAAAATATTTTATTTGTTTATTTGTTTATTTGACAGAGAGAGAGAGAGAGAGCACAAGCAGGGGGAGCATCAGGCAGAAGGAGAGGGAGAAGCTGGGTCCCCGCTGAGCAGGGAGCCCGACATGGGGCTCCATCCTGGGACCCTGGGATCATGACCCAAGCCAAAGGCAAACGCTAAACCAACTGAGCCACCCAGTTGCCCCGATAATACTAAAGCTTAACCAAACTTAGAGTTGAGCTGAAAACAAGTTTATAGTTTGAATTCTGTGTATGTGTGAATAGCACCATAATCTCATAGTCTGTTCTCTCGCTCACTTGACCATTTACATGAACTAATAACTGAAATACGGGAAAGAAATGAATTTCATGTCTGATGGTGGTTTCCTTGCTTGAGATTGGAATCCTCCTATTCAGAATGAAACAAGGCAGCCTTTAAGAGAAGTTTCATACAGGATATTTGATACACACCTTTTTTTACATCCCCAGAACTTATTTATTCTATAACTGGATGTTTATACCTTTTGACCACCTTTACCCATTTCATCCCCCAACCCCCTGCCTCTGGTGACAGCTAGTCAAGGAGTTCCGTTGTTTGTTTTTTTTTTAATTCCACATATAAATGAAATCATACGGTATTCGTCTTTCTCTGGCTGATTTATTTCAGTTAGCATGATACCCTCGAGATCCACCCATATTGTTGCAAATGGCAGGATTTTCTTCTTTTTTTAATGGCTGAGTAATATTCCATTGTGTGTATTTACCACATTTTCTTTAACCCTACACATTTTTGTGTATCCTATCTTCACTCTCAAAACATACATTACCTCTCTCTCTCTCTTTCTCTCACTCCCTCCCCACCACACCTCCTGACCAGCCCATTTTATAGCTCTAAGTAGCATCTTTTTGTGTGTGAATTTAGGTCCTTGTCATACTTTGGTCTCTGACTCTAGTTCTACTCTCACTTCTGAATTCATGTTTACAAGCACCTGGGGATGGAGAGAAAGGGGCCATGACAATGTTTGTTTGCTCTTCGTGGAATGCTGATTTTTCTGGTCCCTAGTAAATGAGATGGGTTTGTTCAAGCAAGGCCAATAGTTAGGGGGTGTTGAAAGCCAGGTGCACTACCATGTTAATGCAGATGGGGACGAAAGCCAATGTTCATACCAGTTTTTCTCTCTTCTACTGTGTACGTGATCAGAAAAAAGGGAGAAATTTCCTAAAGTAAAAGCCACTAAAGCCTCATTAAGAAAGGAGTAGTTAGATATTTGCATTAGTTCAATTAGAATTCAGTTAAGGTTATAGTTTTACTGTCTATAGAAACTTGTTGAACAAATTAAATAGTGTATCCAAGGTTAAATGTTCATTTTACTTAGAACAACATTTTATGCAGATCAGAAGCATCCTAGCTCTTGGAAGTAATTGTCATGATAACTACAACAGTTTTTACCAACTTTTGACACCAAAAAACTTTAGAGAAGTAAAATCAGATTTCTTTAAAAATATAAGAGTAGTAAGCCTTACATCTCTGTAGGCACAGGGCTAACAAATATTTATTTCAATATTCTTATTTGAGTCTCACAATTCTCTAAAGTGGTTATTAGGCATATCCCAGAGGTATTTTGGGTTCAGTTTCAGACCACCGCAATAAAGTGAAGCAAGTCAAATGAATTTATTGGTTTCCTAGTGCATATAAAATTATGTTTGCACAATAATATAGTCTATTAAGTGTGCAATGGCATTATGTCTAAAACACAATATATACATATACCTTAACTAAAAAAAACTTTATTGCTAAAAAATGCTATCACCTGAGCTTTCAGTGAGTTGTAATTTTTTTTTTTCTGGTGGGTGGTCTTGTCTTGATGTTGATGCTTGATGCCAAGATGGTGGCTGCTGAAGACTGGGGTGACTGTGGCAGTTTGTTAAAATAAGACAACAGTGAAGTTGGCCACATCAGTTGACTCTTCCTTTCACGAATGATTTCCCTGTAGCATGTGATGCTGTTTGATGGCATTTTACCCACAGTAGAACTTAGCAGTAAATTTGTTTGATGCATACTTGCCACAGACCTTCAGCTTGTAAAAAAAAAAAAAAAAAAAAATTCAGTATCTGGGAAGTGCAATAAAGTGAAGGGCAGAAAGATGAGGTGTGCCTGTATCTCCACATGCTAGTTAGGGTTACTTAACTTTAGTTGCCATCGCAAGTAAACTCTAAAATCTCAGTGGTTTAACCACAACACAAATTTCTTTCTCACTTAAGAAAAGTCTGATGGCACCCGGGCCCCCCCTCTCTCTCAATCTGCAGTTATACCAGATTTAATATCTGGAACATATGGCTTCTGAGGTTGCTTCAGCTAAGAGAGAAGGAGATGGAGGAAGTACATTGGTTTATACATGCCTCGAACTAGGGTGACCCAGGTCACAGCCTTTCTTGTTTCATTGGCTTAAATTAGTCACATGGCCTCAACCTAACAGCAGGGAGGTTGGGCAGAATTTCCGGAGAACTCTACTATTCTCTGCCATACACAATTTTATAAATGTGAAAATCTTAGTAATTAGTAACTTGTACAAATCCACACAGTTATTAAATGGAGAAGCTGGATCTTTACTCAGGTCATTTGACCCCAATTCCAATGAATTTACACAATATATCTCTCTACATAATTTAATAATGTAGCTAGTTTGTTAATTTAAATAATCTCTCATTTAATCCCTAAGATATCGAGACAGTGGTATTTGTGCACATTTTGAGAAAAAGAATATAAGGGAGGACCTTGCTTCTTCTTGTTATAAATATTATGTGGAATCCCACTTTATTTTATTTTTTTAGAGGGTGGGGAGGGGCAGAGGGAAAGAGAAAGAATCTTTTTTTTTTTTTAATATGTTATGTTAGTCACCATACAGTACATCATTAGTTTTTGATGTAGTGTTCCATGATTCATTATTTGTGTTTAAAACTCAGTGCTCTTTACAACATGTGCCCTCCTTAATACCCATCACCTGGCTAACCCATCTCCCCACCCCTTCCCCTCTGAAACTCTCAGATTGTTTCCTGGAGTCTATAGTCTCTCATGGTTTGTCTCCCCATCTGATTCTCCCCCCTTCAGGTTTCCCTTCCTTCCCCTAATGTCCTTCATGCTATTCCTTATGTTCCATATATGAATGGAACCATATGATAATTGTCTTTCTCTGCTTGACTTACTTCACTTAGCATAATGCCCTCCATTTCCATCCCTGTCAATGCAAATGGTGGGTATTCATCCTGTCTGATGGCTGAGTAATATTCCATGGTATATATGAACCACATCTTCTTTATCCATTCATCTGTTGAAGGGCATCTTGGCTCCTTCCACAAATTGGCTATTGTGGACATTGCTGCTGTGAACATTGGGGTGCATGTGGCCCTTCTTTTCACTACATCTGTCTCTTAGGGGTAAATACCCAGTAGTGTAATTACGGGGTCATAGGTAGCTTTATTTTTAACTTTTTAAGGTACCTCCATACTGTTTCCAAAGTGGCTGTACCAGCTTTCATTCCCACCAACAGTGTGAGAGGCTTCCCCTTTCTCCACATCCTCTCCAACATTTGTTGTTTCTTGCCTTGTTAATTTTTGCCATTCTAACTGGTGTAAGGTGGTATCTCAATGTGGTTTTGATTTGAATTTCTCTGGTGGCTAATGATGTTGAACATTTTTTTCATGTGCCTGTTAGCCATTTGTATGTCTCCTTTGGAGAAGTGTCTGTTCATGTCTTCTGCCCATTTTTTGACTTGATTATTTGTTTTTTGGCCGTTGAGTTTGAGAAGCTTTTTTTATAGATCTTGGATACCAGCCCTTTATCTATAATGTCATTTTCAAATATCTTTTTCCATTCCATGGGTTGCCTCTTTGCTTTGTTGACTGTTTCCTTTGCTGTGCAGAAGCATTTTGTCTTGATAAAGTCCCAATAGTTCATTTTTGCTTTTGTTTCCCTTGACTTTGGAGACATGTCCTGAAAGAAGTTGCTGTGGCCAAGGTCAAAGAGGTTACTGCCTGTGTTCTCCTCTAAGATTTTGATGGATTCCTGTCACACATTTAGGTCTTTCATCCATTTAGATTTATCTTTGTGTATGGTGTAAGAGAATGGTTGAGTTTCATTCTTCTGTATATAGCTATCCAATTTTTCCAGCACCATTTATTGAAGAGACTGTCTTTCTCCATTTGATGTTTTTTCCTGCTTTGTCAAAGATTAGTTGACCATAGAGTTGAGGGTCCATTTGTGGGCTCTCTGTTCTTTTCCGTTGATCTCTGTGTCTGTTTTTGTGCTAATACCATGCTGTCTTGATGATCACAGCTTTGTAATATACCTTGAAGTCAGGCAATGTGATGCCCCCAGCTTTTTTTTTTTTTTTTTCAACATTTCCTTGGTGATTCAGAGTCTTTTCTGGTTCCATACAAATTTTAGGATTGTTCCAGCTCTGTGAAAAATGCCAGTGGTATTTTGATAGGGATGGCGTTGAAAGTATAGATTGCTCTGGGCAGCATAGACATTTTAGCAATGTTTATTCTTCCAATCCATGAGCATGGAATGTTTTTCCATCTTTTTGTGTCTTCTTCAATTTCTTTCATAAGTGTTCAGTAGTTTCTAGAGTACAGATACTTTACCTCTTTGGTTAGGTTTATTCCTAGGTATCT
Organism: Ailuropoda melanoleuca; assembly: GCF_002007445.2. Classification (NCBI taxonomy): domain Eukaryota; kingdom Metazoa; phylum Chordata; class Mammalia; order Carnivora; family Ursidae; genus Ailuropoda; species Ailuropoda melanoleuca. The sequence goes on along the minus strand of NC_048222.1, from coordinate 102,161,111 downwards.
TATGGTTTTTGGTGCTATTGTAAATGGAATCGATTCCCTAATTTCTCTTTCTACAGTTACATTGTTACTGTATAGAAAAGCAATGGATTTCTGTGCATTGATTTTGTATCCTGCCACATTACTGAATTGCTGTATGAGTTCTAGTAATTTTGGGGTGGAGTCTTTTGGGTTTTCCACATAAAGTATCATGTCGTCTGTGAAGAGAGAGAGTTTGACTTCTTCTTTGACAATTTGCATACCTTTTATTTCTTTTTGTTGTCTGACTTCTGAAGCTAGGACTTCTAGTACTATATTGAATAGTAGTGGCAAGAGTAGGCATCCTTGCTATGTTCCTGAGCTTAAGGGAAAATGAGAATGATATTTGCTGTGGGCTTTTCATAGGTGGCTTTTGTGATATTGAAGTATGTTCCTACTATCCCTACACTCTGAAGAAATTTAATCAGGAAAGGATGCTGTATTTGTCAAATGCTTTTTCTGCATCAATTGAGAGGATCATATGATTCTTGTCTTTTCTCTTATTAATGTGTTCTATCACACTGATCGATTTGCAAATGTTGAGCCACCCTTGCATCCCAGGAATAAATCCTGCCTGGTTGTGGTGAATAATCCTTTTTATGTACCATTGGATCCTATTGGCTAAGATCTTGTTGAGAAATTTGGCATCCATATTCATCAGGAATATTGGTCTGTAATTCTCCTTTTTGATGTAGTCCTTGCTTGGTTTTGGGATCAAGGTAATGCTGGCCTCATACAATGAGTTTGGACATTTTCCTTCTGTTTCTATTTTTTGAAACAGCTTCAGGAGTACAGGTATGATTTCTTCTTTAAATGTTTGGTAGAATTCCCCTGGGAATCCACCTGGCCCTGGACTTTTGTTTATTGGGAGGTTTTTGATCACTGCTTCAATTTCATTACTGGTTATTGGTCTATTCAGATTGTCAGTTTCTTCCTGTTTCAGTCTCGGTAGCTTATAGGTTTCCAGGAAGGCATCCATTTCTTCCAGGTTGCTTAATTTATTGGCATATAGTTGCTGATAATAATTTCTAATAATTGTTTATATTTCCTTGGTGGTAGTCGTGATCTCTCCCCTTTCAGTCATAAGTTTATTCATTTGGGTTCTTTCTCTTTTCTTTTGGCTAAGTCTGGCCAGAGGTTTATCAATCTTGTTAATTCTTTCAAAGAACCAGCTTCTAGTTTTGTTGATCTGCTCTACTGTTTTTCTGGTTTCTATTTTATCTATCTCTGCTCTAATCTTTATTATTTCTCTTTTCCTGCTTGGTTTAGGTTTTATTTGCTGTTCTTTCTCCAGATCCTTTAGGTGTAAGGTTAGTTTGTACATTTGAGATTTTTCTACTTTTTTGAGTGAGCCTTGGATGGCTATGTATTTCCTCCTTAGGACTACCTTTGCAGTATCCCATAGGTTTTGGACCAATGTGTTTTCATTCTCATTGGTTTCTATGAATTGTTTAAGTCCTTCTTTAATTTCCTGGTTGATGCAAACATTCTTTAGCAGGATGGTCTTTAGCTTCCATGTGTTTGAATTCCTTCCAAATTTTTTCCTGTGATTGAGTTCTGGTCTGAAAATATCAGGGAATAATCTCAGTCTTTTGGTATTGGTTGAGACCTGATTTGTGACCCAGTATGTGATGTATTCTGGAGAAAGTTCCATGTGCGTTTGAGGAAGAATGAGTATTCTGTTGTTTTAAGGTGGAATATTCTGTATATATCTATGAGGTCCATCTGGTCCAGTGTGTCATTCAAAGCTCTTGTTTCTTTGTTGATCTTCTGCTTAGATGATCTGTCTGTTGCTGAGAGTGGAGTGTTGAGGTCTCCTACTATTAAAGTACTGTTATCAATATGATTCTTTATTTTGGTCAACAGTTGGCTTATGTAGTTGGCTGCTCCCATGTTGGGGGTGTAAATATTTATAATTGTTAGATCTTCTTGTTGGATAGACCCTTTAAGAATGATGTAGTGTCCCTCTGTATCACTTACTATAGTCTTTAGCTTAAAATCTAATTTGTCTGTTATGAGAATTGCTACCCCAGCTTTCCTTTGAGGTCCTTTGGCATGAAAAATTGTTCTCCACCCTCTCACTTTCAGTCTGGATGTATCTTTATGTTCAAAATGAGTCTCTTGTAGACAGCACATGGATGGATCATCTCTATCCAATCTGCAACCTTGTGCCATTTCATGGGAGCATTTAGGCCATTCTCATTGAGAGTGATTATTAAAAGATATGGTTTTAGTGCCATCATGCTGCCTGTGAAGTCCCTGTTTCTATAGATTGTCTGTAAATTTCTGTTCTATATACTCTTTGGTTCTTTCTTCTTTTATAGAACACGTCCCCCCCCTCAATATTTTTTTGCAAGACCATCTTGGTCATCACATATTCTTTCAGTTTCTGCCAGTCATGGAAGTTCCTTGTCTCTCCATCCATTCTGAATGATAGCCTCGCTGGATAAAGTATCCTTGGCTGCATATTCCTCTCATTCAGTACTCTGAGTATGTCTTGACAGCCCTTTATGGCTTGCCAGGTCTCTGTGACAGGTCTGATGTTATTCTGATGTTCTTTCCTCTCTACATAGGAAATCTCTTCACCCTAGCTGCTTTCAGGATTTTCTTTGGATCTAAGATTTGCTAGTTTTACTATTATGTGTCAAGGCATTGATCTAGTCTCTTTGATCTTGGGAGGGGTCCTCTCTGCCTCTTGGACATTTCCCTTCCTGATTAGGGAAGTTTTCAGCTACAATTTGCTCAAATATATCTTCTAGACCTCTCTCTGTCTACCCCCTTAGAGATCCCAATAATTCTGACATTGGAACGTTTCATGGCCTCATTAATCTCTCTCAGTCTGACCTCTTGGGCTTCCAGCTGTTTTTCCCAGGCCTCCTCAGTTTCCTTCTTTTCTATCATCTTATCTTCTAGCTCACTAATTCGTTCTTCTGCCTCATTTACCCTGGCAGGCAGAGTATCCAGTTTAGACTACATTTCATTCATAGCATTTTTTTAAATTTTATGTTAGTGACCATACAGTACATCATTAGTTTTTGATGTAGTGTTCCATGATTCATTGTTCGCATATAACACCCAGTGCTCCATGCAATAGTGCCCTCCTTAATACCCATCACTAGGCTAGCCCATCCCCCCCCCCCCAAAAACCCTCAGATTATTTTCCTGAGTCCATAGTCTTTCATGGTTCAGCATTTTAAAGTTTGGCCTGATTAGATCTCATTTCTGCCCTTAGACATTCTATATTGTCACTAATATTTTTTCAAGCCTAGATATCGACTTCATAATTGTTACTCTGAAGTCTATCTCTGACGTCTTGCTTATATCTATATCCATTAGGTCTGTGGCAGAGGCCACAGTCTCTGATTCTTTTCTTTGTTGGGAGTTCCTCCATTTAGTCATTGTTTTGGGGGGTGGTTGAAGGAATGTACAGAGTCCAAAGTATTAACCATGACCCAAGCAAGATGCACCTGTTTTATAGGGACTCTAGGGTTGTTGGCCTCTTGTTCTTCTAGCCTGTCTTCTGGGGGAGGGGCCTGCTGCAATGGTATTCATGGGCAGAGTTGCCCTGCCCCCTGTGTTGGGGGGGTGCGCTCAGTGAAAACTGGTTTTTTGAGCTTTTGTTCTCTGATAGCTTTCTCTGGCGGCTTTCTGCCTCTCTTCTGAGAGTCAGAGCAGAAGTGAACCGGACCTAAACCTCTGCCCCAGAATAGAGAAATCACAGTCTGCTCTTCGCTGAGCTCTCCAGGACACACAGTCTCCGTTTCTGTCTGTACAGCTAAAAACTGCGGCCTCCTCGATTGTGCGCCCCACAGCAACTCTCCCAGAGGTCGGTCCCAGGGCCCCACAGGTCTGTGTCCTTTGTGCTTCTAAAACCCCAAGCCGCCCCCAGTTTGCGCATGCGCACCGGCAACTCCTGGATCCTGTCTGGGGGCTGGACTAAAGTCCTTTTCTTGCTGCTACTGGTCTGCAAGAATCTGTGCCCGGTCCCCAACATGGGGCACTTTTGTGCTCCGGTGTTGTATCACCGTCCTGGTGCCAGCTTATGGCTGCTCCCTCCCTTTTTCTGTTTATCTTCCGGTATCTGCCCACAGAATCATGGCACTGCCTTTCATACCTTGAGACCAATGGAGAGTTTCTGCTTATAGAGGTCCATATATATATTCTTACATCTCAGGGTGATTTTATGGGTGTTCAGAATGGTTTGGTAGATATCCTGCTAAATTCAGGGGACCTGTTGAAATAGGGTACCCTACTCCTCACCATCTTCCTTCCGATGGGAGAGAGAGAATCTTAAGCAGGCTCCACTCCCAGCATGGAGCCTGACATGGGGCTCTATCTCACGACCCTGGGATCATGACCTGAGCCGAAATCAAAAGTCAGATGCTTAACCAACTGAGCCACCCGGGTGCCCTGGAATCCCACTTTAATAATGATATTCAGATCACTTTGCAGGCATGTTATGTTTCTTTTACTCCCCATGTAACCAGATCTGTGATGAGGCAGTGTGGTGGAGTAGAAAGACCGTTAGCTTTGGTGCCAGATAGATCTCTGTTCATATCCCTGAATCACCACTTATCAATTATGTAGTATTTTGAGCAAGTCATTTAAGTTCTATTACTTTCATTCTCTTCATCCATGTAACAGAGACAACAGTATCTATTATGTAGACTTCTTAAAAGTATAAATATGATAACATTTGTAAGGTGCCTAGAAATAGTATATACTCAATAAATGTTTTTCTTTTTGTGTCTCTTAAAAAGCAAGTTCAAAAACAAGATATTTTAGATTTACAGGGTGAAATGAAAATCAGACTTAATGCAAAGAAATTTTATCAAATCTTTAAAAAAACACAAATACAAATATTTAAACAATGGGAAAAAGTGCCCAGGTTCAGCAATGTAAAGCAATGTGCAGAAATTCATATATATATATATATATATATATATATATAGCCACTGGCTGGATTTGTGAAGTTCGATGGATGAATTCGGGCTGATCTGTATTTCTTGGAGTTGATAAGTGTAGCTTTGATGGGCCATCTGGTACTATTTGTCTCTACATAGCCCCTTGTTTTATTATTAGGCAGGAAGAAACAATGGGATGATAAAAACTAATTGCAGTGATGATGAACTTTCCATATGAAAGCCTGAAGCTGTTGTCAATTGGTGTAACCAGAGGGCTCCCTGAGAAGTATCAGTGCTGGCTTGGCAAAGGGTGTCAGTGGATCTTTTTGTGTGTTTGATTTGCAGGTCATAACCAGCTCCTCCCTTATCCTAAAGTCATTATCACTTGAGGGTAAATATCTTCTGGTTTTCTCGGGCAACAGAAATACTGCTAGATTTGAAGCATACTTTGGCAGATATCTTCATAGTTGTATAGAAAATGTGTATATGGACACGTGGAATCCAGCAGAGAGATACAAACACTTTCAGATTTCCCTGCTTTGAACATTTTCAAAGTCCAAGTCTTAAGATTAATGCAAATCCCTATTGCAAAGGAGTTTTAACCTTATCCTTTCCCCTTGGGAGGAGTGTGGTCACCTGGTTTGTTGTGTTATAAAGTGAACAGTGAAAACAGAATTGTGAGAATTACATACCAGTTGAAATTCAACACCTCTCAGAATGACTTTTCATAGAAATTGGCAAAAGCAGATCTCAAAAGCTCTGGGTAATGTGTTCCAGGGTCTTCTAACCCTTCTGACTGGAGGAGTCAGGGTTGTTGTAGAGAGCAAAGTGGAGGCCCTCATGCCACGCAGGGGCCCACATCAAGCAATGGTGCAAGCAGTTCAGGCACTGCAGCTAGGAGATCTCACCGGGACAACGTCAGCTGACGCCCAGGAACTGGTAATGAGCAGAACCAGAAGAGGTCTGTGGGGACCCAAAACTGATGAAGTCCCTTTAAAAAGGGGAGGATTTTGGCAGCAAACTGTCAGACTCTTCAGACATGACCCCTCTACATCTGACCATTTAAAAAAGGCAGCTGCCGCTGAAGGCTCTGCCTGATTGCTCTCCGAACAGAACCGAGATCCTTCACTGCTGGAACAGAAGAAGCAGTGAGTGCGGAGAACTGACCGGGACCAGACAGGGAGGTCTTATCCCAACTGCGCGCCCACAGACTGACTTTGTGTTTGGTTCCTTAACTTCCTGCACCCCTCTGTTATCTTGTTTGTTGTGTGGCTCGTCTTTTGTCCTGCTCTGTGTGCTGTGTAAGAAGCCAAGTTTAATCACATGGGCAAATGTCACTGAGTTTGGAATTCTGAACTTGCTTTATAATTGTGATTTAACTTTGCTTTATGATCGAATAAAACTGCCATTGTGGAAAGACACAACTTGTGTGTGTGTGCTCCTTCATAGCGTGTTCATGACAGATGTGATAGTCAAAGGGGCTTTCTCAGTGAAGTGTGGTGTGGACTGGATATAAAATAGTGACTGTAAAACCCAGAAAAGGAAAAGTGCTAAAGAGATAAGTTTTTGCTGTCTGTTCACAGAACTTACTCTTACAGTTTTAAAAAACAATTTAAAAAAGTTCTGCTTTTTGTTAAAGACAATCCTGAGCATTCTAGATTTATGGGAAAATAGTATTTTGTGATTTAGGGTGGATTTTTGTTTTTGTTTAGTCCTTAACATTTTCCTCCTAAAGTGTCAAATGATGGTCATTTCCATTTTGCATTTAAAAGTTTTCTGAATCCCAACTCTAGGTAATGTTTTAGGTTTTGGAGATATAGAGGTAAGAAGACAGAAGAGCTCTCTGTTACGGAGCTCACATTCTAAGACTCAGTCTAAGCAGACAGTGTGGGTTTTGTGTCACATATATTTTTCATTGGATCACTGGCCTCTTGCATATCACTGTTCACTCCTATATGATTGATGGTTTCCTATGTTCATTCATTTTTTAAAAACCTTTCCATCCATTTATTTATTTACAATGTAAAACTCACTTAGTACTTTTGAGTAAACATCTTCCATCATCACTGAAAACAAAGGTCAAAGTAGCCTTCCCAAGGTTTCTGCACTCCATGGAATACACTTTTTAATCTGTGTTTCCAATTTAGGGATGTTGGAACCTGGAGATGATGAAGGCTCACTGACAATAACAAACTCTAAATTTGTTGTTCTGAGGATCACACTACTATGAGGAGTTTAAAATTCGGAAAACGGCTTTACAGAAAATACAAATCACAGTCAAATGGATACAGGTTATTAAAGATGACTTAACCAGAATATATTCAAGTTATTAAACTTGGAAGGAGAATTTGAGAGACCTCCTGCCCTTCCAGTGTTCCAATGTCCTTCTCTTCCAATGTGTTCTGAAGCACAATAAAGAGAAAAACACCACTGGCTAAGAAGAATATTGCCTTTCTGTGCTGTAATTCAAAGCAGATTTCTAAATCTTCCTTCTGGAAATTTCTTGGGTCTCAGAACTAAAGGCATAGCTGAGTGTGAGTGATCCTGCCAGCATGAGGGCTGGGAGTCCAGTACCTTTTCACAAATATTTTGTTGAGGCAAATGGAATAGAAATCAAACCAACTTTCTGTAGCTTCCATCTCTCTTAGCCTACCTTCAAACTTGTGCCTCTGCTTTCTGTGAGTTTAAGAACTCTTTGCTGAACTCATTGGTAAGTAGAAACTGGACTAAGCGATTGAACACGTAGGACAGAACTATCGCCTTCCACAATCCACACCCACTCCTCCTGGCTTTTCTGTTTTTGTCGAAGGTACTTCTCATTCTTTGGTCTCTTGGCATGAAGTCATCCATGAATGCTCCTCCGTTGGCTTTTAACATCCATGGTTTTCAAATTTTTTTATGTTCTACTGCCAAGATATCTTTTTTCCTGCTCCACTTACTCACTTTATTTCCACTTCCTAATGTCCCTGTCACTCTTCCAATATTTCACTCTTCTGCAATTGCTTTTGTCAAGGTGACCAATGGGCCCCAGGCTGCTAAAACCCGTAGTTTCGTTTCAACCTTAGGCCTCTCTAAGCCTGATTTAACACTGGTGTTGAAGGTCCCTGTCTCTGAGACACCCTCATCCCTCGGTTACCATGGTGCCACTTTCTCCTGGCTCTTCCTTTCCCCTCAGATCATGCCTCTTGCCTTCCATTGCTGATGCTTCCACCTCTGCCCAAGCCTCTAATGGACAGAATTTGGCTCCCTTGTCTACATTTTCTAGGTATTCTCATCCATTCTCAGGCAGTTATTATTTTATTAGGAAGGTAATGCGTTCACTTGGCCGAAAAAGGTAAGACATAGGCCTAAAAAAAATGTGAAAGTTTTTTTGTGATTTTGGCAAAACCTAGGTTTATAACTCCCTAAAATAGATTATTTCAAGTTACCAAGTGGGGAGCCATGGAGGTGCCCCACTCAGATGTCCTTTCAGTGAGAACTTACTGCATGGAGTGTCGTCAGCTGAGAGCCTGTTTGCTGCACCTTCGGTGTCCACTGCAGTGGTCACACTGGAGGCCTGCTCCCCAGCCCGTGGCTAAGCTCAGGAGAAGCACTAGAGCCACGTATTTCTGCTCCTTTACCAGGCTGCCTTGGCTCTGGGTTCCCACTGGCCTGAGACTTTCTCAGACTCTTCCTTCCCAATCCTTTCTCACTTCTCCTCTCCTGTCCCAGGTGTGAGACCTGTGCCTTGTCCGAAGGATTTCCCCAACTACTCCTGCTTCCTCTCCCCTTTACTTATCTCGGGGAGTTCCCTGCAACAAAGCTCTTGCACTTCTGATTGCATCATAGCATCTGCTTCCTGGAGAATCAACAATTATACCAGCGTTTTCTAAGCATTCCTTTGTTCATTTGCACTTCTTGTACTCCTGTTCAGCCTAGGTGTTTCCTTAGTGTATCATCTCACTATCCTGAGTTTGATCTACAAGGCTCTATATGACCAAATATCTGCCTACGTGTCCAACTATGTCTCACACCACCACCCATCAAAATGTCAACACTGTAGGACTCCTTTTAGCTCCTCAGATAAACTAGGCTTTTCCTCCTGTAGTGTTTTCCTGTGCCGGCTCTTCTGCTTGGAGTTTTCCTCTCCCATTATGTGTACGGCTAACTCCTCATCTTTACATTTCATCTTAAGGGTCACCCCTTCATCGACGCCTTTCCTAGATCACATTCCCTGCTCCAGCACAGCTTTGTATTCTCTCATACATCACCTAGTTATTTTTATTTACGGTAATTGTTTACTTGTCTATTTTCCATGATGTAAAGAGCAGAGATTATGCTTCTTTCAATTCACCACTATAGAACCAGCACTTAGCACAGGACCTAAAACAAAATAGAATAGATGCTTAATAAATATGTATTTAATGAACGGATATCTTCTCCTTTTATTTTCACTGACACAATTCTCACCTCTTATCTGAATTGCTGCTATAGAGTCCTTAATAGTCTTATTGCTTACCCTCTAGATTAATCTTCTCAGAGCGTAACACTTTTAAAGTTCATTTCTGCTCAGAAAAGCATCAAGGACTGCCCATTATTAATTACTGAGATCACTCAGCCTGGCACTCAAGACTGCCACAACATCATCATATGTTTAAGTCAAAATCTATGATGATCCTCTCAGTATAAATTCTTCCTTGTCCTCCTAAATGAATGTGCAGCTCCTGCTTTGCAATCTCATAGCACATGTTTTGAGGCTTAGTGCATTCCCACACTTTCCTTACATTAAAATTGTTGTTTACTTGTCTTATTTTGCTTTACCAGAGTCCAGAATCCTTCATGACAGGGACTTTCTCTTATACATCTTTGTGTCCTCTAAAATGCTAGGCACAGTATCTCTCTGTTAATACATTTAAAAATTTTTATTTTTATTTTTTTTAGAGAGAGAGAGCACGTGAGTGGGGGGGTGCAGAGGGAGAGGGAGAATCTTGCTCAAGGTGGAGCCCCATGTGGTGCTTGATCTCACGACCCCGAGAGAATGACCCTGAGATCATGACCTGAGCTGAAATCAAGAGTTAGATGCTTAACTGAGCCCCCCAGGTACCCCAATACATTATTTTTTAAACTTTACTTTTATTTATAAATAATGTTTAATAATACCACTTTGTTTTTATGACTATAAAATAATTTATATATATTACAGAAGCTAGGAAAGATAAAAAATACAGAGAATAAAATAAAATCAACTGCAATTGCACCACCTTTGATCATTATTTCTTAGCATTCTGCTGAATCCTTTTTAACCTTTTTTCTCTACATAATATTTGTATTAGCAGAGATCATACTGAATATAAAATTTTGTGTTTTGGAGATTTCAAGTTTGAGTGGAAACTTTCTTTAGAATTCATGGTAGTATGGGCCTTACAGTGACAAATTCTCTTAGTTTTCTTTTTACAAAAAAATGTCTTTATTTTGTCTTCATTATTGGTGGATATTTTTGCTGGATATCAAATTCTGGATCAACAAGTTTTCCTTTCCTCACTTTAGAAATGTTGTGCCACTTTTCTGATATCCATAGTTTCTGATGAGAAGCCAAAAGTCAGCTAAATATTGAATTACTGTTCCCTGTATACAATGTGCTTTGTTTCTCTTGCTGATTTCCAAATTTACTTTTTATATTTGGCTTCTGATTTCTGACTTCTGAGTCTGACTTTGATGTGTAATGATCCTTGTTGATGTTCCTAGAGCAGCTTGAATCTGTAAATTTGTATCTTTCATTAAATTAGAAAAAGTGTGATCATCACTTCAAATAGTTTTCTCTCCACTTTTGCCTATTCTTTCTCCATCTTGGATTCTAATTACATGCATGCTCTACCACTTGACATTATCTAACCAGTTTGTGAGACTCTCTTTTTTTGGTCCTTAATCTTTCATCCCTCTTCTCTGGATGTGAGTTGTGTTAGAAAACCAAAAAATACTTGAAGAAAGTACACTTTTAATCACAAATGGGAAACAAGATGTGTGCTGGAGGAATGAATAGACATCTAAGTGTAGCAACAAGGAAAATGGCATGTAGATATATGAGGAGGGGATAGTCTTATCAGCATATCTGTTGAATGTTCTAGTTTCCCAGAGAAAAATATTTATTGTAATTGAAAAAACATGAAATAACATGCAACTAATAGCATCAGTTTTATAAAATATGATACATAAGCCACAATTCTGTGTGACCTGTGAGAGCGTAAATTATTTTTTCACCACCAGAGAAATTAGGGGGAAAAATTCTGATTTCTACCTTATGGAGATACCTACTAGTACAACATTCATTTGTGAGTTCTTTCCTCCTCCCACTCCCCATTTATGTACATTGAGGTGTACTTTCTCATGGGGAAGATTTCACATAATCTTTGTTTATTTGGAGACACTACAGTGAGGATTGAGAGATGAGGGAAAATTTGGAGACTGCATTGTTTCACTGAGCTCACAGAAAATTCAAAGGGAAGTAAAGTAGGAGATTCTGGTTTTGTTACTTAGAACAGAAAAATAAAAAAAATATTGAAAGATTATAAGATTTTTTTATGGAAGTCAAAATTTGTGTTGTCTCAGGATTTTATTTAAATCTAACTGCATTGGGGCACCTGGGTGGGTCAGTCATTAAGCATCTGCCTTCAGCTCAGGGTGATCCCAGGGTCCTGGGATCGAGCCCTGCATCGGGCTCCCTGCTCTGCTGGGAGCCTGCTTCTTCCTCTCCCACTCCCCCTGCTTGTGTTCCCTCTCTCGCTGGCTGTCTCTCTCTCTGTCAAATAAATAAATGAAATCTTTAAAAAAAATAAATGTAATTGCATAATTAGAAGATTTGTAGTTAGTATTTCTTTATTTCATTATTTTTATGTAATCCTTGTAGTTTTTCTCTTCTTTTAAAATTTTATAAATGGTATTTTATCATTATGGCTCTATTAATGTGTGTTTGGTTGAAGGCAGAGTATTAATATTTTAAAATATTTTAAATATTTTTTTTTAGATTTTATTTATTTATTCGACAGAGATAGAGACAGCCAGTGAGAGAGGGAACACAAGCGGGGGGAGTGGGAGAGGAAGAAGCAGGCTCATAGCAGAGGAGCCTGATGTGGGGCTCAATCCCATAATGCCGGGATCACGCCCTGAGCCAAAGGCAGATGCTTAACCGCTGTGTCACCCAGGTGCCCCAATATTTTAAAATATTTGAAGATAATATTTGAATAACTCTCTAATAATACTTACATATAAGCATACACTCCACATAGGGTTAGCAAGAAGCACTCACATACACAGAGACATGTATCTCAGGGGAAAATGTCTCATATAAGTTGAAATTCCTTTGGTAAAAATATTAATTTTTAATTTGAAGAGTAAATTGGTTATAGCATGTAGACAAATAAATCTGTCCTCAACCCCTAATTCATGAATGCTCAATTTAAATTTAAGAATTTCTAGATAAACTAATCAGGATCAGTTTTTCTCAAATCAAGCCAACCATCAAACTCCTTTGAAAAATACCTTCTCCTCTCTGCTTTTAGAATAATCATTGATCTTTCATTTGTTGTTTTACTTGGGAGCAAATGAAAGCATATGAGGGGCAGGGAAGCCCATGGAATATGACCATCTCATTGACATTAAAACCTGCAAGAGGGGTCCTGGAACTCTTGAGATGGTGCTCAGCCCTGGGCAGTTGATCTCTTTCCCATTCCTTGGAGTGCTGGCCTCTGAAGCTGGGTGTGGTGAAGTGAACAAGAGAAGAATTTAGTTCCCCCGGGATTTTATGGAGAGTGTTTTGGCTTTCTTGAGATCTCTCACAGCTTTAGCTCTTCTGACTTCTTGTAGGCCTGAAGTAGGGAGCAGGAGAGAGGTGTTGGTGTGGCAGCACTAGGGCTGGCATCTTGATGCTGACATCCTTGATGGAGGATAAAGCTCTTGAGAGTCTCCAGTCAGTGGTTCTTGACCAGTCCCCTGGCTGTAGCTTGTGACTATTGTTTGCTAAAGCTTCAGGGAAGGAAGAGTGCCCAGATGTCGAGGTGTCCTATTTAACTCCCCGGGCTACTCAGGGGTAAGCAGGCCCCTTTCTTTGCACTCCAGGTTTCTCACTTTTTTATCTGTTCCAGCCTCCTTTTAACACTTTCTCAACTCGTAGTCCTCAGGTCCTCTCCTTCTTGCTCAATCTATGGAATCCTAGGAAAGAACGTAATATCAAATATTTATTTATTTATTTTTGTCAGGGGGAGGTGGTAGATCTATTTTAAGACTTAGATCTCATTGTGAAATGAAAATCTTTGTTTGCTTCTAACCAAACCAAGTAGGAGGTATTTGCGGGGAAGACGAGGCTTGTTTTGTCTATTTTGGCAGACTTTAGACTGTGTATGTGATCTAAAAATTTTAGTATAAGTTGTAAATCCCTAAAATATAGTTTTCTGAGGTGCTGGAATTCCAGTTGAAGTGCTGGATGAGCTGAGTTGGTGATTAATTGAAATTCTCCTATGCAGAACAGAAAATCTCATTACAGCATTTTCTAATTAACAGTTCCTGTGTCTTATTCCTTTAATAGATAGATACTCCTTGCTCAGAAGCCGCATCAATAGTTTGCTAAGGAAATTCAATCCCTTAATGCCACTTTCAAAGAATGTTTATTGATTAAGGCTGACTCACCATTCCAAAGAGTGCTAATTTAATAATGGGCTATCAAATTATATCAGTTTTCAAAATGTTCTTTCAGGTATTTACACTAGTCTCTTAATCCTGCTCTTGTCTCTTGGAACTTCAGTACTAGCTTAATCTCAGATGCGGACATTTGTTCTTTCATTCATTCATTCATTCAGTCAGTCAGTCAAGCATTCAATATTTATTTAGTGTCAGCTTTACTAATCTGAGTGAAATTCCAGAATTTCATAATTGTTGGCAACCTTAGTGGTCACCTAGTCAAAAGCAAGATAATCAGAATAATATACCCCACAATGTATGGAAAATGGCTTCCCTGCTCAAGAGAGGTGAGAAACCAAGAATAACTCTGTGTGCCAATTTCACAGACTAAGAGACTTTTATAGTCTCCAAGTGCCATGGAGATTCTGTTGTCGTTTAGTGCTTTTTGCTATTTGTGTTACAGTTAACAAGGTCAGCCTTGCTGGGAAATGAATAAGCAGGTGATCTCAGGAGCTGAGGAAATGTGCCCTTTTCCCGCCTCATCAAATTTGCCCCACCCTTGCTTACTGATGTAAGGATTTCACTAACAGAAAATAATTACATATTTTAGGGATGTTTGAAAATCCAAATTACTCCAAAAAGATAGCATAGAGTCAAATCTAAAAAGGGTGTTAATAACTGAAATCTTTCCCTTTTTAGAAAAGATAGGGAAGAGAGGGGCTGGAGGGCAATGAGAATTTGGGTGAAAGTTTCTACTCAGGAGGGAAAAAGAAAATTTTCAATGCAGTCAATTTCATTCAAGAGCTACCAGCCTATTAAAATGAACTGTAGTTAAGCTTGTGCTAATATGGCTACATGCAGATTTTTACATGTTTAAAATCCCCAGAGCGCTGTTCATTAGCATTGTGAGCTAATATTTATAATATTTATATCAAGGGAATGCTTTAGAAAATATAAACATCCTATTTTACACATATATGGTTTTGAATATTGAAAACGCTCTTCAGTAGAAGCTTTTATTGTGTTTTTAAATGCTTGTCTGTATTACAATTTTAGGAACTAGTGAAAGATAGTCTTCTTCTCCTTCAGTGTCTGTGAAACACAAGCTTTCTTCCCCATAGTTTTCCTATTCCCAGAAACAGTGTGCATGTGCACGTGCGCCCGCACACGCGCGTGCACGCGCACACACACACACACAAAGTTAAGAAGCAATAATTCAGGATTTCTGAACATCCTTATTCAGGCTATTTTCTTTCAAAATAATAAGATGTATTACACGTCCTTTTTAATGAAGAGAAAGCAAACACTCTAGAAGATAAAACATCTGCTGGAAATATAATCTAAATTGAAAACTTGTGTAGACATAGGAACAAGGGAAAGAACATAGGGACAGGAAGTATGGCAAGATGTTAATGCTAAAAGCAGTTTTTAAAAACATCACGCATGATGGAAAGTGCATAGATGAAATTATTTTGAGCAAAAACCAAACCAAACCAAAAACCCTAATCTTATCTGAAGATTGACAGCAATGTTTATTTGCTCTGGGCATAATTAATCTTGTAATATATTCCCACTGAGGTTTCAGATCTTAAAAGATGGAAAGGCCATATGCACTGACCATCTGAGGATTTATACTTTCTTTCAGGAACAGTAACTCTTAACTAAATAATAAATCATTTATCCTTACAAGGGACTAAGAACTACTTCTTATTTCTTTTCAATATTAATCACCTAAGGGAAGTTTTGTGTTTTTGAGCTGATATAACATAGTCTCCTAAGTAATCAGTATCATGCAATCCTTTTGGTAAGAGAAATTCTGTTTGGTATGGGTAAGAGAAAACTAATTGTTCCAGAGCTATGTTACCTCGCAAGGCAGAGGTGCTCTGAAGATCAAGCAATATGAAAGTGTATTGAAAGTTATAAAGCACATGAAGTACAAGGTGAAGTTATGACGTCTGATTAACGGTGCAAAGGTTCAGCGAGATACAGCATTGCCCACTCCTGCAAGCTCTGGGGGCCAGTGCTGTGGGTAGGTATTTTAGTCTGTTCTGGTTACCGAAACAAGGTACCATAGATCGGGAGGCTTAAACAACAAACGTTTATATCTCACAGTTCTGGACGCCGGAAGTGGGATCAGCGTGCTGGCTTGGTCAGTTTCTGGTGAGGACCCTCATCCTGGATATATTCTCAGCTGGCCTTCCATGGGTTCTCTCTCTCGCTCTCTGAGAAGTTTCATCTCAGAGAGCGAGAGAGAGAGTGAGAGAGAGATAGGTGTCTCCTCCTCTTTTTATAAGGGACACTGATACCACCATGACGTCCCCATCCTTATGACCTCATCTAACCTTAATTACCTTCCCACCTCCAAATACCATCACCTTGCAGATGGAGTTTCAACATATAAATTTTTAAGGGAAACACACATTCAGTCTATAGTAGTGGGTTAATTAGGCAACCACTGGTGTGGTGTAATTTCAAAAGTGCTACCAGCTCTATCTTCTTCCTCAACAATGGGACCACTGCTGCAGACTGAGATACTGGCTCTAGAAAGTTTCTGATGAAAGACCTTCCCTACATGATAGGACAACAAATTAGTTTATTTCATCAGATTAACCAACTTTCACCTACAAGAAAGCCAAGCTGTGAGGAAAGGAGACACAGGACAGATAATTTTTGAAGGTTAGTGTGTGAGGGCAGGGTGGAAAGTTCCAGACAGAGTTCATTTTGGGCAGGACAAGCCCTCGACAGTGTCACAGGCAGCATCATGGTGGGAGGTCTTGGTAATCGAGGAATAGCACCAGCACCAGGGCCCTGTGTCACTTGTAGGGGACAGAGGACTGGAGAGAGAGTACGGAAAGAGAGGGACACACTCAAGCCATATGTTGCCTGTAATGCAGTGTAGCTGCAGCCTAAGCCTATATGCCTGACCTCAGTTCATTAATCTCTGAGCATGTCCATTCTCCTCATAAATGCACCTTTGTTTTCTGCCCAGTGCACAAACATCACGACCCGTGTCTGAGAATGTTGGGAATTTTATGAGGTCCATAAAGTTTTAGCTGTGGTCTAGTCCACCAAGGCCAAAGTAAATAAATAGAGAGAGTGTAAGGGTAACAATTTTTTATAAAAAATCCTGGCTAAAAGAAAGAAAAACTACTGAAGCTTTAGAATAACTTAGTCATAGTGGCTTTAGAGGGGATTTCTCCTTACCAACTAAGATTTCTAAAGTGCAAGCTGAGAAACTGCAGGCAGAGATGCAGCCAACAAATTCACTTTTCAGATTCTCCAAGAATATTCTGTTCTGTGGAGTTAGGTTAAGAGGTTAAAATAATTGACAACCAATTGGCCGTAAGCCTGAAGCTAACTGGGTATTTTAAGCAAAATGCTTAGGCTTTTATGAGTTGGGCTTTTTGGGCAAATATTAATGATAGAATTAATTACAATTTATAATATAATAAACTTCATAATGACTTTTTTCTCTTCTCTGTTTTCCTAAGGTTGAAAATCTGGATCATTCAAATTTCTTGAGCCAAAGTCCTTGGTGTGCTATGAGAATATCATTAGTTATGATTACTCTTAAAGACAATGTTCTTTTTTTTTTTTTAAGATTTTATTTATTTGACAGAGAGAGAGACATCCAGTGAGAGAGAGAACACAAGCAGGGGGAGTGGGAGAGGAAGAAGCAGGCTCCCAGTGGAGGAGCCTGATGTGGGGCTCGATCCCAGAACGCCGGGATCACGCCCTGAGCTGAAGGCAGATGCTTAACGACTGAGCCACCCAGGCGCCCCATTAAAGACAATGTTTTGAATGCCTACTATGTGCCACACACTTTTCTAAGAACCTGAAACGCATTAACTAAATTACGTATCATTATGTGAAGTAGCAACTGGTGTTTTCCATTTCGAAGATGAGAAAACCGAGACACAGATCAGTTAAGTAACTTGCCTTAGATTACACAGCCAGTAAGTTGAGAACATGGGATGTATATAGTATACATTTAGCTCTCAGTTCTTAAGGTCTTGAAAAATTTAAGGTCATGAATTTCTAGTTACTCTCCTGACGCAGTGTGTCTTTCACCATCATCATTATTATCAATAACATTTTGGGGTCTTCAATATGTTATTAGGAATGCAATTCATTAGCAGCGGAAAAATCATAATGGTGAGTAGAAAAAACAAGATCCAGAACAATAAAAGAATATGATGCCCCCTATGGGAAATGTAATAATTCAGACATAAAATGCCATATAACATTTATACAATGTTGCATGTGTGTTAAGAGCCTCGCATGTCAACCTCATGCAAATGGAGCTTCCTGGTCCATGGGGAGGGTGATGGGATGAGGTGGTGGTAAGAGTCTGGAAGCAATTTCTTGAAAGGGGGACATCTGTTCATTCTGAGTGATATGACCATAATGCTTTGTGGGGTTTTTTTTTGCATTTTTAAAATTTCTAAAAATATGATAAATAAGAATATTTATGGAAGACATTGATTCCTATGCTGTAGGTGACTTCATTTTAGCTAAGAGTCAGGACATGCAGATAATGAGGAGACTAATAAGACAGGGTATGAATTAAGACTGTGGCATATGAGGCTGGTGGGGCTTCAGAGGTTGCTCAAGGTCAGTTGAATTGCAAAAAGCTTCTTGGAGGAGGAGTGATGTGGGCTGAGTGTTGAAGGTTTAACCTAGAGAAGTGGAGAGAAAGGAATCCCGGGGAGTCTATCCTGGGTTGGGATCTGCGGAAGCAGAGGAGGAATAGTTTGAAGTGCAGGGCATTGGTTAGAGGTCAGCACCTGTAAAAAGAAGAGGCAGGAAGTGTACTGGGCAAAGGGAGAGCCCAGAGAGTGACGCAAGCCCGACGATGTGGAGGCTGACCCGGTGGGGAGCCCTGGAGGGAATAGTGTCCACCAGAGGTACCCCACGGCAGGATGATGTGGCTGGCCTTTCTTCTCTGACTCACCCCTGACATAGGCTGCCTGGGAGAAGAGCATGACCACAGACAGGACAGCTTTGCTGCTGATGGACACTGCAGACCAGTCTTCCCCGTGGTTGAGAAATAAGTCCTTCCTTGAAGAGGGATCTTGGTCACCCATCTCCATGTCATCAAGATGGAGTAATAATAGTACCTACCTCATAAAGATGTTATGAGGATTAAGTGAGTTATTATATGGAGGGGTCTTAGAAGACTGGTTGCTGCTCTTATTGCATGTGTGGGTACATGAATATGAGTGCAATGCTCCTGTGCCATGGCTGGATCTTGGAGAATGATTTCTGGAATGTAATGAACTAAAGTGAGTGCTTCTATATAGCTCATTTGCTCTCTATCACTGCAAACTGCTTTTCTTGGGGTCATGGGTTATTTTATGCATTAATTTGTTAGGCAGTTCAGATGGTTTTGACTTTGTTGTGTTGTGGACATTATGAGACTTACAAAGCAATTGAATCACCCCAGGCAGCCATGGTATAAAACGTGACCCGTTTTACCTATTAGATGATAAAATATAAACAGAACAGAAGGAGGCAAGCAGAGATAATGGAGGATATGACTCAGGTTGGAGCCCCAAGGTTGATCAAATGTAAAAGAGAGCACTCAAAAACACTGTGTCTGGAGTCCTAGATTCAGACTCTGGGAAGAACAGGGGCCTCTATGGGATGGCCTTGGTCTAGCAGCATGGGGTTTCAGGTGCAATGAAGGCCCAGCCTAGCCTTCTTGGACTACTGGCCTCTAAAATTCCAAACTCTGGTCTCAGCCCCCCTGGGCTTGTCTCAAATGTTATATGCTCCAGAAGCAAAGACCTTTGTCCTTTGATATTGTCTTGAATTGATTTTTCAGATTGGATTGGGTAGCAAAGAGCTCATTTTAAGAGCAGAGGAGAAAATGTTTGCCTCCTGGGAAATAGTGATGGACACCAGGAATATTTATTTAAAGAATGAATCTAGGGCCCAAAGGAGCTCACATTCTGAAGAAAAGAGAGCACAAACTCCAAGAAAAATATGTGTGTGTGTGTATATAAATATGTGTAGATACAGATATAACTATGAACTTGCATGTGAACTCTGAGAGTTAGAGATCTATCTCATGGCTAGAAGAGCTATTGAACATGTTACTGGGAGTGGGATCTGGAGGGATGAGTCTGGGAAGAAATGAGCAAAGTAAACTTTTTTTTTTCCCCACTCATTGCATTTGATAATGCTCATTTATTTTATTTTATTTTAATTTTTTAATAATAATTTTTTATTATGTTATGTTAGTCACCATACAGTACATCCCAAGGTTTTGATGTAAAGTTCCATGATTCATTACTTGTGTATAACACCCAGTGCACCATGCAATACGTGCCTTTCTAAATATTTTGAAGAATGTTTTGAAGGAAGGAAGACCATACTTGTTGGAAAAGAGGAATCCTTAGAGGATACAAGTTGTGAGTTTCTTGCATATAAAAATCAAGTGTCTTTCACCTTTGGAATCTTAAGACTGCATAGAATCTGGCACATAGTAGATCTCAAAAATATTGGTTGAACTGAGGGTAATTGTCAGGCTGCTGCCAGGTAGGGGGTAGGTGGGAATGGAGGAGAACAAAAACAAGAGGGAAGATGTGGCCATGAGTAGGAGATAAGGATCTAGAGTGGGCATGACAGGGGCAATGAGAAGGGACAAAGAAAGTCTCAGGCATGCTGTGGATCTCTGTTTTGCAATCAGGGTCTATAGACATATTCTTAGGGTCAGCAAGCTCTCACTAAGAATTTGAAAATGCTGCCTTTTCGTTTTGATCATCTGGACGACCACATTATAACTGGACCTTGCCGTGTGATTTAGGTGTTATGTTTTCTTTGCATTTGTGGTTGAATGTTGGCACCACATAATTACCAAAATGATAGCATTTAACTTTCAAATATGCTGGTAATCATGTCTGGCTGCTCTTAGGTTGGCAACTTCTAACGTGAAAATCACAATAAACACTCCTCACTTACAGCTATTCAGTAGAAGTTTTGTTTATTCAGGAGTCTAAACACTGCAAGTGCCCAAAGAGCAAAATTGTCCTAAATGATTTTAAAATAATGGTAAAAAAAAATCTCTATGGCAATAAAGAATGATTAGCTCTAGTGTGTTTGCTCTAGTGAATGGCTGAGAATTCAGAAGCCCAGGTAGCATGGGGCAAAAAAGATATGTGAATGGGCATAAATGGTCATGGTGGGATCGTCGTGTTCTCCCTCCTTCCCTCCCTCCTTCTCTCTCTCTCCCCCTTGCTAATAAGATGGAGTTGTGGATGGAGGGGGGGTGCCTGGGTGGCTCAGTCAGTTAAGCATCTGCCTTTGGCTTGGGTCATGGTCCCAGGGTCCTGGGATCAAGCCCCACATTGGGCTCTGCTCCGCAGGGAGCCTGCTTCTCCCTATCCCTCTGCCTGCTGCTCTGCCTACTTGTGCTCTCTCTTTCTGTCAAATAAACAAATAAAATCTAAAAAAAAAAATAAAGATGGAATTGTGGTGGTTCTGAGTTGTTCATGTTTTGGCAGGAAACAACTGAGCTGAAGTGTAAATTTAAAGTATTAAGTTGAACTTGGACAAATATGTTTTATGTACCCCATTTCTTAATCTAAATACTGGGAAGAAAGAACAAGAGGATGCATTCATGAAACACTGGGGTGGAGTAAGTGTTTCTCCATGCTAGTATGCTTTTTGATTTAAAGCACTAGAAATATAGGGAATCTCAATCAAGATATATGTCTGGACATACCAAACAACAATAACAACAACAACAAAACAAAAAACAAAACAAAACAAAATGCAAAAAACCACCCCAGACTATGAATGTCAAATTATTTTAAACCATTCCAAAGACAAAATTACTTGTTCGTAGTGAAATTTTCACTTGAAAGGAGCTTCCATAGGGCAAGATTTTGGTTTCTTAAGTTGTTTAATATATTGACATATTGATTTGGTACACAAGAAAGTGGCATG
Organism: Ailuropoda melanoleuca; assembly: GCF_002007445.2. Classification (NCBI taxonomy): domain Eukaryota; kingdom Metazoa; phylum Chordata; class Mammalia; order Carnivora; family Ursidae; genus Ailuropoda; species Ailuropoda melanoleuca. The sequence continues at coordinate 102,139,590 of NC_048222.1, read as the reverse complement.
GTAGTTATGTTCAGGTGTGGCAGAATAATGTGCTGTTTAATTGAGGCTAATGAGAAAAGAAAAAGGTAGTTTTACTATGTAAATGATGTAATTCTGCCAAATGATGTCGGAGTTCACCATATGGAGGAAATGTTCGTAATCATTAAAATAGGGGAAAGAGAATGCAGAATTGGGTCATCACATGGTAAACAGTAGCAGAGATGCTGGACTCAAATGATGTCACCCTGTAGCAATTAGTCACATATAGTCACGTTGTGAATAGTTTGGTTTTGGCATATGACTAATACCTCGTTCATCATTCAGTTGCTAATATAACTGAAACGTAATCTACCAGGGCAGGTATTTTTGCCAGTTTGGTTTATTGCTGTGCCTCTTACAGTGCCTGACACACAATAGACACTCAATAAAAACCTTTCAGAGAGATTACATTTAAATTTTATTGGTTTTGTACTTTTGTTGTATTAATTTGTAGATTTGTTCTTGTTTCATGATTGACTGAGAACCTTATGCCAAGAACTATAAACCTAGTTCTGTGCTGTGTGCATTTAAATAAGATTGAAAATAGTAAAGTTCAGCACTGGGAGTCTTTTATTTTATAGGTTTCTATACCTTCCTCCAGTTTGTCCAACACTGTGATGGAGTAGGATCCATCAAGTTACAAACTTTGTTTCGTGTATTACAGGAGAAGGGAAGTAGAAAGTGGAACAAACTAAAGAGAAAAGGAAAGAGATTAGAGATGAAAAGAAGACTATGAATCTTGAGGATTACCAGGAGAAAGAACCATTACTCCTGCAATGTGTTGAATAATGCTCCCCCCCCCAAAAAAAAGCATGTGCACCCAGAGCCTGTGAATGTGACCTTATTTGGAATATGGGCTTTTGCTAATGTAATTACGGTAAGGCTCTTGGAATGAGATCATTCTGGATCAGAGTGGGCCCTAAGTCCAGTGAGGGTGTCCTTATAAGAGATGGAAGAGGCAAAGATGAACAGTCACACAGAGAGGAAGGCCACAGGCAGGAGGCAGGAACTCACGTGATACATGTACCAGCCAAGAAACGCCAGGAGTTGTGGGCAGCCGCTAGGAGCGAGGAGAGAGGCATGGAACAGATTCTTGCTCAGAGCCTCCAGAAAGAACCAACCCTGCTGACACTTTAATTTCAGACTGCTAGCCTCCAGAACTGTGAGAGAATAAATATCTGTTGTTTTAAGCCACCCAGTTTATGGTAGCTTTTTACAGGAGCCCTTGGAAACTGACATAACAGTGTGATGTCAAGATAAAGAAAACACATCTTTAGAACTGATGAAACATTTAAAAAATATTTTAAATATTTTGTTTTCTTATAGTTTTTTCCCCCTAATGTCCTGCTAATAATGTGTCTTCTAAATGGGCTAACATTTGACCAAATGAGCAGCTCAATTGAAAGACTTTTTTTTTTTTAAGATTTTTTAAAAAACTTATTTATGAGAAAGAGCTTGTGCACACAAGTAGGGGGAAGGGGAAGACAGAGAGGGAGAGGGAGAAGCAGGCTCCCACTGAGCAGGGAGCCCAACACAGGGCTTGATCCCAGGACACTGACATCATGACCTAAACTAAAGTCGGACACTTAACCGATTGAGCCACCCAGGCACGCAACTGAAAGACCTTTAAAAACCACCTTACCCTGACAATGTTACGTTCACAAAACAGATTTTCTTTTTTGCATTTAGAGCTTTTTTTCTTTGACCAGCGTCTTGGTTATTGTCATATAGTCTTCCCTCTTTTGTAGTGAACACACATCTGCTTGTATGTATGCATACACTCCAGTCAGGGTCTGACTTTCATTGTTCCTCTCCCACCTAAGATGAAGAAAGGGCAAAAATAAGAGGTGACTAGCTTGCTAAGGGTGATATTCCAAATGATTGTTGCTGACATTAAAAACCAATACCAGGCTCAGTACCCTGAGTCTTCATTGACTAATGTTATAATCTGTCCGGGCTCAATCATTGTCACATTTTCATGTGTTGTCTTATAATCATTAATCTCCTTCTTCATGGAAGGAATGCTTTTCAATGTGGCTGTCCAGAAGTTTAAGAGGAAAACTACTTTTTTTTTAATAGGTAGCTTAAAAACCCAATTTAAAAATATTTCCATATCTTCATCGAATGCGTAAAATATCAAATAATCATTGAATAAGTGCCACAGCCATGAGGTTTTATTCCTGGCAGGAAGATACATAAATTAGATCAGCACGGGCTCTGCAATCTGCTCTTGAGAAACCTGTACATTCCTTTCCTGTCACGACGGCTAGAAAAGGCACTTTATATTCTAGATCCCAAGCAAAGCCTTGGGTTTAGAAATGCTAGCATTTTCATCTGCTTAAGTCAGAGTGGGCTCTGAAGGGTGGGGAGGGGGTATTATTTTTCATTTCAACCATTCAAAAGAATTAGCTTTCCAGAAGAAGTTTTGTTCCTCTAATAAACCTAACTAGATCTACTTATGCACTAAAAAAAATAAAATAAAATGAAATAAAAGAAGAAAAAGAAGAAGAAGAGAAAACGTGGAAGAGCCAAGAATCTGTCAGCTCCATAATAGTGGTTGACCAAGATCTGGCGTTGCACTCATGTACGATGTCTGCAGAGCCAGAGGACTTTGAGAGAGGAGGAGAGTCTTATAAGGAAACAACTCTGGTGCAAAAAGATCTAAGTCTGACTAGCACTGCTAATGTGCTCTGCGGTCAGGGAGAAATGGTTCATCTCTGAACTGCATTTATTGGTTGGGATATTTGACAAAGCAAAACTGCTGTCTCCCCCACCCAGGGGAGATGGGGCTTATCTCACCATGGGAATGCCCTCAGAGGAGTCGTTTGAATGATGTATGTTCCTGAAAGTTGGGTGTAAGTTAACTTTAAAATTGAATGGAGCCTTTCCCCTCCTGGCTTTATTGAGATATGATTGACATATAATATTGTGTAAGTTTAAGGTGTACAATGTGATGATTTAATATATGTATATTGTGAAGTGATTACCACAAGAAGGTTTGTTAATACATCCATCACCTCACACAGTTACCTTTTCTGTGTGTGTGGTGAGAACATCTAAGATCTGCTCTCTTAGCCACTTTCAAGTATATATATATATATATATATATATATATATATATACACACACACACACACACACACAATACAGTATTGTTTTTTTTATTTTATTATTATATTATGTTAGTCACCATACAGTACATCCCCGGATTCCGATGCAAAGTTCGATGCTTCATTAGTTGCATATAACACCCAGTGCACCATGCAATACGTGCCCTCCTTACTACCCATCACCAGTCTATCCCATTCCCCCACCCCCTCCCCTCTGAAGTCTTCAGTTTGCTTCTCATAG